>NC_042616.1:183136677-183509920 GCF_901001135.1 Rhinatrema bivittatum
AAGACGGAAGCAAAGAATTCATTTAGTTTTTCTGCAATGGCCTTATCTTCCCTAAGAGCCCCTTTAACCACTCGGTCATCTAATGGTCCAACTGACTCTCTCACAGGTTTCTTGCTTTGGATATATTTTTAAAAGTTTTTATTATGAGTTTTGCCTCTATGGCCAACTTCATTTCAAATTCTCTCTTTGCCTGTCTTATCAATGTTTTACACTTATGACCATGCTTATGTTTTACCTTATTTTCTTCAGATGGATCCTTCTTCCAATTTTGAAGTATTTTTTTTTGGCTAAAATAGCCTCTTTCACCTCACCTTTTAACCATGCTGGTAATCATTTTGCCTTCTTTCCACCTTTCTTAATGCGTGGAATACATCTGGATTGTGCTTCTAGGATGGGATTTTCTAACAATGCCCATTCCTGTTGCACACTATTTACCTTTGTAGCTTCACCTTTCAGTTTTTTTTAACTATTTTTCTCATTTTATCAAAATCCCTTTTGAAAGTTTAGTGCTAGAGCTGTGGATTTACATACTGTTCCCCTTCCATTTATTAGTTCAAATTTGATCATATTATGATCACTATTGCCAAGTGGCCCCACTACCGTTATCTCTCTCACCAAACTCTGCACTCCACTGAGAAATAGATCTAAAATTGTTCCCTCTCTCATCAGTTCCTGAACCAATTATTCCACAAAACTGTCATTTATTTTATCCAGGAACTTTATCTCTCTAGCATGTCCTGATGTTTCACTTACCCAGTCAATATTGAGGCAATTGAAATCTCCCATTATTACTGCACTACCAATTTGGTTAGCTTCCCTAATTTCTCTTAGCATTTCAGTGTCCTTCTGACCATTTTGGCTAGGTGGTCGGTAGTATACACTTATCACTATACTCTTCCCCAATACAAAAGGGATTTCTACCCATAAAGATTTGATTGTGCATTTTGTCTCATGCAGGATCGTTATCCTCCATGCCATCCTGGACATAAAGCGCCAGCCCGCCACCAAAATGCTCCTCTCTATTATTGCGATATAATTTGTACCCCAGTATAGCACTATCCCATTGGTTATCCTCTTTCCACCATGTCTCTGAGATGCCAATTAAGTGTATGTCATCATTCAATGCTATACACTCTAATTCTCCCATCTTACTTCTTAGACTTCTGGCATTAGCATACAAACATTTCAAAGTGTATTTTTTGTTTGTATTAACATTCTTCTTATTAGTTGACAGGGATAAATTGGAATCTTTTAGCTTAGATGAGTTTTTAATTATAGGCATTTGGACTAATTTTCTTATTATTGGAACCTCTCTGTTGGGAAGCCCTAAAATCCTATCCTTCGAAGATACCTCCCTCTGAACCATGCACTGCTGAGCAACTGTTAGCTTTCCCCTTTGATTTACTTTAAAAGCTGCTCTATTTCCTTTTTAAAGGTTAGCGCCAGCAGTCTAGTTCACCCTGGATAAGGTTGTGTCCATCCCTTCGGAAAAGACTCTCCTTCCCCAAAATGTTCCCCAGTTCCTTACAAAACTGAATCCCTCTTCCTTGCACCATTGTCTCATCCATGTTTTGAGACTCCGGAGCTCTGCCTGCCTCTGGGGATTTGCACGTGGAACAGGAAGCATTTCAGAGAATGCTACACTAGAGGTTCTGGATTTCAGTTTTCTACCTAAGAGGCTAAATTTGACTTCCAGAACCTCCCTCCCACAGTTTTCTATGTCGTTGGTGCCCACATGTACCCTGACAGCCAGCTCCTCCCCAGCACTGTCTACAATCCTATCTACGTGACGCTTAAGATCCACTATCTTTGTATCAGGTAGGCATGTTACCAGGCAATCCTCACACACACCAGCTACCCAGCTGTCTACATTCCTAATAATCATATCACCAACTATGATGGCTGACCTAACCCTTTCCTCCTAGGCAGTAGCCCTGGGAGACACATCATTGGTGCGAGAGGATAATGTACCACCACTGAATGATCTGTGCTTGATCATTACCAGTTTGGTTTTAGGCCCTACCATAGTACTGAGACATTACTTTTATCTAGTACTGCTCCATCGTGGATTGAACGTCTGAACATCCTATATCCTGATTTTTCTGGACCTAAGTGTGGCTTTTGATACTTTCAGTCATGAAATACTCCTTGCCCGCCTTGCTAACATCGGCTTGGCAGGAATAGTACTTTTTTTGTTTGAATCCTACTTGCAAAGTCAGTCACAGCAAATACGATTATTCTCAGCTACCTCCTCACAGTCCCCAATCAATACAGGTGTTCTTCAGGGTTCAGTATATTTATTTATTTATTTATTGGTTTTTATATACCGCCGTTCATCCTAGGATATCGCGTTGGTTTACAGGAAAACAAAACAAAACGTCAAAGCGTTGTACATAGAACAAGGTAGTAATAATTATGAACTAGTATATAAATAACTAAGGGAAGAAGTAACGTTGTACATATAACAAGTTAATAATTATGAACTAATACATAAATAACTAACCGTGAGAATAGCTAAGTAATTTAAACGGCAAAAACTTAAAGTATGGGGAAATAAGGGGGGGAGGGGGGGAGGAAGGGAGGGGGGGAGGGGGGAGGATGAGAGGATTGGACGTGCCAGGGTATTTAGAGATGATGCATCATAGAGGAGGGAGAAAGTGATAGATATTCTGCTTCAATATTCAATATATATCTTGCACCTATTAGTATGCTTTTGTCCACTCTTGGACTTTCATATCATCTTTATGCTGACTATATTCAGTTTTATTTTCCAATTTGACAAATTTGGTAATCCACTGCTCAATTCATCTTGTTATGTTATCCTCCATAAATTCTTGTTTAAGTCACCATAAGCTTTGCCTAAACTTATCTAAAACTGAGATAAGGATTCAAGGAAATCCCGCTTTTCAAGATATGCCTAAGACATTCTGATTTGGTAATACCACAATTCAAATTTCACATTCTTTCCAGAATGTGAGCATTATTTTTTATACTAAGCTCAATATGAAATCGCAAGTTAAGTCAGTCCTACAAACATCTTATTACAAACGTTGTCTCTTCAGATATATCAAACCTCTTCTTGAACCTGATGATTTTAGGTCCATTCTTCAATCACTGGTCCTTATTGGAATTGATTACTGTAACACCTTATATGTTGGTCTCCCTCAGTCTACAACTAGGGCTCTTCAGTTGGTCCAAAATTCTACTGCTCGGTTGCTCACAAACACAAAACTACACAATCACATTAGCCCAATTTTGTACTCTCTACATTGGCTGCCGGTCCAATGGAGGATCAGATATAAAATACTATCCACTATACACAACCTGATGTATAAGGTAGGCAGCCCTTGGTTACACTCCATCCTCTGTTTCTATGTTCCATCATGAACCTTAAGATTAACTAACCAGCATTTTCTTCCCCCAAGTTCACTAGATTGGCAGTGACTCGCAAGCAAGCTTTTTCTATTGCTGGATCTATTATTTGGAATTCTCTCCCAACACAGATCAGATCTTTACCCAATACTAAAGATTTCAAGAAAGCACTGAAACATTATCTCTTCACCCAGGCTTTCACAGACCTCAACAGCCCCTAAGCATTTGTTTTTCTAGGGCCAACTTCTAGTTCCCGACTCATCACCCTTATTCCAATTATATTGGCCTTGGTTATTTCCACTCTATGACTTTGGTTGTGTACAGGCTTTAGTGCTCTTAGCAACTTGTCCACTATATTCTATTTTCATATTTACTTTTCATAAATGATTTAACTGTAACCAACCCCGAACTTTGGAGGACATGGGTAATAAGTCTTTTCAAATAAATAAATAAATATTAAAGACTGCTTTAGGATTTTAAAAGGAAAAAAGATATCAATGTAATTTGCAACCCTGTGTCGAATCCCAAGGAATAATAGGAATCCTGAAGGACCATTACTCCTTATTAGAGTGAAAAAGTGAATGATGCAGCCAGTTTTACTGCAGTTTGGAACTTCCTCTTTTTATTCAATTTGGGGTAGATTTTCAAACAAGGCGCGTTGACGTACTTTTGTTGGCGCTCCAGGCGCAAACAAAAGTACGCGGGATTTTAGTAGATACGCGCGGAGCCGCGCGTATCTGCTAAAAACCTGGATCGGCATGCGCAAGGCTATCGATTTTGTATAGCCGGCGCGCGCCGAGCCGCGCAGCCTACCCTGGATCCGCCCAAAACTTTGCTTTGTAGAAGAGCTTAATATCCCTTTATAAATCCGCCCAAAACCGGGCGGATTTAGGCGAGCCCTGCTCGCCTAAATCCGCCCGGTTTTGGGCGGATTTAGGCGAGCAGGGCTCTGAAAATCCGCCCCATAGAGAATTAGCTTGTCAAAATAGACAAGCAATTCTGACATATGCCGCTAAGAAATCAACTTTTATTTCTTTCTGTAATTCTGCTTTTGTTCCATACAAGTTAAATTTCAGAAAATAAGCAAATCAAATGTCAATATTATACCCTTACTTATGATTATTCATGTTATGCATACTTTTCCTAAGAAAGAGGAACTACGACATAAGTATGATTGATATATTCATTAGTTATGAGCTAAACCTTAATGATGTGATATGATAAACATTTAGGAGAAAACATCTAATTACATCTGATTTTATATAGTTTATGTTTACAGCTTTTCTATGCTTTGCTCTTTAGCCCACTGTATGTGGTGTTCTGCCTTAAGATATTACTGCAGTATATAAAGGGATATTAAGCTCTTCTACATAGCCTCAGTATTGCTAGCCATAATGCATCACTGCACTAGGGAATTTAACTAGAAATTCCCTTTGAATACTACAGTCCTCCTTGTTAATGCATTATTACTGGCAAGACCCTAATAATCTCAAGAAGATCAACCTGTATCCACTCTAATCTGGTTCATGCAGCTACTATACTTCAGATTCATAGATGAGGATGAAATACTCCATTGGAATGGAGGAGTCAGGGGATAAATATGAAGTCATGGCCATTACAGTGGTGGTGGTCGTAGTCGATACATTCTGCCTGTAGAGACAAAAAGCATGGCACAACAAAGCAACCTGCTAATACTAAAACTAATCCTACAATAATAGTAAGAACATAATCAATTTTCTTTACCAATCCCCCAAACCATAAACCAATGCTCAGAAAATCCCAACTTTCTTCTGTTCCCACCATCCTTTGGACTCAAATCATGGGCTTGATCTGCAAGACCTTTCAGTTTTATGATAGAATTTTGAATATCCCCATATATATATATACAGAAAGAGGTGTTAATAACCTAACAGACTGTTATAATTAGTGAGGTTTGGGTGGACCCTTGGACACTGTGGCAGCTGACCATGCCCACAGGGGAAGTCCCGGGAGGGGCCACAGGTCAGGCTCAGCTTAGGACACACAAACACAGAGATTGATCTTTTATTAGACAATGTGATGAAGCCACCAGAGGTGGCAGTAGTGAGCAGTAGAAGTAGCCCGGCTGGGCTAGTGTCCCTCAGGCGCTGGAACAGCGACTCCTCCAATAGCAGTGCTGTAGTGGAAAGAACTGAGAATAATGAGTACAGTGGAATATACACAAGCCCCAGTAGGGAGAACCCCAGGATAGGGAGAGCAGGCCCTCGAGGATTGAGTACCTGATCCCTGAGAGCTGAGAGGCTTGAAGGTAATATACTCACACAGCGGTTCCACGTAGGAGATGGCACTAGGGCTGGAATGGAGGCAGGCCCTCGAGGAGCGAGTACCTGGTTCCAGGAAACAGCTCTGAGGTGAAGATGGTAGTACTCACTGGTGTTGAAGATAGCAAATCCTTCCAGGCAGAAGAGAAGATAGGAGCAGGCAGCGAGTCAGGGAACATGGGCCCTCGAGGAGCGAGTACCGGTTTCCTGAAAGCAACCTGAAAAGCAAGTGAGGTTCCCGAGAAGTGGGTACCCCGTTAGCGTTAAGAGTCCAATAGAAGATTGGAGAGGCAGAGTAGCTGGGTATGGAGAGCGAATCCCATCCGTAAGAATACCTCTTGCTAACTCAAAGGCTAGCAAACGTTGTAGGCTTTAAATATCCGGGCAGCGTGACGTCATCACAGGGGGATGCCCTTGAGGTAGGAAATAAGAGTGGGGGCTGCGTGGCGCACGCGCCCTAAGGTACTAGCGGAGCATGGCGGGAGGCAGTGCCCAAGCTGGTCCGGGACGCTGGAGAGGACAGCAGGCAGACGCCGCGGCAGCCAGGCATCCATCCATAGCGAGAAGAGGTGCGAAGAAAGAAAGGTAGGCGGAGTGAAGCCATCGGGAAGGGACGGTTGCAACACAGACACCTCCTTCTTTAGCTAATTAACTGTGAAAGGCTATTCATTGTTCACTCTTGCTAAAGAGGACACTTCTTTCTGTAAGGCGGAAATGGCCATACTGGTTTCATTTGCATTCTATTCTACTACTGAGGATAAGATGAGTATGAAAGCTTCAAATTCATAAACCCCTAGGCCAGGGAAGAAGATATGTTGAGGGGAGTAAACCTTCCTCTTTTGCTTGTTGATGGGGATGAATATCAGGATGCACTGGACATGCGGAGACACATTGGACACTCAGAGACTTTATTCAGTGGATGTAAAGAAAAGTGAGGCACAACATATCCTAGGATGAATCAGGAAGTTAGATTAGAATACAGTCTTTATAAGCTTTTTTTCTGTCCAGATCGACGATGCCAGGGAATTCTCACTTGGTCTCCCATTCATTGACTCAGATAGGGGAATGCATGAATCTTATTCCTTTCCCAATTTTCATCTTTTCTGTATGATTGAATGGGATATATACGTTTTTCATGCAGATCCAAAGACTTAGATAGATGGAAAGGAATTGAAGGGGAATGTTAGCCTGAATGATGCAATTATAAGTAGACACAGTAGTATTAGGCAAAAACAAATAATTTGGGGATTCCAGAGAATACAAATTAACAGAATCAGAATTTTGGTTATCAATTAGGATGAAAGCAGAAAATGGAAGGTGAGGTCCTCACATTGGCATCTGATAGAACCATATACTACAGGTGTCATTTTTAGTCCATCCAGAATGGAAAATTAAGATTTCATTTGGGTATCCATAAACTACATGGTTACAAAAAGGGTAGTCATCAGTGGAATTTACATGAGGCTTGGTGGAGTTATTAATGAATTGGAAACACTAATCAGCAGTCTTGTGGACAATAGACAAGTCAATCTCAATTGGGTTCAACAGAATTAACACTGGTTTCTTTAATCCTATCTGCTGAAAAACTCACCCCAAAGTTGTGTTAGGGTAAAATTGACTGGGGCAATGATGTAGATGCTAGGAAGAAGAGTATTCATTGGAAGAGGGGTTCATATCTAGCAGTTTGTAAGGATGATATCTGATTGGATGGTCTTGGTCAAACAAATTAAACCATTCTGATGGTCATGTGAATAAAGTTCATAAGAAGGCAAAAGAACCAGGAACAATTGTTGGAACGACATAATCCTGACTCCAGGGGACACCTGGCTATGTCAGGGGATCAGTGTGGAATCAATGATGCCTTTACTTCACTATGATCTGGTAGTTCTGTAAAAGTTGGGTTCAGGTATGCCTCACTTTCATCTAGCAGTATCACTGGTTCTGGGTCATAGGCTACCTTACAATGGCTGGCATGTACCCAGTTATAAAGTCCTTGTAATTCAGAATTGAATGGCTTACCAACAGTACTTGGTATGGGCCTTTCCACCTAGGCTGCAGATGGTTCTTTTGCACTATTTTTAGAGGAGGTCCTCATGAACAAGAGTCTTTCTAGACCCTGAATCCACCAATGCTTTGGTGGGGACTTCATCCAGTTCCACTAAACTACAATTTTGTAGCTTTGCAAATGTGTTTGCCCACTCTTCTTCCCATTTTTCATTCTCATTCTGTGGTTATGTTATTGTCCCCTTCTCTTTCTTGCATTGTTCTTCCAGCTTGCATTCACACTCTATGTTGTCTAACTATGAACACTCTTAAACATTATGGTCCAGCACTTTACAAAAAGAGCATGCTCACTCTGTGGGTTTGTCTTTGCCTTTAGTCATTATCCTCGAGGGCTCTTTATTTTTGGCCTTTCTAAATGGGCAGTGGTCCTCCTGATGACCATTCCCTGCACAAAAGGCACAGAAGAAAAAATTGTCCACAGTTTCATTTCTGGGCTGATTTGAACTCCCTGAGGTAATTTTTTTCTTCTGGGGTGAGGATTTTTCCTGCTTTGGAGTTTTTCCTTTATCCCCAGAGACTTTACATTCTAATGTTGGCTGGATCACTAAGCTGACATCCATTACTTCAGGCCCATCAAATCGGCAGTCCCTTGCTAAATGACCTCTTTGACTACAGTTAAAGTATGTGGAAGAAAAGACTGTGGCCTGCGTTCTTGGTACAGAAGACAAGCTCTCCACCTCTGAGGGTCACTGCTGAGAAGCTTCACTCTCTGTGCTTCACTAGGAAGTTTATGCGGTTTGTCTTTTAGCCTCCTTACCACATCAGGTATTAATTGTGCCTGGTGGAAGGCATCTGCCATTTCTAGAGCTCTTTTCAATGTGAGCCCTGTGTGATGGCAGACCCAATTTCACATAGGCTGGTCAAGTCCATCTAAGAATTGTTACAGAATTGTTCCAGAAGTTGGGCTACTTCAAGGCCAGTCTTTGCCTCCAGCTGTGGCCACTTCCAACTGGCATCCTTCAGGTGATGAAACAGACTTTGGATGCTCTCACTGGGCTGCAGGAATCCCCACCATAACTGCTGCCAGTATGTTTCTAAGTTATACCCAGCTCTCTCCACTATGGTGGCCTTGACGTCCACATAGGTAGCCATCCCATCTGGGTTGGCTGCTTGGAAAGATGCTTGACGTCTGCCTGTAAGTAAGTTAGCCAAGTATGTATTCGAATTGGCTTCGGGCCCAGCCAAAAGGTGGCTGGTCCTCTCAAAGTTTCTCAGGAAGACCTCTGGGTCCTCACCTGCTGTCATTTTAAACAGGAAGTGAGGCAACATATTTGCCTGGGTTAAATTGGACACAGCGGTCTGTATGGCCTGTGCTAGCTGAGCGCATGCTGCTTGTCAGTTTGAGTTTGTGTGATGTTCTGCAATTGCTGCTGTCCTGTAGCAAAGATTTGGATCACTTGCTCCATTTCCCCTGCTTTCAGAGCCACTTTCCATTGGAAAGTGGCTTTCAGAGCCATAATATCTCTGGACAGGAGAGTGAGAAAAAACCAAAAGAACAAAATCCTGTTGGCCTGTTCAGCCCTGACTCACTGATTGACCCCTGACTATACAGGGAGGGCTGCTCTCCTTAGCCTGTTGTAGCTTCAGTTGGGAGAATGAAACTGGGAGGTCCCAGGAGAAAGTGAAAAAACCCCAAACTTTGTAGGGTTTTTTTTTTCCCTTCTGCTGTGGTTGTGGGCTTTGCCTGAGCTTCCTGTTTAGCCAAGCAATCCCACTACTACCACCACATCTGATGCCGAGCAGTCAGGACTAGATAGAGAACAGATTCCAGGCTGGACTCTGGCAACAATCTTTATAAGCTTCTTTATTCTTAAGTAATAATAAACAAAACAAGTTAGCTGATTTGAGAACTTTGACAAAATAATTGTAGCTTACAGTTTGTATTCTCAAGGCTTCTGTCTCTCTCCCTGGGCCTCCCTCATCCCTCTGGCTCTGGCCTTTTATCCCCACTTGCACTGTCTCGTAGGGGCTGTTATACCTCCGGCTAGTCCTCTTCGCACTATCTCTTGCCCCAGAATGTAGATTCTTGTTATGGGGGTGGGGGGGAAGAGTCAACTTTCAGGGCTCCAAGTGCTTTCCTTCTCGTGTCCCTGGGAAAGGGGTACATGTCCTCACTGTGTGAACTGTAGCTGCCAGAGAGACACTCTGGAGTCACTGGTTTAGTGTCCCAAAATTAAAGTCTTTACAGTTGAAAACACTGAAGTACGGCACAGAAAACGTAATCCTCGCACCACAGAATTTCTCTTATGTTACAGTCTTATGTATGTGGATCTCTTATTCCAGGCTCAGGGAGACATTCACCAGCCAGGGCATGGAAAAGTGAAGCTCCCCAGTGGTTCTGGTAAGAACATTTAAACACAGCCTCTCTCTCTCTCCAGGGGGTGAAGATGCCTAATAGGTGTCCTCAATGGTCTTACAGCTTTTATTCTTTTAGTTATTGCATGAATCCCTAGGGAGAGGGATCCACGCTGGAACAAGTGGCTCTAGATGGCCTTCTGATGGGTAGGAAGAAGGGCAGCAAATACATCCTCCCAGATCTTTTATTCAAAAGTCTTTTCCCCCAGAAATAATACTAACACCAGAGTTTCTCCTTGCATCAGGTCACCACCTCTAAGGGGCAGGTTTTCCCTAGCCCTGGATGCCCCAAACACAGGCCTGACTCCAGGTGAGGCCCAGGGTCTCATAAGGCTCCTCCCACAAAAAGTTTAAAAGTCCCAAAACTTAACCCAAGACAACCACTCTGCACATATGGAGTGGGTTACAGAAATGGAGTCCTCGAGCAAACCCAAAGGGTCCCAGGCAGGATAGAGCCCAGGCCTTCAGGCAGGCCATAAAATCCAATTCAGAGAAAATCTCCAACCTTCCTCCAAAACAGCAAACTAAACTGCCTTCCTGAGCTCTCTTATTAGCCTCACAGTAGGGGACGAGCACTCCAGCATCCTCAAAGGGAGAGGCTGCATTGAATAGATCCTCGCTTAATTATCCCTCACTAACTGCACTAGCTGAAATAAGGTTTCACCCATGAGTTACTGGTAACATGACCATAGGGTCTGTTATATGTGTGTGTGTGTGTGTGTGTGTGTGTGTGAGAGAGAGAGGGATGGTGTGGGTGTGTGGGCAAGTGAGAGAGAGAATATGGCTGTGTGTTTGAATGAGAAAGGCAGGCTGTGTATAAGAATATAACAACTGCCATACTGGGTCAGACCAAGGGTCCATCAAGTCCAGTATCTTGTTCCGATATAGGCCAATCCAAGTCACAAGTACCTGGCATGTACTCAAACATTAGATAAGTCACAAGCTTCTATTGCTTATTAATTACCGTAATAGCAGTTTATGGATTTTTCCTCTAGGAAGTTATCCAAATCATTTTAAACCTAGTTACACTAACTGCTGTAACCACATCCTCTGGCAATGAATTCCAGAGTTTAACTATGCGCTGAGTGAAGAGGATGAGTGTGAGAGGATGAGTTTTTGTGAGAGATAATGTGTCTGTGTGTGTAGGCATGAGCGAGGGAGGCTGTGGTATGCATATATATATATATATATATATATATATATATATACCAACAACCACTAGCAGTACTGAACTACAGTCCAAATGTAGTAGTGCTAACATATATAAACAAACAAAAAAAAACCCCACACTACTTAAGTGAAACTAAAAAATGTTTTAAATAATTTTTTCTTTTCTTATCTATTGTTTGTGATAATTATACCGAAAAAATAAGGGGTAAAAAAGCCGATTCATAACTTACTGGAAACCCTGCAAGCAGTCTGTGCCAGCAGGCCTCAAGAGAGTGTAATCAGTACATGTATAGAAATCCTCTGTAACAAATTTTAAGGTATTTTATCCAGATGCTAGTATTAAAGCGGAGAAAATACTATTCCAGCAAACTTCTTATAACAGCTGCCTGTGATGCTACCCTTGTAGAAGCTTTGAAAGAGTCAATGGTGTATCTCTCAACCACCTGAAGCAGCCAAATTTTGGAAGGAAAACAGAGGTCTCAAGTTCGGGTATTAACTTCCAACACTGTGCTGTTTTTCCTGGGTACAACATAAGCTTTTCAGCGATGTAGATACCCTTATAATATGCTATCTGTTGTAGACAAGCATTAATCGAATATATAAATTCTCCAAGATTAGACAGTTTTTATCAAATCTTCTATTTACTCATTTTGTGGTGTGCCATCTGCACAACAATTGGCAGTGAATTATTATAAAAGGTCAGCTTTTCTGGATAAAAGACCCCCTAATTCCAGTACCATTGGTTAAAATGTAAATCGGAATGAAAGCTGTGAAAATGAAGACCAAAGAGCAATCTAAGGAAATTCAAGATAAAGTTATAGATATGAACAAGATAGGAAAAGGCTACAAAATAATATCCAAGTGCTTGGATATCTCAGTGAGCACTGTTTGATCAATTGTGAGGAAACGGAAGCTGCATCATACCACCAATACACTCCCTAGACAAGGCCATCCCTCAAAACTCAGCATCAGAGCAAGAAGACGACTTGTGAGGGAAGCCACAGTGAGGCCAACAATCACTTAGAAGGAGCTACAGAGTTCAGTGGCTGAGACTGGAGTGGAAGTGCACCAGTGAACCACATCATACAACTGACCTGCATGGGAGGGTGGCTAGAAAGAAGCCATTCTGAAGAAAACAACATCAAAGTATGTCTAGAGTTTGCCAGAAAGCATCAGAGTGACCCAGCTAAAATGTGGGATAAGGTTTGGTGGTCAGATGAGACAAAAATCGAGTTTTTTTGGCCAAACTTCACACTGCCCATTCCTCAGCAAACCCTATCCCAACAGTAAAGTATGGGGGTGGCAGCGTCATGTTATGGGGGTACTTTTCCTCAGTGGGGCTGGGCATCTTGTTAAAACTGAAGGATGGAGGGATGGTGCAACATACAGGGAAACACTGCAAGACAACCTGCTTCGGTCTGCTAAAAAACGTTTGGTAGAAAGTTCACCTCTCAGCAGACCAATGATCCCAAGCATAAGGCCAAAACACAGGAGTGAACAACAAAAAGGTGAATGTTCTACAAGGGCCAAGTTAAAGTCCAGATCTCAATCCAATTGAGAATCTGTGGCACTATTTGAAAATTGCAGTCCATAAGCATCATCCATCCAACCTGAACAACCTGGAGCAAATCTGCCAGAAAGAATGGGCAAAAATCACTCCCAAACAGTGCACAGCTGGTAGAAACTTACTCTAGCAGACTTAAAGCTGTTATTGCAGCAAAAGGTGGTTCTACCAAGTCATAGTCTGAAGGGGTTGAATACTTATACAAGATGCATATTTCAGATTTTAATTACATTTCACAAAAAATGAAGAGAAATAGCAAATTGTGACTTTGAAAATTTACTTTGAAAGCATCCTGGTTTGCAATAAACAAAACATACTGTCTGAAATAAAGAGAAAGAAATCCTGGCATTGTGTGCTAGAGCATCCTGACCCTGTCATAACGAGGTAACATTCCATTAAGCTGGACCTTCAGGCGTTCGTTATACTACTGTGTTACTTTGGTTTACTGTTTGATTGTATGATTTTATTGCATATTTTCTTTTGTAATCCACTGAGATTTGTGGATCAGCGAAATATAAATTTGTAAAATAAATAAATAAGTGTCATTTGTAATCCACACAAATCTGCTGACTTTCGGGGGGGGGTTCGAATACTTTTGCAAGCCTCTGCATGTGAGTGAGATATTCAGGTTCTGTGTCTGTGTGAGTGAGGGAAGGAGGCTCTGAGTGTGTGTGTGTGTGTTTAAGTGAGACTGCCTTCCTCCAGTGCAACTGTCACTGCTGCTGCCTATGCAAACTGACACCACTTCTCTGCCGTTACTGTCACCAGCCTAGTGATTCCTTCAGCGCTGAGGTCACCAGACAAATTCAGCTCCCAGCAGGGGACAGAACTACCTGTGATATTAGACCAGGAATCTGGGAGCTCCTCTTAGTTTTCTATATATAGAGGGACGATTTATTGATGCAAAGGTAAAATCAAAAGCATTAGCAGTACCCAGAGAGAGCATAAAGGAATAGCTTAACTTGTTTTTCATTCCTTGCAGATTAAGGTTTTCACTGGCTTGAGCATGGTCACAAAACCCGGGTTATATAAAATCTGCAGATGGCTTATTGCAGCAATTTTGTAAATGTAAATAACAGGCACATTTAGTGAATAAGGGGGGTCAGCTATTTGTGCTAGGGTTTTTTTCCCCCTTGATTCAGTGTCTTATTATGAAATATCTGACAAGAAAGAAGCAGGAGAGGGATGTTCCCTAGCCGGCGACAAGCTGACCGGTGCTGCTGGTGATCTCTCTCATGCCATAAGCTGCACCATCTTGTGCTCGTTCAACTTCCTCTCGCCAAGCTGTAACATCTGTTAACTTATGGCTCCTGAACATAAACTGATGGCAAGAGAACATTTATTAATTTACTCATTCATCACTGATTTAACCAGTCCCAGAAAATTAATTTGCTGCCAAATAAATGCATTTTACAGTAATAATTAGCAATTACCACACTCTAGTGCTTTTGCAAATACAGGTCAGGAATGCAGCACCTGAGTTATGTGACATCACCAGCTACTGCTGATTAAGGGACTATTAAAGGGACTTTTATTAACAATGTGTGCCTCCGACAAAATTATTTTAATATATCTGGTTCGAATTGTATGTAGAATAAAACAATTGTATTTTTGTCTCCCACCCTACCCCCCCCCAGGCCTATTTTATTGCTTAATGCAGAAGTATTCATTTTACTGTATTAAAGTGGATGGAACTCATTTTAATATTGGATACATCAAGACACCAAAAGTCCTCATTTATTTTCATTTTTTTTCTCTCTTATTTTGGATACAGACTTATGGTCAGGCTGCTAAAGTCCAGAGGTCCATCTAGTTTGGCCATCCTCTGATTGATTTCTAGATTTCTCTGCAAGGTAATCAAGAAGAAGGCAAAACAAAGCACTGTGCACTGTGCTGTGGTGTGAAGGTGGGAGCCTGGGTCAGATCCCCAGATCGTTGGCACCAGGGGGGCAGAGGCGTGCTCAAGCCCCAGGGGGCAGGGAGGGGAGATGGCTGCCATTACGGTGGGGGCTTACTACCGGTTTGCTATCAGCACTGAGGATGCACCCTGGGATATTGTTTTGGGAGTGGCAGAGACTACTAAGTGCAATCCAGAAAAAGGATACAAAATCCAAACAAAATAAAGAACAGAAAAAAAACAATTTACCTGCTCTCGAGCTATGAACCTGTAGCCAGGTCAGCAGCCTGGTGGAATAAAAAAACAAAACAAAAATCCTCCTTTCTGATCCCAATAATGATTATTCAGATCTGGTTAAATCACTGGATCAGTATCTTCCTCTACACCAGGGGTAGGCAACATCAGCCCTGGAATGCCACAACCAAGTCTGGGTTTCAGGATATCCACAACGAATATGCATGAGATATATTTACATACAATGGAAGCAGCACATTCAAATATACCTCATGCATATTCATTGTGGATATCCTGAAAGCCAGACCTGGCGGTGGCACCCCAGGACTGACGCTGCCTACCATTTCTTTATGCTCTAATTAAAAGAAGCCATCACATCTGTGGAAGTTATTTAGCATCATAGCCATTCTCTCTGGAAGCAAAAATATTCAAAAATTCCCTTGCCCATTAATTGAAAAATTGCTTCCTCGTATGATGGTGCAGTTTTTGCCTCCTTACCCTGAGAATATGCCTGAAAAGGTATTTGTTTCTCTGGGAATAAAAAAGATCTGCTGTATTTGTATAACTTTATGAAGATAACCCCAGTTTGGACAGTCTTTCAGTATATGCAAGCACTTGCGTCCCTCTGTGGGGGCAGTTTTCAGTAACCCATCTGGCTGCAAGCCCTACCAGCATGCTTGTGCGCGCACATGCCTTGTGGATAATTTCCTTTCTGAAAATTAGCTGCCTGTGCACGCATACAAATGGGGCTTTGTGGCTGCTATTTCTGCAAGCAGCAGAATGAGGCAGAAACAGCGCACAGACATTTGAAAATGGAAAAGTTGGCGGGATGTTTACTCCCCCAACCTAAGAATACCCCTGGGGGACACCTCTTTGTAAACCTGCTAAAAACGCGTGTGATGTGAAAACCCCCACCTACCTTTAGCAGCTGTTAAGGGCAAGGGTGGGCAACTCCGGTCCTCGAGAGCCACAAACCGGCCAGGTTTTCAGGCTATCCGCCATGAATATGCATGAGATACATTTGCATACAATGGAGGCAGCGCATGCAGCTCTGTCTCATGTGTGGTCATTGTGGATATCCTGAAAAACCTGGTCTGTCGAGGACCGGAGTTGGCCACCCTTTTGTTTGGGGGGGGAACAATTTGCAACCTGAGCACCTATTTATTTGGGTAAATGACTTTGAAAATTGCCCTCCATAAGCTTAGTGACCTTTTGTTGTATTTTTCCCCTCAACAGCCATTTCTTTTCAGGAATGAATTGAATCCTGATTGAGGCCTTTTACACTAGAAGTAAAATCTCTTTGCCCTTGCTTCCATCCTGCAATAAGCATATCGCCATACATCCAGTTTTAACAGCATTTAGTGCTCGGCTTTACACATTCCTTCCCAGTTTATTACTAGCTAACCTGCTCTGGTGTTTTTCCCGGTTACTGTCAGAAAGCACAGTCTGTGCCATTCCGCGCACATTATCCATGCCTATTCTTACTCTGCTCTCGCCACTGTATACCTGTGATAAATCAGCCGTAAGAAGGGTTTATAATGTGCATGGGTGCTTCTTCCATTGAGGGCAATGTGTGTTCATTTATCACAGAGCGTTTTTCTGAATAGTAATAAGATTTAAAAAAAAAAAAAAAAAAAAGAAGTGAAGGGAGCGAGGAAGGAAATCAAACTAATTTTAACTGTAAAGGTACGTATTAATTTCTCTTGAAGGGCCGTATCAAGACATTTACACAGGCACGCAGAGTGGCAAGAGTTAACTTAGCTGAATGATGGTTCAGGTTAGAAAATATAAAGGAAGATAAAAATGATAAATGTTACTTCTCTGGGAGAAGTTGAACAACACAATCGCTCTTCATAAGAGATTCATTGATTTTCCGCTTCTTCTCTAGTCATCTTAATAAGAGTTTGAAACACTTCTGCCTAACAGTAAGGAGGACTAATGTATAAAATTTCACATCATGGTGTATCAACGTGCCATCTTCATATTAAGCCTGTTCCTATCACCTGGCTGCTAAGGCAGAGAGGACAGGATATAGCAAAAATGTCCCAGAATAACAATGGCTTCAAGGAGTAATAGCTGGAGAAATAGGAGGGGTGCCTTTTTTGCAGGTGCAGAACCATTAGGCATGGTATTTATTGCACGAGGTACATTTTACTTGCAATTTTACTTACAATATTTTACTTGCAGTCTTTCCTGGGTGGCTCTGTAATGGCCCTCTTCTTCCAACCTGCATTGTTGCAGCTCTGGACCTTCCTCCATCTATCTCTGTGCAGCAAAACTTTGCAAGAGTTAGCAAAATGGGCCAGAGGACATAGACATCCTCGGTAAAACAAACAAAAAAAAAGGACAGCCGTTTCTTGCACTGAAATCTATGGAAGGACTGCCTTGATGACGATAGCAGAAGAACAGAGCACAGAGATCATCACCAAAATCCATTCAGCGGTCGTCTGCCACCGACCTCATACTAATCAGCTTTGCATTCATTGGATCCAGGAGAGTGCTGTGCAGCTTGCTGTGCTACCAAAATAAAAAAGAGTAGTCCTGGTAGTAGGACCCTTAAACAGCTCGCTTTATTTTGCCCGTATCTCAGCCTAAATTCCACGACAGATGAAATGACTGACTGACAGGGCTTCAAGTATTCAATTTACAAAGGATTTTCTGTATTTATCTTTAAAAATCCAGATTACATTTCTAAAGATATCAAGGGGAATGGGATGTTGCTTTTCTGTTGTCACATGGGACAGAAGGCAAAGCCTAGTGAGGCGACTCCATTCCTCGAGAGCCAGACACCGGCTATGATCTAAGGGTAGGCAAAGCCATATCCAAGTTTCCATTTCTCACATGAATACTTGCCATTGCATGCAAATTTCCCTCAAGTGCATTTCTTTTGGGTGACATGAAACCTGAGCAGCTTGCGGCGCTGGTTGCCCATCCTCGAGAGACCGCTGTGGCACTGTGGTGATGGAGTGATTTTGTTTATAAACATTTGAAAACATGAAAGCTTGTTGTCAAAAACAAATGAAGGAATGCAATGGATTTACCTCCCTCCCCCCCCCCCCCCCCCTCCACCTTGGAGCTATAGCTTTAAATGGCCAAAATACGCCTGTGGGGCCTGAGAATCTTCTTTCATCAAGTATAAATTATAAATGCTAATTCTATTCACTTATTTATGATATTCAAATATTTATCCTTTAGCCATCATTCAGTTTTATTGCTGAACTAATTCTGTACATTTATAATGAAGCTTATTATTCGGCTATTTATGGTCGTATTCTTTCATTTTTGATGAATAACTCAGCAAAAGGGCAGAACTTGTTTGGCTTTTTTTTTTTTCTTTTGCCTTGCATTTGAAATGTCTCGTACAGAGGGAATAATTTGCTTCAGCCACCATTAGTTAAAGCAATTTTTCACGTCCTTCCCCCAAAAGGCAGGAAAAAGAAAGGGCAGGGAACCTAGCACCGGCCCCTTTATCTTTGCTATGAAAAGAGAACTCGGCAAACCAAAGGCATTGTTTCACCAGTAAGGAAAAGGTATAAGTGAAAAGCGTGAGGTCAATCAAAGCCTTCCTTGTCGCCAAAGGGTGTCTTATAATGTTACAACAGAGGTAGGCAACTCCAGTCCTCGAGAGCCACAGGCCACTTTTTCAGGACATCCGCAATGAATATGCATGAGACATATTTGCATACAAAGGAGGCCGGGCATGCAAATCAATCCTATGCATATTCATTGTAGATATCCTGAGAACCAGACTTGGTTCTGGCACTCTAGGATCGAGATTGCCTGCCCCCGGAATGGAAGAATGCATAAGGATACTACTGAAAAAAAAACCCAATGAAACCCCAGCTAACCCAAAGGGCTTGATTTGCTTGCAGAAGAAAAATCCTAGGGATTTATGTGATTTGCAATGCTTCTGATATGAAATCAAATTCTGAAAATCTCTAATGCAGGGATGGCCAACTCTGGTCCTCATAAGCCACAAACAGGCCTGGTTTTCAGGATATCCACAATGAGTATGCATGAATTAGATTTGCATACAATGAAGGCAGTATATGAACACTCTTTTGTGCATACTCATTGTGGATATCCTGAAAACCAGGCCTGTTTGTGGTTCTTGTGAACCAGAGTTGGCCACTCCTGCACTAATGAAAATAATCCTGAAATATTGGAAGTGCAAGCATAATACCCAGGTAGATTTGGGTTGCTTTCCCTTAACAGGTCATTGCTGAAAACTGAGACAAGCACTGCAAGAACGCAGGGTCCCTACGAAGAACTTTAGTGCTGTTGCTGGAAGCTCATAAATCATACGAGCTACTGAAAAATCGCTTTAAACTTGAGGAAGGTTAGAATGCAGCATCACATGCATTTGACTATTCTTAGTGCCAAATTGACAGTGATGGCAGGATTATTAATTATTGTCTAATGGCAGAGATGATCCCTTCATGTTCTAAAGGTCAGATTTAAGTGTCAGGCAATTGTAGGGCACAAAAATGCCCACAGCCTGCAGACCAGTTTGCCTGCACAGTTTTAAAATGACACATCTTTAGGCCAAGGATTTCATTTGCTGCCATTTATGGTCAGGAAGCTGTGAATGGAAAAAAAAAGCTGTTTAAGCAAAATGTGTGCAGAGGTAAAAGTGACACAATCCTTTCTTCAGAAGATTTTCACTGGCACAATTTATTCTTAGTGGACTTCTTCCCCATTTGGAAGAGGCAGGAAATCAAATCCTACGGCAAAAGATGCTCCGTTTCAAAATTAAGCCATCAAACTAACTTGCAAATTCTTTTTTTTTTTTTTTTGTCGTAGTTTTGTCCTACACTTAAATCTGTCCCTGAGAATCATTGCGGGATTGCATCTCTGTTGCTGGGCAATTACTCAATATACTGATATCACCGTCATAGTAGCCAATATTACAATCAGAAAAATGTCTGTCTAGCAATCATTAGGAAATACAAAGGGAAATAGTCATGCAATTAGTGTTCTGTAGTAATTAGTCTATGTCCACTTAGAAGATACATGATAGTGCTTAGCTGACAGCATATAGGCCCTTATTCAAAAAATACTTTTTATTTTCCCCACTCCGTGCCTCTGAAATAAACTCATTAGGAAGGCTCACAGTATATTGCAGTATTGCCTGGGAAACACTAGGTGGCAGTGCGGCACTGCAAGGCACTAACATTCCCATTGTCTGTTTGTTAAACACATTGCTTATAAAAATAGACAAGTGTGAATGTGATAAAATGGTCTCCAGTGTTTTCCCTCCTTTGGTTATAATGAAGAACCATACTCCACACACCTAAGAAAGCTCTAATAATACACCCATTAATAAATTAAGGAACAGTAATAAATAAAAAAAAATCAATAAAAATATGGAAAGTAACAGAAAATTCTATGGTGCAAGCTAAAAATTAAAGGACCAGACATATACAGTTTCTTCTTTTATTTTTTGTAAGGACAAGTATGCTTTCTGAGTGTGCTGTTACTTTCTGTTGATACTGCAGTCACCGTCTTGCTCAATAAATTATGCAGCTGCATATTTAACGTTTTTATTTGTTTTATGGCAGCTCCTATCTTGTAATAAAATTATAATATATGTCAAAACATTCAGTGTATGTAGAAAGCCCTGGCAAGTTTGCCTTCAGATTCTGTGCTATACCTGACATTCTGCTGTGTTTTGACTTCCCACTATGGCATGTTCAGGCTTACAGCACAGCATTATACAAATATAAGTTTAAAGAGACTTAGGTTGAACCATGCTGAACAGTTCTCATTACCTATTTGACAAGTTTAGTCGGTCTGAGTCTTTCTAATGTCAGATCCCCAAATAAATTAAGTGATATGTGTTTTTATTTTTCTTCTAAAAGTACAGATGAGAACTAAAGAAATAGCTACATATTGCGCTTTCCCATTATGGCTCCCAAACCTGTCCTCATGACCGTTTTGCTAGTTAGACATTCACCGTGAAAAGGCCCATGGTGGCGACCCATCACTTGAAAATTAATTTTGTGTTCTTTCACAGTGGATATCCTGAAAACCTGACTGTCTGTGGGCTGCCCAGGACAGGTGGGAGAATCACTATTTAACCATATACTTCTGTCCTGCCCAGCCTTGTCTAACTATTATAGTCATTTTACCAGGAATGGTGACTATGTAAAACTCAACAATCAGAACACAATACAGGTGTTTGTCCTTTACACAGGATTTCATTTGCAGTACAGAATTTGCAATGACTGCCGATTGCTGATGCAATCTTGTAAAGGACTTATGTACTACATTGCTTTAAATACTGTCACGTCTAAAACTCCTTCACAACCCTGGTGCCTACAGTATGGGTCCTACCTTCAAAAGAGAAAACATGTATGCATAACGAGTTGTGCGCCAAATTTTACTAATTGCAAACGTGGAAAATTTCACCCTTGGTGCTTAGTGTACTAAATGCAGACACAGTACGCGATATTCATGATAAAGGGCACTGTGTTGGGCTTTATGATGTAAATGAACTGCTGCAATGAAATATGTAAAGTTGCTCATTAATTATGAATTCTGTAAAAGCTGGCAGGTGAAAAAAAGGCTTTACAGGTTGTTGTTTTTTTTTTTTTGCACAAAAGATAATGACTCCTGAGTGAGGGGTGGTGCTTCTTTTTTCCAAATTGTTTCGCACACAATTCTTCTGCCAGGCTCATTTCATTGGCTAGCAGAATTTCACGCAAACTTGGCAATCTTGCGTGCAGAAGCACATATTAGAACATGAGCCTCTTAATATGTTTACCAGATTTTCCAGCTAAAGGGAGACAATCCGTGTTGTCGTGTCCACTTGCACAGAACATACACTACGGCTCTGGAACTAAAGATAGAGAAGTGGCATTTTAACAGAACTTTTGTCTTCAGGATTTTTTTTTCTTAGCCTTACCTATGCCCTTAGGGAGATGTCAATTAATAATCCACTCAATGACCATCTTGAAAGATCCCAGTAATTAGAAGTAATTGGATTTTAATGAGAAGGTTCACTTAGTCACACAGGCCGCATGTCTGCAAGGCTCAGAGCTGTGTGAAAAGTTAGGCACACCAATGGCTGGCTATGTGCTGCTGTTTGGAGGACAGGAGTGAAGAATGTCCTGAGCTGGCCACAAACATCTGTTTTTTTGTTCCCTTCGTTATTAGAGAAATCACCACAGGATGACTGGTTCCAGATATTTGTCCGTTGATGCCGTGGATAACCTTTGCAGATTAGCCAACTCAGTGTTTTAGAAACCAGATTACTTCTCCGGGGAATGCTCACAGTCCTTAAGCTTTCTGTAAGCTCTCCGCTGCTGTGAGGCAGGTGATGAGATACAGCAAGCTTGCTTTGAGATGATCCCATGCAGAAAGGTAAAGGGAATCCAGGTACTGGAGATGACTAAATAAATGACAAGAGGTGTTTGAGAAACACAGAGGCATTGTTTTGAAAGCACTCCCTATCCTGGCGGTGCACTGTCTTGGCTGAATTCAGTGGTCGCCTAACTTTGAAGCTCTAGGTCACTTCGGGTTTCTCCCATGCTGAGTCTGTTGCAAGAATCCTGTAAACATGTGACTGAAGAGGCCGGAAATTAATTCCCATCTAGATACCCATCTGACCCACTGCAGTCATCAGGGCCCTCACTCCTTTGAACTCAAAGCATTTATTTTAATGCAGAATGCTTGCTTGTCCTTCAACCCTCTTCCTTCAGTACCTGGGACAATAAATATCACCTTTTTTTCTGAGCTCAGCCTTCATTATAGCAGGGCAGGTTAGACAAAAACTGTCTTTGCCTTGCCATAGAGCACACAGACAATCCGAGTTACTTTATTTTATTCTCTCTGTGGGTGCAACTGCTTATAAAGCAAAATAATGTAACACCTGCAACCTTTTTTATTTTTACTCAAGAAGATGCATTTGCTGTACCCAGACAGTTTCCGAAATTGCAAGCGAGTTAAGCAGCTGGAAACCATTGTGTTATATAACAGGGGTAGCCAACTCTGGTCTTGGAATGCCATAAACAGGTCTGGATTTCAGGATATCCATGCTGAATATGTATGAGTTATGTTTGCATGCACTGCCTCCATTGTATGTCAATTGATCTCATGCATATTCATTGTGGATATCCTGAAACTAGGCCTGTCTGTGGCATTCCAGGGCTGGAGTTGCTTACTCCTGTTATATGAGAAAGAAAGAAACTTGATTGAAAATATTTGGGTCCTAATCATTTACAAATGGTCTCTGGAAGGCTTTGTTTTACTTTTTCTCCAGTATTTTCTTTACATGCCAGGTAGTAGCAACAAGAGGAGTTGTGCATGTGCCAGAGGGGAGGTGGCAGATTCATGGTGAGGAGAAGGTGTTGGAGAGTTGGTTAGAGGGGATAGGGCAGAATAAGGATGAGGCAGACAAGAGAAGCACGTGCGTGTGTGAGGGGGAGGCAACAATAGGAGACTGCGTGAAAAGTAATTACATGAGATAGGGAGGTGCCTGTGTAAGTTGGGGGGGTAGTAGCCTTTTGCTCTGTAGTCTGAGTCTTTCTTCAGCAGAATTTCCTATGAAAATAATCCGGCAGAAACCGGTTTTGGGGCAAGCCGTCTGAGAACTTTAGTCACCATGAAACCAAGCAGGAAAAAAGACAAGAAAATTAAAAAAGGGGAAAGTAAAAATAAAAGAAATGCATTCATCATTCCTTGTCAAGCTCCTTATGCCTTATTATTTTTAGACATTTGATATTTCGCCTCTTTCCACCAGTGGCCTCAAAGTGGATTACGAAACAAGTTCTAACCAGCAGTAGCAATAGCACTGAGAGCCCTGGGCGTATGTTTTCTAGACCTTACTTGATGGCTCAGGTAAACCTGCTGGAAAAACTGAGTGTCTCTGCCAGGGGGACTCTAAGGGGAGGTGTGGCCAAAGAGCCGGGCCTTAGCTTTTCCCCTGAAAGTGAGGTAAGACGGCTTTGAGGCACAGAGGTAGCGGTGCATTGTACCAGATTTTTGGAGCATAGCAAGGGAAGGTATGCGGTCTTATTATAGGATAGTCTGGCGGAAGCTAGAGGAGGGGTGGAGAGAAGTGCCATTTGGGAGGAACGGCCGTGCTCTAATGGGAGTGCAGGGGAACAGAGGTGATGCTCAGGGATGTGTTTATTCACACACTTGTGGATGAAGCAGAGGGTATAAAACCGTATCCTGCTTTCAACTGGGAGCCAGCTCAGTTGTTATGTGGTCACGATTCTAGTGGTTGTATTCTGTAGAAGCTGGAGGCGCTTCAAGCTGTTTTGTGAGATGCCATTAAATAGGTCAGGGCTTCCCAAGCCTGAACTGGGGACCCCACAGCCAGTCGGGTTTTTGGGATACTCAGAATGAATATGCGTGAGAAAAAATGTGCATATACTGCCTACGTGATATGCAAATTTATCTCATGCACTCATTGTGGATTATCCTGAAGCCCGTCTGGCTGTGGGGTCCCCAGGACAGCTTTGGGAAGCCCTGAAAGAGGGAGGTGCAATTGTTGACTGGGCTGGTGAATAACACATGTCACAGTAGTAAGATTTGTTTTTATCACCATGGTTGTGCAGTTGCAAATCTGATGCAGATGCATAAAGTAGTTTGGTAGCTGCACTAAATATATTAGCAAGGGATCATCTTATGAAATGGGAAAGACCCATTAGGTGTTTGAACTATCAAAAGCCTGTCTCACAAGGACTATAAGTAGTGTGAAAGAGACCCTGAGCTTGCTTTCACGCTGTTTATATTCTCTTCAGACAGGCTTGGAATGGTTGAAACTCAGGCGACTCCTTTCCTTTCCATGTAATTCCTTGTTCTCTGCTTTCTGGTGTTTTGATTTTTTATTGCACTTTTTTATTTCACTTCTTTCAAAAGGCAAATGATTTACCTGTGGTTCCCCACGCTTTTGAGTATTTGTATTATTTCTGGGTTTATGCGGTTTTATAGTTTCACTTTTCTCTTTTATCCTTTTTTTCCGGTTTGCTTTTCTTTCTGTTCATTCTGTAATATTGCTTACCTAAACCATTTTTAGCAACAAATTTTGTGTTCTGGTTTGTGGGTTTTACTTTTATCCTGTTTTCAAAATAATGTATTGAAATATTTCACATAGTCGTTGAGTAAAATTGCACCTACTCTAGCAATTCAATTTACCGTACTCTTCTACCTCCTCTCCACACAAAAGAAACTTTAGGTGCATGGCAGGAAAAAGAAACAGATTTCTTCCAAAACATTAAAAAACTCAGGAAAGGGTTTGGATGGAGTTTTCCCGTCAAATTCTTTTTTTTTCTTTTTTTCCAGTAAAAAATATTTTAAACTGTCCTGAAATAATCCAAAAGATAGTCTAAGTAACGGTCACGAGAAGATAACCGCTATTCCTGATTCCAAAACATCGACTGGGAGCCACATTATAGAGGCAAGAGCTGCAGGAAAGTTGGAGCAACCATTTTTCCAAGTTCCTTGAAAAGAAAATAAAGTCGAAGGGCATTTTTTAAAGCGGCAGCACCTTACCCTTGCTTAGCTTCTCTGGCCAGGACAACGGGAGTCGTTGGGGGTCCAGCAGAGCCTTCAGTTTTATGGTCTGCGGTTTCTTCCTGCCCCTGAGAGGCTAAGCCAGCGCCTCTGCGCGCATGGGAAGGAAGAGCTTGCAGGGGGCACGCAGCCTGCTGAAAAAAAAAAAGAGAGCAAGGAGTGCGCACTACAGCAGAGCTGCGGCATATGGAAGGCAAGGGCGAGCAGTCCTCTCTCTCCTGCCAGCGCCAGCTGGCAGCCCTGCGCTCGCTGGCAGGGAGAGGCGGCTCTGCACGGGGCTGGCACCGCAGGCTCCCTGAGGATAAGATCATTCGCTAGGGCTGGCGAGGGCGCTCCCACCTCGGGCCGGGCTGCCTTCGCTTTTTTTTTTTTTTTTTTCAGGCGCCCCGCGGTCTTGGCAAAAGGCGAGCCCAGGCCCTGGGGCTTCCGGGGCACCGAAGCACGAAACCGGGCAAAAGGGGGGTGGGGTTTGACTGTGCATTAACACGGGACAGTAGTAAAATCATCCTCCCTTCCTGAACCGAAGGCTCCTCCCTCCTGCCAGCGATTGCGCCTGCCCCGACGAAAGGCTGCGCGGCCGCCGTGTGCTCGGAGGGGGCGCCCCCTGGTGGCAGGGTCGGGTACTGCCCGCAGGGACCTTCCCTCCCGCCTGGAGGAGAGCAGGCGATCCAGGCGATGCCACCGACTCGTCTTCCCGGCAACGAACTGGCAGCATCCTCGGCTCCAAGTTGACTTATTTTGGGAAAGGAACCGCTGAGGTCTTTCCAGGCAGAGGCACTTTATCAAAACTTTAATTGCAGGACTCGCCCTGCCTTTTGCAGCTTTTTTTTTTTTTTTTTTGGTTTGTTTTTAATAGAGACAAATGGCTCGGAGACCCAGGAGTGCTGGTCTGCGCCGCCAAACTGCAGCTGGGCTTTAAGTTTCCCCGCACGGATGGGCTTGACGGGGGACGCCCGGAGGAAGAGCAGGGGCTCTGTGTAATGTGGTGCCAGGGTGCCCTCCCCTTCCCCGGTGCCGATGGTGCGTTCAGGTAGGTTTGGCGGGAGTGAGCCTGGGCACCGGGGGGGAGGCGTCCGGGTGCATGGGGGGGGGGGGGGGCACACGCGGGGGCGCAGCCCTGTCCGGAGCGCCAGGTGCTCTTCTTGGGGGGGGGGGGAGGGGGGGTCACTGTTCCACCCCATCCAGTGCCTTTCCTCCTTGGATCTGCGCCCCCTCCCTCCCTCCCTCCCCAGCAGACGCAGGAGAGTTTTCCCCGAGGTGATCGCGGCTTTCCCCCAACTCGCAGCCCAGTCTGGTGGGTGTCGGGGGGAAGGAGGGAGGGGGGGTGTGAGTGGGGGAGGGGGGGGGGTGCGTGTAAATACTGGAGCAGCCTTTCCAGCTTTTGCCTCTATGCAAATGGGCTCTGAGCCCGCTCGCGGCGCACCCTGCTCCTTCTCCTCCCTTCCCCCACCCCCCCCCTCTCTCTCCTCTCTCTCTCTCCTCTCTCTCTCTCTCTCTCTCTCTGTCCCTCCGCCGTGCTGGGCGTGTGTCTTGCGCTCGCCGTCCGGCCAGCAGCGGCTCTCACCGTGGGGAAGGGGGAGGGGGGCGGGGACCTCTCGCCAGCCACGACCCTCCCGGCCAGCAGCCGCGAACTGGGCGCGCTCGCTTCGCCCCGATGCTGGATTATTAACTCCCTCGGAAGCGTTTTCGTTCCGAATTTTGTTTTTCGTTTTGTTTTGTTTTTTTTTTTTGCAAAGCTTCACTCCTGCAAACTCCCTTCTTCCCCCCATCCTCCCTCTCGTCTCGCAGCCTAACCTCGTGCCCTGGTGGTCATGGGCTGCTCTATCATCTCCTTCTCGCCCAGGCTGCTGAGAGCTCTCCTCGCGCTGTAACGCGGATGTCCGGCGTGGATCTTACGCGCTCGGCAGCAGAACCAAGGCGCCCCGAAGAAGGAGAAGCCCCGCGGGAAGTTTGAGCCGGGAGGATGCAGGCTGTGTACTGGTGCGCCCTTCTCCTCCTCCAGCCCGCTCTCCACCTGGTAAGTCGCCGACTCCGCCGCCCGGGGAACGAGTGAGGAGCGAACGAACGGCAGCCGCCAGACTTTCTTCCAGCAACTTAAGGATCTGTTACTTTGCAAATTGTTTGGCTGGGTCCCCACGGCTTTCCGTTCTGCAGCGTTTAGCGCCAGATCTTTATTGCATTGATTCTTCTGTAGGAAGCGGAGGGCAGCCGAGCGGGAGCTGACACCTCTCTCAGGAGTTGGAGGAGCTGGCGGCGGCGGCGGGAGGGGGCGCGAGTCCCGATTTTGCAGGACAGCACTAGGCGCAGGCGGACCCTCGGTTCTTGTGCACAACTTCGCCTTTGCAGCGCTGGATGATGCTAGGATGGAGAAAATGTATGTGTGTGTGTGTGTGTGTGGTGTGTGTGCGTGTGAGGATGCAGGACAGGTGTGCGGGTCCTTGTGTCATTTTTTACTTATCCAGAAAGGTGCATCAGAGTGCCAGGGTAATTTCTGTGTGAGACAACATGGCTGTAACGTGAGACACACGAAGATGAGGGGCAGGTCCTGGGGGTTTTGGAAGTCCGATTTATTCGCGTCCAGTGATGGCCAGTTCGTAAAGGGGGGTCTCACGCCCATCCTGTCAGTTTCTCTGAGCAAATAACTTCTAATTGAATGCTGGGATTAATCTTGGAGAAGCCTTACTTTAGTGTATGTGTGTGTGTGTGTGTGTGTGTGTATACATACATACATGCTGTGTGCATACATTGACAGATTTGTATGATTAAAAAACTGCTTTTGTACTTCAGTGGCAGCGATGCCAACATGTTTGATTCAATATTATTTTTAAGAATGATCTTTGGTTTATGTAGAAAGTCAAGCTGCATTGCTAAGAGGTGTGAGGAAGAGACATTTTCATTGGCGTACCTTATTACTGGAGACACAAGTTTTGGTTGATGCTAGCCGTAAGCCTGAAATTACAAGTCGTCCTTCTGTGGCTCCTGAATTGATCGGTTGCCGCCGAATGCATATTTACCGAGACGATGCAGACTCTGATAATATGTGTAGCCGTGGGTAAAAAATAAAATAAAAAGTAGCGCTACCATAAATATATATTATTTCTCTTTTAAATAATAAACAACAGTTTAAATGAATCTGCTAAAGTAGACTCTGAGGAATCTTGAACTTGTCCGAGGTCTCTGGCTGCGATCCACAGCTTCTCTCTCTCTCTCTCTTTTTTTTTTCTTGCTTTCCTTGTACTTTCTTTGTTTGTCCACTAGAGGGCAACGCGTACCTCCTTTGGTCAAGGGCTGGCAGGTTGGGGAAGCAGGTGAACCACTGGGGCATCCGATGCAGCTGCACTCTGTGCAAATGTCACCTGCATGTACAGTTTGAGCTTCAACCGAGGGATATGCACTGCACCGAGGGAAAATCGATCGTCTTTATTTTTTTTTTTTATTTAGCAGTAACTTAAATGTAGTTTCACCTATGACTTTTGTTTTACGCTCTTATAGATGAAGCCAGATATGTGAATCAGTGAGACAAAGCTGGAAATTCAGAAACATCAAGCAAAAAAAAAAAAAAAAAGAAGGAATTATATTAAAATACATATTGTGGGAATCTACAATAACTATAAACAGCAATCAACCAAACTGTATGAAAAGGTGCAATAAATACACATAGGGTACCCACGGCCAAACCTTTATAACCCCAAAATCGTAGGTTGTATTTTTAGCAGGAATATAATATTTAGAGGAGGCCCTCGGAGGAATTCTACAGCATATACAAGTACTGTGACAACCTGGAAAATAATCTGTCAAAAACCAGAAGTGAAATCAATATGTTGTGTTAAATTTTAAATGTGTTGTTTGGCCGTTAAACTGTTTTCCTCTCATTACAACAACAGTGTTGGATTTATTCTAATGTGCTGCAGTCTGAACAACGAGAGCATTAATTCTCCTTTAATTGTAAACTGGGAGCATTTGAAAACCATTCAGTGTGCAAATTATGCTGATTCAATTACCGTTTAGTTACAGACTTCATTACCTGAATGCATTTTTTCGCAGGGGTTGGCAACACAGAAAGAGGACATTGTTTTCCAATTTCACTGAAGACATGGGCATATGTGTGAACAATAAAACCAGAAAAGTAAAAAGAAAGACAATTAAAGAACACTTCTTGGAAAGTTTTTTTTTTTTTTTAAATCTACTGCAGAACATATGAAAAAAAAAAAAAAAGATTTCCCTGCATAGCCTGGGGCTTAGGTACAAATCAGTACCCTATATCTCTTGGCGCACAATGCCAACCTTTAAAGGTTAAACAAGGCCAGCATTAAACACCTGTAATAGCGTTTTATGTTGGCACCGAGGCACTGAAGCATGAATTCATGATTAAAACTTTAATTGAAGGACAAAAACTTGCAAGGTATAAAATCTCCCATCTTTTTTTTTTCTTGTATTCAGTTGGTGAAAGTTTCTTAATTATGGGAGGTTCCTTTCCACCAAATGTCTGTGGAAGTTCTAGCAAACAATTCTCTCTCTCTCTATATATATTTTTATTTAAATTTAGCAAATCAAATTTAGTTTAACAATAGACATATATAGTGCTGTAACAACTCCCTCTTATAGTGAAATCTGGTAGAGTGTCACACCGTTTCCAGTCCCTCGGAATGTCAAATGCTTGCATTAGGGAGGATTTATAGAGGTCACCCATCGCTATTAACGATAAATCTTAATGACCAGGAATTCCTTGGAGGGAATCCGTTTCCTTATGGAAGGCTTCCCCTGCATAAGGTCTACTCAGACTTAATAAGAAGGTTTTAAAGAGCTAATCATCCCCATGCTGTGGTCCCTGGGTTTCCGAGAAGGCAGACAGTACTATACAGAGATTGGAGGCACGCCCTTACTTTATTAGTTTCGGTTTAAGGGCTGTCAACTTTAAATACCATAAGAATGGAATTAGGAGGGTACACCTTGCACCTTCTACATCTTGCACTAGCCATTCAAGATGGGGCCTATTATTTGAAAACTTAAATCACACCACCTACAATTTTGTCTAATTAAAAATTGAAAGCACTCGCTAAAACTTGCTTTATTTAGCTATTTCCACACATGCAGAATTGCCGAGATTTTCATTTTGGGCTTATTCATGAAAAGGACTTGAGCCAAAGTCCAAATTGGCAACCCACCAAATGTTGGAATAAAAGTCATTTATGTAGTATCCAGGGCCTCTCCAATTCAAATAAAGGTATAAAAAATAGAGGAGCTTATTGTTTTAGCATAACTCCTAAAACGACATTCCCTGCAGGCTGCGCCCTTGTGCACACATGCGAGCTTACTCTGGCCGAGAAAGAAGAGCGCACAGGGACACCTAGCATGCACCAGAGGAGGAAAAGGGAACCGGGTTTCAAATAGCCTGCACACAAAGTTGTACTCCGCATAGCACAGCACAACTGGTTTGTGCTCACAGCCCACAAAATAATTAGAGGGAGCATTGCTCCTAATTAAAATAATAACAATAATACAAAAAGCAAGGTAGGATTTCATTTTCACACCTTTTTTGGACAGTTTCCAATACACTTCCAATATGATATACGGAAACAATAAAACAGACCGATACTTTCTGTTGTATTGCTGCAAGATGCTCTGTGGAGGTGGAAAACATGCGCTTCTTTTGTGGTAAACTTAGCTGGAGTCATTTCCAAGGAACGACAAGCCAAGGATTGGTCAAAAGGACCGACGATGGCAAAATATCTGTCCATAGATATTGATTCCAAGGATTATGGGGGGCATAAGGTCATAGTTGACGTTTGGAAGTCAAGCCACCGCTTACGGATAAAACTTATCCCTTTCTGATTTTAAATTAACTTCCATGCCAGCCAAGTATTAAGAAGTCCCGTTGAGCTATAAGTTTTAGTTCCTACATTTTAAGCCATTTTCACGCGATGCGCTTACTTTGAAGAAGGAAAAGGAGGAATTGCGCTTCTCTAACTTGCATGTGAAGGGTGCGCTTAAATTTTACACCTTGGAAGCGACGTGCGTTTTGATGTCAGCATTTTGCTTAAGAGTGGTTTTACTACACAGCGTCCAAAGGGGGAAAATAAAACGATTTGTACAGTCTTACGAAGTTACCATTAGTGATGGAGGGCAACAAAGGGATATGTGGTTCTGTTTTACTCTGCTTGGTCTTGATAAAATAAATGCTAGAGGTCAGCACTTCTCATTTCTCCAAGGCAATCCAACTTGGAACCTGAAGGTCTTTGTCTTCGCTAGTGGCGCCTTCCCCTTGGGTGGTTGAATACTAAGTGCCGGTGGTTTAACATAACCACCTTATGCTAGTTATACTTGTTTCGGGAGATTCACTTTTTTTTTTTTTTCTTCAACAATAGCCAAGAAATATTAAAGTGCCGCAGAAAGTCTGCTAGTGCGTGCCTAACTTTTCCCTTTGGGCCATCCTAGAAAGTTACCTAAAATTGCACCTAAAACGCGCCCAAGAATGCACTCGGATAAGGAAGACATTTCCCAGCCTAGGAATTGCAAAGAAAATCAGAGGATTGTGTGACAAAGTCCCATTGCTTTCTGTGCCTTTTCACTCTCTATTTTTTTTTTCACGCGGATTTTGGTTTCCTTCATACCGGCCCAGGGATCTTGTTCCTTAGCTGTGAGCCTCTTGGAGCAGTTCAGCCGCCGGGGCAGAGGCTTCACCGTCTGGTTGTGCATCCCCAACTGCAGGCTGCTAGGAAAGGGGGCGTGCAGGGGTGTGCTGTGGGGGGCAGCTGAGCACCGGGGTCTCCTCGGAAGAGGCACCGAGCTTCAATGCTCATGTACCAGCTCCTTTGTTTCTGCTGCCTTCTTGTTCCAGTCCCTATTACATTAGTTACAAAATGTAGAGAGCAGGGAGCTGGGACACCGCTTGCATTTTCCGTGTGGAAATAAAGGCCGAGGGCCCGGTGTTTCTCTGCGACCCAAACTGTTCCACAGCCTGAACACACGACAGTATTTCCAATCTCTGCCTTCCCAAATGAGCCTTTCTGTAAATTAATCTGTTTGGGGAAATGGATCTGAGAGAGGTGTCGTCGTCTTTTCTTTTGTAGATTTCACTGTTAGCAAAAAAAAAAAAAAAAAAGGGGGGGGGGGGCGGGAATAAACATCACTCCTGTTTCTGGCGATGATGACAAAATTATAAAATAGTTTATTTCCTTTTTTTTTTTTTTTTACCTTTACCTATAAGGTTTTCCTGCCTTGATTTTGAATCTGGAAGGCCCTTTCATCCTAATCAGGCTTTAATTTTTCTCATGGTATCTCAAGACTAGTGAAAAGCTCCTAATATCTAGGAATAATTTTTGTCTGCAATTGGATTTTATTTTCCCAGACGAATCAAAGGAATGCAGGTACGAGCTGAGGTTCGGTTCACCAGCACTTAAAGTCCTTTTTGGCAGTAATTAAAATATTAACTCATCTAATCAACTTAACTCTCTGCAATAAGGGAGAAAATAATTGATCTCAGTATTTCTCCCTTCACCTTTTTCAGGCAATGTACCTTAACGTGATTAAATGTCAAGCAATATTAGCTGGCCTTAGATAGCCGCAGTCTTTTATTTCAGATGGAGCGGGCTGGGGGAGGGCAGCGTATTATAAGCTCTTTAATATTTCCCGAAAGAGCACATCGAAACTTCCACTTTAATAAATTCACCACAAACACCCCCGTTAATAAGGGGGTTATGTAATGATCCTTGATAGACAGTGATTCCAATTTCCTGTTTTGTTTTGTTTTTATTTTGCAAGAGATTATTCATTCTTTCCTACATATATTATTTTCCTCTTTTCTTTTCTTCTTTTTTTTTCTCCGCCTTTCCCTCCCATTCATTAAATGTGATCCTGTTGCTGTCTGCTTAGCTCTGATTGCTCACAATTGTATTATGGGTAAGTTAGGAGAGTTGATTTATCTGATAGTTTAACTCTCAACTAGCTCGTCTTGTAAGTCAGCATTCAACAACCTCATGGGTACTTTGCAAACACTGCTTGAGCATTTTATGCAGCAGATTGACATGTTGACGATTCTGCTTTAAGGATTGTGACAATAAACTGAAAAAAAAAAATCCCTCCACAAAGCTTGGCAAGCACTTCATCAAGGATAAAAAGGCTCTGCTGTAAGGATGTCACTCAATTTATTGTGAAAGTCGAATGAATTACGTTTAATGAAAGTGCTCCCTAGATGAATATTACCAGCAATTTCCCGAGTTGGCTCTGTCAGATTGATATGAGGAAATGCCAACCCATATCAGAAAAGATCTCCAGTCTCAATTACGATGCAAGCTTTTGAAGAGCAGTTTTTATTGATATGATATATATTGGCGGATTCTCAGTGCTAGGCAAAATTACTTACACTTGAAGAGAGCTGTAGGTTTTCAAGTTTATTGTCTTTTGCCCTATAGCTTCCCTTTGCTATGTGCTTGTGATGGCATTTACCAGAACAATAGAACTCGGTAGGTTTATGACCGTCATCACCCCCTAAAAATGACTGAAACACATTCCGAGTTAAAACACAGTTTGCCTCAGCTGGTGCATTATTATGCAGTAGGGTAGTTCACTACTGCAGATGATTTTTGATGCTTAATATTTAAATTATTCTTATTGATGGCGTATTATACTATTCCTAATTATCAAACAATAGAAATCTCTTATTTAAGAAGTTAGAATTTCACCAAACCTGTAACGAGACCACCAAAACTTTAACGAAACCATCTTTTGAATAAAAAAAATGCAACCTAGTCTGTTCAAGAATTGATCGTGTTAGCGGGTGTCTTGGTCTATTTATTTTACTCCAAATAACACAAATTGCAGCTTAAGAAAAACAGTGTTTCCTTAGAAACCATCTGATTTGTGTTGGTTTGCTTTCGGGATTTCAAACCTTTGTAATTTCCTCCGCTATTGACGCTTAGAGAGGCTGCTAGTGATGAGAAACAGAGATGATCTCATATCACGAACTAAAAAAACCGGACGAAATTAATTAGGTTTGCTACCTAAACGGAAACACATTCTTGGCATATTTGATTAAAATGGGCAGATATTACATTTTTTCGTTTCTCTGCATCTGCTTAATCCATAGAAAAACCTCGCTTTTCCTCTGAAAAAAAAAATAAAAAAAACAACCAACCAAAAAAACCCAAACTTTATTCAACGTGAGGTTTCGCATGGGTAATGCTTTCTTTTAGTCTAGAACTGATCGATCATTACCATCACTAAAGTTCTTCACACCACTACCAATATTTGCCGTGATTGCAAATCTGACAACCTTGAGCGTTATATGGCAAGTGCAAGCGTGCATCCTGGTTAGAGCGCGGGGCTGATACCAAGTTTATGGTGAGGAAAAGTAAAAAAAAAAAAAAGCCCGTGTGCACAGCAGGTCAGTAAGAACTGAGATACGAAAGTTCGCCTCAAATTTTTTTTTTTTTTTTTACCTCTCACGCCGTTTGCACGGACTAGCTTTTTGGAAAATACGGGTCTTTACAGGGGGAGTCTCGGGAGGTCTTGAAAGCAGGAGTTGTGTGCTCCCCCCGTTGTTGAGATGTTGCCGCCAGAACCAGGAGCTGGGGCTTGGAGGCGCTGCTCAGCACCGCGGACAGCTCCCAGCGCTGACTCTTACTCTTAGCTGTCGCGTCGCCAGTTTTCCTTAGTTTGTGGCCAGCGGGGTCTCTTATTGCCCACTGGATGAAGGAGCGTTTTAAAGAATTTTAAGCTGCTGTGTTTCCCCTGCTTGTGGGAGAGAGAGAGAGAGAGAGAGAGCGAGAGAGAGAGGGAGAGAGAGAGAGAGAGAGAGAGAGAGAGAGAGATCATTAAGGAAAAATACTTTTGTAGGGTAGCACCGCAGCTCATGAAACGTTCAATGAAGCGATTTTAACGGTCCTTACTTATTTATTTATGTATTTACTTGCATAGGAGCCCCAGAGGTAGTTCTTCTTCCCTTGTCTCACCTTAAGCCGAAACAGCGCTGTTGCCCTCTTAGCATAGCTTCGACCAAAGCCAAAACACTATCTGTAATGTAAAGTACTCTTAAAAACGAAAACGACAGCAGTCATCCTTCTTAATTAGTTTCTGCAATGAACTGGGAAAGCTGAGGGTTATTAATTTAGGGCCCTGAAAGAGTGGGGAATAAGAGTCTCAGGGGACCTGTGGTGTATGGGGATGCAGAGGGATGGGTTTTTTTGTTTTTTTTTTTTAGATAGGTCTGTGCAGCTGTGTGTGGGGATGGGGCAGGGCCTGCTCAGTTTTGTGTTTGCTGGGAGTTCGATCAATGTGAGTGCATGTGTTAATGTAAATGTAGGTGTGTGTGTGTGTGTGTGTGTGTGTGTCTGCTAGATATGGTTGAACGACACTTGCATATCTATGAGGGCCTTCCAAGAGAGGACTGGCTTCATTTATTGTCTGAAAACAATGCACCCTGAAAAAAAAAAATCAAGCACCTTTATCTTGGTGTACACATTTTTGCATTTTGTCTTGTAGCTGGAATCTATTAAAGCATTCCCACAAAACGATTTGAATCAGTTAAATGTAATTTTAACGGCTCCCTTGAATTGAATAACCTTATTGATTTATTGATTGGTTATTCAAACACTTAATGGATAAAAATCGTAAAAGAGTAACAACTAGTAGCCACTAATTAATAGAGACACTTTATCTCCTGAATACTAGGCTCCCTCTTTTAGTTATTGGAGGCTTTTTTTTTTTAATGAATACAGGGGGTTTGATTTAATTTTAAGTCAGCCAAGCAATTCCTAACAGAAAAATGAAGATGTGATGTTTTAGTTTTAGTCTGAAAACCTAAGTGTTGTAGAACTCTACTTGCCTGCTTTCTTTTGTAAATAAGAGATAATCATTGACTATGCTGTCTGATCACATAAATCCCAACTTTTTATTGACAAACCTGTCCTCTAGAGAGTTGAAGTTGACAAGCTGTTGCCAATAAACAGAAAAAGTTGACAAGAAAAGTGTAACTTGGTGACTGATGAGAAGCTTTACAATAAAGGAGTGTGATGGGAATTGATTAGGCTGAGGGGGGGAAATAAAGTTTTGGACAAGTCTTTTCTGATCATGTGGATCATTGATAGATATTCAAAGGGCCCAGTGATGGAACTTGCTTCTGGTGAATAATGGTGTGTCACTGTGGCCTGTGACTAGAAGTTAGTCATTACAGAGAAAAAGCACCGGAAATCACACGCCTTCATCAGCCAGATGACATTGCAGCTGCTCTACTTATACACTGATTGATGACAAATACCACAGTTTCAAACATGTGATTGTCATTTTCATCCTCTTAATGAGCACTGTCCGTCTTTTTTTTTTTTTTTTGTCAAATGACCCGATTATGAACCCCAGAATGAGCCAGTCCTTTGTTTTTATATACTCCTTCTCCTACGGCATTTTGATACTTTCAGTTCTGGTGGTCTTAAGAAAAATGGACTATAAGTATGAATATGCATCCTGAAGGAAGATAACCACTCTCTCATGATTCCAAATAAACTACCCTACTCATTTCTTCCTTGGATGCAATCTATTTTTTATGTTTTACCAAAGATCCCCCCCCTTTTTTTTTTTTTTTTTTCAAGTAGTCATGGTGCATTTCACAGCATATCACAATATTCCCCCAACTCATATGACCAGGGAATTCAGTGACAGCTGCAGTGATCTTGTGAATTTTTAATTCAGCAGAAGCATCATTATTGTTTGTGACTTTATAGTTTTGCTACATTTTGTTTTGTCACAGAGGGAAATTTAATTAATTGCATTGGTCACATTTTAGATATTACAGTCATGAATGTACTCCCTTACTTTATGATGTGATAGCAGTGAAGTCATGGATATCACATCTTTCTGTCTCTCTCCTTTTTTGCTCTCTCTACTACTTCTGGTTTGGTAGTATTTTCTTCTCCTTACAGTGTATGTTATTTGTATCATTTTCATTTTCCGGGTTGTGATATTCATTCTGAGTTTATTTTTGCTTATTGGATGCCTTGATGACACCAGTTGTCATTTGATGTGAGCCTCTTCAGTGATGTTTCCAGGTTTCTTGTCATCTAACTAATTATTAACACTTGTACCCAGACTCTTGAGCAGTCGTCTCTCTGCTTTGTATGGAAACAAGATTCTTGCATGTTCTTTCCTGGGAAGGCTTCTGTCAAGAGAGGCACATTTATTTTTGCTGTTTTGTTTCTTCTGCATGGATGGTGCACTGGAAAGATGAAAGAATCTCTTTCTGTGAAATCTTTACTGTCTATTCCAGAACCTCTTAGTTCAAGGCTTTGGAAAACAAAATGTAGCCGGTTCTGTTTTGCTCCAGTTTTTGACTGATGCTAAAAGTCTGTGAATAGCATGTAGCATATAGCAGGTAGCTATATTTCTTTTTAAGCCTTGACCTGAGGGAACAGTTTTATGGGTGAGCCTTCTTGGTGCTGTCACTTCCTTTTTGCATTATCTGGATGAAAATGGCTGTACTTTGATTATCCAATGATATATATTGTTGCTATAAAATGTTTTATTTATTTATTTTTTTGCAATTTAAATGATGATGTATGAAATAAGTATGGTACGAAGTATCATCACTTTAGTTTGTATATTTATGCATATAATAACATGGCAATTGATTTTAACTGGAAATAGATCTTAAATAATGCCTGGAAAAAAAATACCAGCTTTGCCATGCCACTTATTGCTGCTAAGGGAAATTTAAAATGAAAAAAACCTACCCTACATGATATATAAAGTGATTACTTTCAGTCTGCATATATACAGCTGCAACAATGATACATCCTACAAAAAAAAAATCCATATTAAGAAGCATGACATTGTGATTCATTTTGCAGAAAAATCTCACCACATATATTGCTTTTTTGCAACAGGGGCTATTGTAGATAGGTTTTTCACTGCTACGATTGTAGTTTTCTAGGTTATACCAGAACAAACCAGGTTTTTATAAGAAGCACCTTGGGTGATCATACCGGTAGTTCGTTTCAGCCCTTTACCATGACCTTCATTAGTGTGAACTGGGTGTGAACCTTGGCAGACATCCTGCGGGGTAGAGGTGTTTCCTCCAGTAAAACAATATTATCTAGCTACTGTATCTGTATTTCTACATTTATATTTATCTTTAATATCTGGTGGCTAGTAGCAAATTGCTGTTCCTTTAAGGGACAGGCCCAGAATTCCTTCCATCCAAAAATAATTAGGCTCAAGGTCTTCTCTTTTAAATAGGCCTGTGTCCAAAAGTGTTCACACACCTATGAGGTGGCTGTTGCACAGTGACATTAGTGCTCGATTTGCATGTGGGTGGGATGATACATCCCATTTTGCACTGCAGGCAGACTTGTGCAGCAGTATTGAACTTTAATACTGTACTGCTATTTGCAGGTTTCTTCATACATAACTACATCCAGCAGTAGAACCTCACTTCTATCAAAAATTTCTCCCTAAAAACTGTGGGCCTGGTTTTAAAAAGCATTTACATGCATAAAACTGGGTTTTACTCGAGTAAATGTACTTTACTTGAGTAAGTGGGCTTTTGAAAATTGCTACAATATAGGCCATCAAATTGTCTCTAGGATTTACTCATGGAAGTGCACTTTACTTGAGTAAATAGCTTTTGAAAATTGCAACGATTACACACATAAATCCTATTGAAAATTCACCTATGTGTGTCTAAATGGAATATCTATGGTGTTTACCATGCCAAGTATGAATGGTAGCCTGGAACATGCTTCTGGTTGACAGTTTACCTAAGTTGAAATAAATTCCAGGCATGTACTGTACAAGTTGTGATACAGCAGTTAGCTGCTCAGTGAAAACATCTGTCTTTCTGTTTCCAAAACAGAGAAGGCTAAATACAGGATTCAGTACTGCAGCAGTTCATTCTCATTTTTACTGATGTTTACAAATAGAAACAGCAGCATACGTGTGAGATAACTTTAATTCACAGTTATGGACTCTGTCTTATAATTAACTTTATGTATTCATTTTCTTTGCTAAAGCAGCTGATGCCTACTGAAGAACTCTTAAACCCCCAAGGCTATGTCACTCGGCATTTTATTTTTTTGGACACAGGTTTCCTCTTGCTACTTTGCATTTCCAGTTCAATCAGAACCAGGGCTGGGTTCTGGTTCTTTGAGAACCTTCATTTGCAACTATCTGGGAATTTTCCACCTAATGTTTATATCCCGCCCCCCCCCCCCTCAACATACCTACTCTGGTCATTGAAGTGACGTTCCTGGGCTAGGGGCCATACACCAGGACTCCTGAAACTCTGTAATCATGGGCCCTGAATCTGCCAGCCAGGCATCACCCCTAGGTAATGACCATGACTCCTTTTTTCCCCTCCTCCCAGGGGCTGTGAATTCTGCATCTACCACATCCCCAGCTGTAACCAACCCAGGGTGCAGAAGATCTGCCTCCAGAATCGAGCTGGGGACCTGGCCTGTACTAGTGCACAGCACTTGGCCATCTGAGCCACTGGGTCGGCCCACCATGCCGTTAACAGGCAGGAATTGGGTATGATCACGTGCTTTTCACTGAAAATGAAATATACATTGAAGCACCTTACAATCAAACCAGAAGGAATAACAGAAAACCATTTGCAGTGCTCCTGCATGATAAAACAAAGGAATAAAAAGAGAAAAATAAAATTAAGAAAAGCTTCTTAAAAAAAAAAAAGACATTCTTTTAATTAACTGCAGATGATGAAAAATTAAAGGAAAAAAAAAGGCTCTGTTAATTGCTTAATGTGGCTGTGCAGTCCACACAGCATTCTTATCACCAACAAAGAATTTGCTGGCAAAAATCAGAGCCCTGTTGGGAAAAACAAAAGACAAACTTTTATAGCAGGGTTGGAAAAGAAGGGACTAACTCGCTGAGTTTGTTTGCCTATGGAATCATTAAGCACTTTTGTTGCAGTTACTCTGACAATGCTTCGGTACCTTTAACTTAATCTGAAAGCTAAATGGATTTAATTTGTACAATTAAAGTCATCCATGTGATTGCTCTCTAGCTTTTTTCTTATTTCTTAAATGTCTCTGCAGGGATCTGGGATGTTCTAAGCAAGAAAACAAAATATGTTGAGGAAGATTGGTTTAAAAAACAAAACAAAACAAAAAACAATCCATGCTGCTCGTGTGTCTTAACTTCTTTCTCTTTAGATGGGACAACAAGTCTCATGTCTCACAGGAAAATATTATGATCTTAAGTGTTCCTAAAAATCTGTCTTCCTAACCTGCCTGCGCTCCTATTTATTCTCCTTTGCCTCTTCCTGCCCCACTTTTGCTGGTCCTCCCAGAGAACTGCTGCTTGCCTCTTCTACTACATGCCTGTCTGTCTGACTAAGCTCTTTTCCTACCATTATCTTACAGCTGTTAGCTACCTCTAAACTCCTGTGATAATAATACCTCTCCGAGTCAGGGATGGCGGCCATGTTATGCAGCCATCACCCTGTAAGGGCTCAGCTGTCTATAGTGCTTGGAAAATCCTGTTCCTCTAAACCAAGGCCTTGAAAACATAAAAAAACCCAAAACACTTTCCTGTAATTCTAAAACGGTAAGCTTGACAAACATTCACCCGTTCACTGCTAGAAACCAACAGTGGTAACATTGTTGGTATGAAAAAGTTAAGAAAAAATAATTGGCTAGCAGATATACTGTAGCTAGAATAGTTATAGTTTTTTCTCTTTTTTTTTGGCATTCTGCATTACTTTGTGCTTTGCAAATTGTTCAGTTAATCCTGCAATCAGTTGTGAAAAGGTACAGAAAAAATAGCAGGCTGGTTTACATTGGGATGCTTGTTAGTGCATTTTGCAATTTCTAATTTCTCCTCATGCTTTATGTCATTCGCAACGGCTGCTAAAAATCGCTTTCTCAAATCACCAGTCTCAGTTTCAGAATTCGTATGATGGTTTCTTAAGATGCTCAATAATCTTGAGAATACAACAGCTTACTGGACAAATAAGGAGAATGTTGCATATTTTATGAAGGATTTGACCACAGAAAGGACGTGCATTAAAATATCGGCATAATACTCTTGACAGAGTATGATGAAAGAAAGTGAGAATGGAGAGTAGGTGCTTTATGGCTGATTAAACATGAAGAGACACAAGCCACATACTAATCCGAGTACATTGCTTGTAAGTTTACTAAATACATATGAACTGCAATTCAGAACTTTTGAATTTATATCTTCAGAGTTGGTATTTATTTATTGTTGTGCTAGGGCTCTGCAAGGTTCAGTAATAGCTTATGCAGGTATTAATCTATTTCTTTCAAAAAGTGATATTAACCAGAGAAAGGTTTGTGTGTACTGTAGGTATTTGAATTCACAAGCATGTGATTATAATGCGCTCCTTTCCAACCAACCTTGCTCACAATTAGGGCTTCTGCTTTTTAGTTGTTTATAATGTATACACTTACCTGTTTATTTCTTTTAGCTATTTTAGAATTGTATGTAGATATATAAAATCAATATTTTTCAGTGTTTTCATTCCCCATCAGCCCCATCCCCAGCACTCATTCGGGTTTCTGTCCCCCTTGCTCCTTCTGACCCTTACCCCGAGCTCTGACACTTGGTATTGGGGACAATAGTGCCGCACAAGGGCTAGAAAAAGAGGACAGCTGAGCTCCGTGAGTCAATAAGAACCTAAATAGCTGAAGAGTCGTCAATGGAGAAAAGATGGAAAGACAGAGCAAAGAGTCTCAGGCAGGGAAGAGGGGTTAGGTGGAGAGACTGGTAGGTGAATGGAGCAGTTTTCTGGTGTTTATCCAATAAATTCCGATTTACATTCCCCCCCCCCACCAGGAGTGGTTTATTGGTGTCTATCAGCTGAAACTTAAAAACACAGGCCAGAACGAGAAGCAAGGCCTCTGCTTTCCCGCAGCAGCGCTGAGGCGGGGCATAAAACATTCTGTGCCGCATTTTTCTAAATTCTGCAGCATTTCTATGATGAACTTGCATATAGATTTACATTACTTAACAGGCACCAAGGCAATCTTTTTATTGCACATTTGCACTTCATCTTAAATATTTTCCACTCTGTGGTCTGCATGTCTGGATAATTTGCTTTGAAGTTTTTATTTCTTTCCTCCTCTATCTTTTCTTCTTTTTAACATTTTCATTCTTTTTTCTTTTCTTTTCTTCTCTCCTCCCAAACGTGCATATTTTTTCTCTCTTCACATTCCTCTTCCTTACAGAAATTCTCTCTCCTCCCTCCTCCATTCATTCTCCCTTCTGTCCCTCCCTTTCTGCTCTCCTCCATCCATTTTTTCTCTCCTTTCTTCCTTTCTCTTTTTTTCCCCCACCTGCCTTCCCTATGATTCATTTCCTCCCTTCCTCTGTCCCATCCGTTGTCCTCTACCTGATCCTTCCCTCTCTCTCTCCCCTTTCCCAGTGATTTTGCTTGTCTTGCTTGGTTCTGTATTTCCTGTGCAAGCAGGTCACTGCTTCCTGGAACTCAAGTTCTTGCTGTTGACCAGAACTCTGACTGAGAGCGGGTGCCCCCCATTTCTGCTCAGGAAATGCAGGGCTGTGCTCCTGCTTGCTGAGCTGAGTGAATTGTGGTTTAATAATAACAGCACAGCAGAAGGCAGCAACAGCATTGGGTGGTCAGTAAAGCAAGAGGAAACATCGCACCAGCAGCAAAGCTGGACACAAACAGCTGCTTGGGTCATTTCCTGTGATTCCGCAGCATGGTTCAGATTTTGTGGTAGGATGTGGACTCTGTGGCCGTTACCGTGGTCAGGGATTCACAGAACAAATGGGGATCCTGATCATAGCAAGCTCAAATAAGGCCTATCGCACTAATTCCGGAGTATTATACATTACAGTATTTGAATTCTATGACAAATTATATTTAAGAAATATGCTTATTGCCTCTCAGCCAATTTACAAGTGTAGGTGCACTTGTAAATGGTTTTCAAGTCTAACTTTTTGTTAAAAAATGACATACAAATGTTATCATCTAAATCAGTTATATATTTTTTTCAAGACTTAATTCTGACTGGTAGCTGCGCCTGTAGGTTCATAATTTAATGATGGAAGATCTTATTTTAGGACAAAATGTGCCATGGTGAATATGGCAGTAGAACTTGTGCTGTGGTATTCATTGGGATTTCTTAAGATGTTTGGTTTACAAATATGCTGTTGTTAATTTCACATTTTCTAGTGTTGCTTGTTTGCTATGAATATCCATGATCTTTCAGGAGCTTTACTAATAGTTGTGAGATATTTTAGTGCTGCATGCTGTAGGCAGGATGTGTTCTCACTGTTACCATGAGGTAAATAAATATAGATTTTTTGTTTTTTTGTGGTTGTGCAAAGTTCATCATAGATGGAAACTTTTTATGCAGAAGAAATGCATATTATATCTTCCACATTGAGATGGAATAGATATTTTCAAAAAGACAGTTTTAGCATCTTTGATCAGCTACATTTGCAGCTTGCCTTGTGGTTGTATAACACTTTGAGGTGAAGGGATGAGCTTTGTGTCTGGGATACTGTGGCTTAAAGAACAGAAGGCAAGACTTCACTAAATATACGGCATCATATGTTAAGAGGTTTAAAAGTACACTGTAAAGTGTAAATCTCTGATTGCAGAGATCATATAAGGCACACTGCAGATGTAATTTTCAGAAGAAATATACGATGGCTGCATACAAAGTGCTGAAAATTTGTCAGAACTAGGTAAATATCCGTGATTCTCTGCAATCTCAATGTCAGTGTCCCTAGAGCTTCAGTAAGGGAAGATGTGCATTTCCTTTTGAGGCTGACTCAAAGCCGGTTTCTCTAGGAAAGCTCTTCCTTGTGTTATTTGCATTATGGCTCTGTAACAGAAGGCCATCACCATTCACTATCTCACAAAATCCAGACACAGAAAGATGCAAACCACTGCATATGTGAGGAAGTCATGCATGGGCAGCGTAGGCGGGCTCTGGTTTGGGACTGGAAGTGTAATTGCTATTGATGCAGAGATTTTGCAGTGCACTGCAGTATTTTTTTTGCTTCTTTCACAGGAAATATGTAATTAAATGCTGAGTATTTCTTGCTAGGTATTTTTACTTTTTAATTAATTTTTTTCCATGCGTGGTACATTTTGCATTTTGGTGTGTATCGTTTGATAAGAATGTTTGCTTCATGCCTATCGACTCTACTAATGAGACTATCTCATTTAAAATAATTGTATTTCATTTCAAATATTTTATAGTTTTTAAGCTCATGATAAGAAATACAGGTAATACACAAAATTTACTCTATGCTAATAAAATAATAAGAGTGCATTGTATCTCTTTTTCAGTTTGCTTCTTTGTGGCATGAACAGTTTGGCATTTTGCAGTTTTCAGGTACCCTTCATTTTGTATAGATAGAAAATAAGCACACATGGAAATCAGGCGTTGGTCTTTCTTCCCGTGGAAACTGCAACAGATCCAGTGCACAGGTGAACAAATACAAATATTTGTGCAATAAACACGATAGTCAATCAATGGTAGCGTTATGCCTGCAGTATTTGTTTGACCGTGCACTAAAGGTTTTGTAACCGAAGGGGCAGCAAAATCTCTGTTTAAGAAGATTGTCTGCCAATATGGACCACGTAGCAGACCCTGGATCCTAAATTATTTATCGGCAGAAAGGTATTGCATAAAGCCTGTGAAAATCCACGCTGACCCTAAAGCCCAAAGTGGGTGAGCCATTGGTGGACTTGTCTGGCAGGTTTCATTATACAGGGCTACATGCAGAATTTTCCCAAAGAAAGAGTAATCCATGGATTTGCTCAGGTTGCTGGGTTTGCTATGACCTGAACAAAGTATTTCATATTTATCTTAATTTTATGAGCTAAGGTACCAGACCAGACAAAATGAGAACACCATTATCCTAAACTAAAGCTGTTAACACTTGGATATCATCTGCCAATTTTATATTTCACAGACTTGCACCTTAATGAGAATGGCAAGTGAGAGAAATGATGAGTCGCCATTCTCCAACAATATAGTTGCTTAAAAAAAAAAAGGCTATTACACAGGTAGCATGAGGATGGCAGCCTCCTTTTGTGAAAACCTGCTAACAGTATTTAGACTGAAGGGAAGAAGACATTTGTGTTTTATGTTCAGCCTGCTTCTGCATATTCTCAACACTCTTTACAGATGGACAGAAAGCAAACATTCAAAACTCCCATGAAATTTGTATTCAAGTCACATGCAAGATTATTTGGAAGAAAGGAATGCATTAGTTAACAAATGGCAGCAGGCTTAACAAAAGACAGCCAGGTCTGTTTTTAAGAAAAATTAAAAATATTAATTTAGCCATAACCTCATTGTTTGGCAACCAGTAGAATCACTATTGCCCTTTGTTATGACCGTTTCTTTCTATACTGCCCCAGTGAAATCTGAATAGTGACATATCACAAATATAGTATGGCAATCTGTAAAGGCTATATTTGAAACATTTTGCTATCTGGGAGGGAAAGATCCTCTGGCTTGAGACCCACCTTAAAAGTGAATTTTAAAAGCACCCATGCGCACATGAATTAGGGGACACGTGAACAAGTCAGGCTTGAATGCGCTCACTGTATTTTAAAAGCCGCCCAGATTCAAGCGCATCTCCTGCTGTGCGTACATCTCACTCAAAAGGGGCGTGGTCTGGGCAGGGCATGAGCATTCCAGGGCGGGGCTGAGAGATGTGTGCACAAATATGTGCCTGGGCGTGCTCCCAGGTCTAGTGCTGCATATATTTACTTCTGCTATGGAGGATGTGTAAGTTAATAAAAAAAAGGAAACTAGCCATACCTGAGGGGTTTTAACGGATTGGGCTAACTGAGGGGAGTGAAGGCTGTTAAACTAGGGAGGTTTGGAGGACCTAGCTCTTAACTGGGCAAACTGGTAGAAGAATTGGTGAACTTGGCAATGGCCTAGGTGTGCTCCTCTTTTAAAATCCAGCAACTTATGTGGTAGAAGTAGGATTTATGCTCCCATGCACTTTCCCAGTTAAAATCAGGCACATGTGTGCATGGCCAGGCTATTTTATAACGTGTATATATACACATGTAAGTTATAAAATGGCCATGTCCCTGGGTGCACACTGACACACAGGTGCCAATGTGTGCTCGCACACCAGTTTGAAAATTATAGTCCCTTTGCACAACTATTGAAAAAAAATATATATACAGTATATATCAGGATAAACTCTAAAATCAGTAAACAAAGATGAACAAAGCCTACATTATGAAGGATCACATCATAGTGTGGGGAATACAATTTTTAAAAAATGAATTAAACAGGCCAGTGATCACCTGAACTGGATGGTATGCATCCTAGGGTACTGAAGGAACTAAAAATGAAATTTCTGATCTATTAGTTAAAATTTGTAACCTATCACTAAAATCATCGATTGTACCTGAAGACTGGAGGGTGGCCCATATAACCCCAATATTTAAAAAGGGCTCCAGGAGCGATCCGGGTAACTATAGACCAGTGAGCCTGACTTCAGTGCCGGGAAAAATAGTGGAAACTATTCCAAAGATCAAAATCGTAGAGCATATGGAAAGGCATTGTTTAATGCAACACAGTCAACATGGATTTACCCAAGAGAAGTCTTGCTTAACAAATCTGCTTCATTTTTTTGAAGGGGTTGATAAACTTGTGGATAAAGGTGAACCAGTATATGTAGTGTATTTGGATTTTCAGAAGACGTTTGACAAAGTCCCTCATGAGAGGCTTCTAAGAAAACTAAAAAGTCATGGGATAGGAGGTGATGTCATTTCATGGATTACAAACTGGTTAAAAAACAGGAAACAGAGAGTAGGATTAAATGGTCAATTTTCTCAGTGGAAAAGGGTAAACAGTGGAGTGCCTCAGGGATCTGTACTTGGACCGGTGCTTTTCAATATATATATATATATATATATAAATGATCTGGAAAGGAATACGAAGAGTGAGGTTATCAAATTTGCGGACAATACAAAATTATTCAGAGTAGTTAAGTCACAAGCAGATTGTGATACATTACAGGAGGACCTTGCAAGACTGGAAGATTGGGCATCCAAATAGCAGATGAAATTTAATGTGGACAAGTGCAAGGTGTTGCATATAGGGAAAAATAACCCTTGCTGTGGTTACATGATATTAGGTTCCATATTAGGAGCTACCACCAAGGAAAAAGATCTAGGCATCTTAGTGAATAATACTTTAAAAGCGTCAGCTCAGTGTGCTGCAGCAGTGAAAAAAGCAAACAGAATGTTAGGAATTATTAGGAAGGGAATGGTTAATAAAAGGGAAAATGTCATAATGCCTCTGTATCGCTCCATGGTGAGACCGCACCTTGAATACTGTGTACAGTTCTGGTTGCCGCATCTCAAAAAAGATATAGTTGCGATGGAGAAGGTACAGAGACGGGAAACCAAAATGATAAAGGGGATGGAACCACTCCCCTATGAGGAAAGGCTGAAGAGGTTAGGGCTGTTCAGCTTGGAGAAGAGATGGCTGAGGGGGGATATGATAGAAGTCTTTAAGATCATGAGAGGTATTGAATGAGTAGATATGAATTGGTTATTTACACTTTCAGATAATAGAAGGACTAGGGGGCATTCCATGAAGTTAGCAAGTAGCACATTTAAGACTAATCAGAGAAAATTCTTTTTCACTCAACACACAATTAAGCTCTGGAATTTGTTGCCAGAGGATGTGGTTAGTGCAGTTAGTGTAGCTGGGTTCAAAAAAGGTTTGGATAAGTTCTTGGAGGAGAAGTACATTAACAGCTATTAATGAAGTTTACTTAGAGAATAGCCACTGCTATTAATTGCATCAGTAGCATAAGATCTGCTTGGTGTTTGGGTACTTGCCAGGTTCTTGTGGCCTGGTTTGGCTTCTGTTGGAAACAGGATGCTGGGCTTGATGGACCCTTGGTCTGACCCAGCATGGCAATTTCTTATGTTCTTACATATAACTACAAACCAGGATTGCATTGGATAGCAATGGTAGTTACAATCAGAAAATTGTTTTCATTTCTCAACTAAATTGAATGATGATGTTTTCTACCTAATAAAGGTTAACAGAAAAGGACAAATTAACCCATTTAGACAACCCACCCAGTGTGCCCAGTTTTCCCTGCCTACACTGCTCTAGCAAAGAATGTCTCCCACCTGTCAGCTGGACAAGCTTGACAGCCTACTCTGCTCCAGCTCTTATCAACACCTCTCCTTGCTTGCATGTCTTTGCTGATGACATCTCAACTAATATGATCCTTACTTCCTTTCTGTCTCAAAGTTGTATTGTCTTATCAAACAAAGAAGCTAGGTGAAATGAATTCTATTCTTAATACTAATTTTAATTGACAGCATAACATCCTCTTAGAAATCAAAATGAAAGAGAAAACATTTAGCACACAACCTAAAACTATAACAACATCTATTTAACCCTTTGTTCTAAATTGTGAGCATAATATAGGCCATGCTGTCAGGGCCGGTGCAAGGGTATTAGGCGCCCTAGGCGAAACGTCAGCTATGCCGCCCCCCCCCCCCCGCCTCCACACACAATTAACTTACATTGTGCATTAATGAAAATAACGAAGTCTGTATTTATAACAGAACACTTATTTGACATTTTTATGCCATGTAAACCATTGAGATGATTTGTCTTATCGACGGTATAGAAACTTTTATAAATAAAAATAAATAAAATAAACATAAACCAAAGCTATACTTGTTGCTCAAACAAAAAAAGCAGACACATCACATAATATTAAATAATTAAAATGGCAGTCAATCAAGAAAAATAAACTTAAAAAGCCATCTTTACTTACCCCCTCCAGCAGCTCTCTTACTCCTCTTCCATGCAGGCTGTAGCACACACCAGAAGCAGCAGTAGTGGCTAAGCTCTATACTCATGGTCCTCTTCCTTAAGGCCCATGTCTCTCACACACACACCATATCAGTCATGCCCCCATGACCAGTTTCTGTCTCTCACACACCAATCATCTCCCAAACAGTCTTTCACACACACACCAGTCACCTTCCTGAACAGTTTCTCTCATGTCATACACACACAGGCTTCCCACTCCCGTGTTCCACTTACATATATAGGCTTCTCATTCCCATAATCACTTTCTTTCTCACACACACACACACCAGTCACCTTCCTGAACAGTTTCTCTCATGCCATACACACACAGGCTTCCCACTCCCGTGTTTCACTTACATATATGGGCTTCTCACTCTCATAATCACTTTCTCTTTCTCACACACACACTCACCAGTCTCTCACTCTCATGCTTGTTCTCTCCACATGCACAGGCTTCTCATTCCCATAATCACTTTCTTTCTCTCTCTCACATACACACAAACACACACCAGTCACCTGTTCTGTCTTACATATACAGGCTTCTCCCTCCCATGCTGTGTCTCACACACACCCAGGTTCTCACTCTCATGCTCACTCTCTTCACATGCACAGACTTCTCATTCCCATAATCACTTTCTCTCTGTTACACACACACACACACCAGTCTCTCTCTCATTTCCATGCTCGCTCTCCAGGTGCACAGGCTTCTCATTCCCTGAATCACATTCTCTCTCTCTCACATTCACATACACACCAGTCACACCGTCACCTTACCAACCAGTCTCTCTCTCATACATGCACACACACACAGGCTTCCCACTCCCATGCTCTCTCTCACATAATCAGGCTTCTCACTCCAATGCTTTCTTTCACATACACCCCCACAACACCAGGCTTCTTACTCCCATGCTTTCTCACATACCCAGAGTTCTCACTTCCATGCTTTTTCTCTCTTTCACACACACACACACACACACACACACACACACACACACACACACACACACACACACATCAGTCACATCCCTGACTGTCACACTCTCACACATCAGTCATCTCCTTGAGCAGTCACTTTCATTGTCTCTCACATATACACATACATCAGCTCTCTGACCAGTTTCTCTCAATCACACACACATGCTCTCGATCAAATACATTCTCTCACTTACACACAGGCTCTCAATCACACACAGGCAGGCTGGCTGCTTCTCTCTCTTTCTCTCACTCACTTCCTCCCCCCCCCCCCCAGCACAAACGGTAGCTGCAACAGCCTCCTCCTCCAGCCCCTGCAGGCCAAGAAGGAAGAATCCCATCGGCCGCAGGAGGCTTGTGCTGCTGTCTCCTTTCCCGATTACCGGCTGCTTCAATTGCTCGGGGGCCGATGCTGCTGTCGCCGCTATTTTTTTCATGCGGCACCACTCTTTCTCCTTCCCGCGCATCACTTCCTGTTCTGGGTCAGGGGGGGGGCGGGAGGAAGAAAAGGGCAGCCGCGGATGCCACAGCTTTTTTTTTTTTGCACTGCTGCCGTTCCCGCTGGGCTTGAACGTGCTGATAGCCCGGCGGCAACGGCAGCAGGGAAGGAGGAGCAGCGGGAGAGACCGGGAGCACGCGAACCGCTGGGGGAGGTCAGATGGTCTTTTGGGGCGGGCTGCCGGCAGCGGCTTCGGGGGGGCGGCGGTGGCTTAATGCAGCTCTCTTAATTTTACCGGGGCAGTGCCGCCCCCGGGAAGCTGGTGCCCTAGGCGACTGCCTAGGGCGCCTAGGGCTTCCGCCGGCCCTGCATGCTGTAAATATCTTGGATATTGCTACCAGCAAATTGGCTCTGGTGACCATTTCAGTGCAGAGGAATGGGAGACTAAATTAGATTGCAATGAAACTTGAAGGCACCCAAACTGAACAGCGCAACTCATTAGCATTCATATTTCAATTATTCTGTTTCCTGAACAAAATCTAGCCCCAGATTTCTTATCTACCTCTTTGAGAGATGTTGGCAACATGCATTTCACCAGATCAAGGTGTATGAAGAACATCAAGTTGCAGTTTCTTTTGGCCTTGCACTGCATCTAACCTTGGAAAAGCATAACTGTGCCTTAGGTGGTAAAGAAAAAAAACAAAACCCTGTTCCATTTTGCAGTAGAATCATATTTTATCTTTATGTAGACTTAAAAATGTAAATAAAATTCCTTTCTTCAAATGGCACATAGTACATGAAGGTCACATTCTCTGCAGGAATCTAGAACACTGTTTGACTCATCAGTGGTTCTGTAGATATTGCATTTGACTTGGCTTCAGTGATCTATTTTTCAAGCATTTAAAGACCCATTATTTTTTATGCATAGCCCTTAGTTTGCCGCATAAAAATCTGAAATAAATCTTTAAGTACTCCATGGTAGAATTAATTATAAGGTGTCTGTTCATGGGTATCAAACCTTGACACGCTCAAATGCTGGGCCTTTCTGGCACTGCTCTCGGAGGGCTGAAAGAAGTGATATTGAACAGCAGCAGGACAGGGGAATAGGCTTCTGAAAGTCTTTACAATGTTTGTAGCTTTCATTATACGTGTTCCATTCAACAAATCTTTTTATGTGAATAAAAAGCACCAAAGTGTACAGCAGATGACAGAAAGCAATGCAGCAGGCTGCTTGGGAAACTTTCATAAAATATACTTTGATACAGACTGTGAAATCTCAGTGTGGAATAATTCCTGTGTCTGCAGGTGAGGGGGAAGTCAGGTCTAAAAAAAAAAAAAAAAAAAAAGACTACGTGGAGGAAGAAGGAAAAACTTTTGCCTCAAAAGGAACAATTAACAGTATGCTTGTTCCAAGGTATTTAATCGTGGCTAAAACTGCAGGGTTTATTGAGGACACAAACGGTATGGGGGCAAAAAAGTGCCGCTAATATATCATGAATTTTCCTCATTAATGATTTTATTTTTTTGTGAGTAATGATTTCATGCTTCTTTCAGATAATATTATTGTCATGCTCAATTGGCCCTAGTCAGCTCAAACCATTTTGAACTGGAGGTGTTATATCAACATCTGAATGAGCATGCTTCCCTAGAAACCTTTAGATACATAGAGGAGGCTAGGATCATTTTTGTCCATGTCAATTTCAATTTGGATTGACTCAAGAATAAGAAAAAGAGTTCATGGTGGTCACTGTGCAGAACTAAAACTCCTTATCTAGTTCTTACTCCCTAATAGACTGGACCGGCTGGTGACGATTAATGACTGCAGGGATTGCAGTGGACTGAGTATTTGCGTTTCTTTTCTTTCTTTGTACCAGCTTTTGGTTGACAGCCTTTGGGGGTGATCAAGGCACACCTGTGAGAGAAGGTAGTGGGGGTGGGGATGGGAGTTGCAAAAAGTAGAGAGAATGGTCTGGGGTAGACTTAACTAGGAATGGTGACCGGAAAGGATGATTTGGATGAGGGCTAAGATGGCCAAAAATCTATTTTAAAAGTTGTATTCTGCAGACACAGTGGGCAGCAATGAGAGCCAACAGCAAACAATACTATGAAGTTGAGAAATGCCATTTATGAATCACCAGACCCACATGAAAATTCTGAGCCATTTTTTAGAAAGTAGACTATGAGAAGAACCTACTGATACAGTGTGAGCCTTGGTTACCAGGGAATATTATTCATAATCCTTTACTGCTAATAGCCTAATTTACTGAATTCTTACCTACAGAAGAACTGTGAGGCTCCAGTGGGCAATTCTTATCTCCTGGGAGCAGAGGGCCTCAGTGGACCTTTGGGGCTATCCGCTTAGTCCTCCTAGCTCTATTGCTCACACATCCAACTGATGGCCATCTTGTTCCTGTCTGGAAGCATATGTATTCCAAGCTTCCTGTCTGAACCTTGCCAGAGCTTGGTCTTGAATTGAGTACTAGATTGCTTTGTGTTTCCAGTGATCCTGATTTTGTTTCATCCTACTCCAGCTTGTGTCGTGTGCATCCAGTCCTCCTGCAGTGATCCTGCATTGCTTCTGTGGGTGCCATTGTGTCTCCAGATTGGTCCTACATTGCCTTAGTGTGTATCTTCATGTTTCTTGTGGTTTTTTTTTTCTGTTCGGGTCCTGCTAGCCACCAGTACGTGAGGGCTCGACCCAAGGGGAAGGTGGCCAGCTCAGGCAGAAGATACCCGTCTCTGCTATTGTTGGACCCTACCAGTCTTTCTTTGTCTGTGCACTGCCTGCTCTTGGCTTGGGGGAGGGGGGGGGGGGAGGGGAGCCGTACCTCTGGCTCATTTTGCTGTCACAATAACCAGGAAGTATGAATTGATGATATAAAGAGAATAAAAAAAACATGTCTTCCAACTCCCCCCCCCCCCCCCCCCCACTCCCCAATTCCTATGTAACATCAGAGAAACTTTATTTGGAAGAGTTTACCAAAGAAACAGATGGCATACAGACAGAGATACTTGCAGATTTGCAGTGATCAATAAAAGACAACCTCCAGACCAGCCAAGATTTGCAATGACATTAAGTGGCAGCATTGTCGGGCAAAGTATTTCAGACACGTTAGTCTCAAAATTCCAACAAGATTTGTGACACCTCCACCTCCTCCCAAACCAGAATGGCTAGATATACATTTTTCCTTCTCCAGCACGAAAAGAGTTAACGAGTGAATGTTATGTGACAATTACCATAGATGGATGGATAAACTGCCGTCCTCGGTCCACTGATGGAGAGAGAAGAGGTTACTGCTCGTGTAAATTATAGTTGAAAGCGCTCATCGGTTCTAATGTGCAATATTTGTCTTCCACCGTGAGGCACAGCCCCTCCAAGCAAAACAAATTGTCTTGCTGGCAGGGCGGGAGGGGGGCTTATAAGTGCTCCTTTCCGATAAGAGAAGCTTGAATTATAAACACTTAATTTCCAGCAATCTACATGATTTGCAGAGTAAGTAAAGGACAGTGAATGCGGCAGCAGAACAGGAAAGTCTGAAAACGGTGCTGTTTGCTACAGTTGGGCCACTTTGCTGGAAATGTCTTTGGATGCTTTCAGGTGTTCCTTCTCACCAGGGAGGGCTTTCCTTGCAGGCATTTATTATGCACAGGTTCAAGTGAAATCATGAAACTTCCCCATCATCTGAAAAAAAAAAAGTGCATGACGTGTGGGTAAAGAAGAGTTCTTGTATAACCCCAGTTATTGTTTCTGCATGGGGGCATTTGATGAGAGGGAATTTTGGCTAGCTATTGTTTCTAACTATTTCAGACGCTAGTCTTTTTCTTATTAAAAGTGCCTACTGCTACAAGCTACTTGAAACATTTTCGAGAATTCTGTTTCACAGTTTTAGATTAATCAGTCTTTATGCAGACTGCCTGTAAACAGAATGAAAGATGTGCTGGCTAATTGAGCACCATGGGATTAAATTCAGCTTTTAGAAATATTTAGAAATAGTAGAGGTGCTGGCTGAAGGGTGAGTGGTGGATGGGCATTCAGTTTCTTGTAAAACACAAAGGGAGCAGGTTCAGTAACATAGGGTAGTTTTGTGACATTGCCGCAGGTCGCCTTGCAAAATTAACAGGAAGTGTTGAAATGGGCTAATTCACCTGATTCCCAAAGCTAAAATGATGTGCTACATGTTTGTAGTTTTGCGCTTACTGCTGGGTAAGAGGGCTTGTCAGCACAGGGGAGAATTTCATGAACTCTCCCTTCTCTATTGCTGGCCACCGTGGTCCCACTGAGAGAATTCTCACTACTGCCCTGCAGACCTCCCCTGAGCCACGAAACATCCCCTCTCCTTCTCCCCCTTGAGCTCCTCCTTCATCTTTGCCCTCCCTTCCCATGAGATATAAAACAGTTCCCTCTCCTTTCTTCTGGTTCTCCATAAATCATAACACAGCCCCCCCTCATACCCTGATTCCACCCCCTAAGGCACGGTAGTACCCCGTGATCCACCAAACTCCTCCCTTCCTGCTGACAGATCAGCAGAGCTGTAAACATTAGCGTGTATAGCACTGCCAACCAGTGACTGAAGCCTCTACCCCCCACCTGTTGCGCGTGTGTGTAGGGTAGTGTTTCTGGGTGGTCAGGAGGAGGTTATTGCTGTTCCTCATTTTGGGATTTGGTTGATGGAGCTGTTGAGCCAGGAGGGGTTGTGTAATGTTTTGGAGAAGGTCCACAGGGAAGAAGGGTTACATTGTGGCTCAGAGGAGAGGAAAGAGAGGGGTTTCTCAAGGGATTGGTGTGCTGAATGAGGTGCCTATAAGAGGTTGGATGCCAGTTTAGTATGCTAGCCCCTTTTTGGAACCTCAACACTTGGCGAATATCTTTGAATGCTAGGTGGGGTGCACATGCACAACAATGTTTGCCAAGTTGTGCAATTTCTAGAATAGGACCATATAAACCAATGAGCTCATTATCTCTTTTTTTTCTTTAATGTCATAAATAAGTGACTGTGCTCATTTTCAGTGCTACCATAATCTTATCAATTCAGCATGGGATTTTGCCCTTGCTATATAAATTGTGAATAGCTTACTCATTAATGCCAGAAAAACGAGTTGTTTTTGAGCAAGTTAACATTGGTGCACAATAGTGAATTCACCTCGGAATGGGTAACATTTATTTCAGCACACATATAGTGCCCTACACCTGAATGCTATACAATAAATTGCTTACAAATACAAACCCTTTTGCAAAAAGAGTTGATAATTTAAATGGATTCCTCAGTCAACAGGAGATAAAGGGTTCAATTTATTAAGCGTTTTTACCATTCAATGTCTTTGAGAAAAAAAAGTTTTAGTCATTCTATCCCAAAGTGTCTTTTCCAAGTTCACGAGAAATATTGGTGGGAGAGAGGGCTACTCTATGTCACTGGATGTGAAAGAACGATTGATCCGAAGAGAAGAGATTAATCCCCAGGTGTTGCTGACCTAAAGCCTTAACCCCTTCCCGTTGGCAAAAACTACAGGGACTGGATGTGAAAGAACGATTGATCCGAAGAGAAGAGATTAAACCCCAGGTGTTGCTGACCTAAAGCCTTAACCCCTTCCCGTGATTACTGTCCGATGAGTGACCCACCGGGCAAGGACAGAATCGGCAGGCTCGTTCCATGTCTTAGATTTTCTGATCCTGCACTTTATTATGCAGATTAGCAAAAATGAGAACCACTGATGATGAATACAAGGTCATAACTAAAGTGTGGGAAACCCTGGCCATCAACTGCAGAGCGCTATGCACAACCTCCACTCACTTTTGTTATCATTATTTATTTTAAAATGTTCAATAAATAATAATAATAAAAAAAACCTCAACGACTCAGCAAAAGTGTACCATGAAAACTGCATACTTCCCAGAAGGACTGGAGCGGCCATGACAGGATTCTACCTTGTAGCTCCCATTTGCTTTTTACAGGCTGCCTTTGAAATCCATTTCCTTGTGCACTCTAAAGACATTTGAAGAGATCTGCACAGTGAGGCAGCAATGTTAAATGACGACTGAATATTATCAAAAGATGATGGGTCACTACTTTGCACGAAGGCTGGACCGGCAGAGCTTACGATTATTTGCATGTAGAAAGCACTCGCACATGGCCCTTCTATTCAGACAACAGATGGACTGGCATCTCATTTCCCAAAGGCATGGAATACAGAATAGAATTCTGTATTGGAAACAGGGTCAATCTTTTATTTGAAAAAGCCTTGCCATGCTCCAGGAAAGTCTAAGAAAGTAGAATATTTTGTATGTTGCAAAACAGTATTTAATTACTCTGGAACATTTCTGGTGCTTCCTAGCATTACTGCACACTGCAGGTTTGTACTGCAGGCATAGTACAAACTCAGATCCCTTCCTTGCATGATTTTTGTAATGATGTTATAGCATTAGAATATCTGCTATTGTCATGATGAGGATATGTATTATTACACCAATTTTTATAACAGGATGCTGTATTTATAATTTCTATGATTCCTGTAAGGGGTTCTGAAAAGATAAAAGTCTAGATTCAAAATGGCCAACATGGCTAAGTGGGTAGAAATTTTAAAGTATTTAAGCATTAATATCTTCTCTAGGACTGCATAAAACTCTGAATGGAGACAAATGTTTTTGTTCAACTGGCAACTGAATTAGCAAAAGCAATTTTGCTAATGTTGCTGCTTTCCTCGTTGTGGTCAAACATAGTTTCAGTGTTAGGGTTATTGAGCCCATATGCATGGGCTAGATCAGTGTTTCCCAACCCTCTCCTGGAGGCACACCTATTCAGTCAGGTTTTCAGGATTGCCACAATGAATATGCATGAGATAGATTTGCATACCCTGGGTCTTCAATATATGCAAATCTATCTCATGCATATTGATTATGGATATCTTGAAAACATGATTGGTTAGATGTGCCCCCAGGAGAGGGTTGGGAAATACTGGGCTAAATCAGGAGTGGCTAATTCTGGCCTTCAAGAGCCACATACAGGCCTAGTTTTCAAGATATCCACAATGAATATGCATGAGGTATATTTGCATGCAATGAGGTTGTTCATGCAAAACTATCTCATGCAATATCATATTCATTATATAGAGATCCTGAAAACCAGACCTGTTTATGACTCTTAAGTACCACAGTTGGCCACCCCTAGGCTAGATATGTCAGAACTATAACAAAGGGGTAAGCCCTTTTGAACTCCAAAAATGACTTTCAGTGGGCAAAAATGTCTTTTGCTTCCATCTTCAGGCATTATACTCTGTTTGTGGAACTCATGGATTCATATTTTTGTTCTATAATTTTGAAGTCTAATTCATGTATCATATATTGTGCATATGCATAATTATATCCAATTAGTTATCTATCTTACACATGAAGGAATATATTTATCAAGATTGCACAGGACTGGTTTATAAATATCTAAAGGGCAAGCATTTTAACTCTTCCTGTGCTTCTGATGCAGACTTATTTTCCTGCATCAGATCTTTTGTATAATTTTCATGCTAATTTTTATTTACTTATTTTGGTCTCAGTACTGACATGGTGGCCTTATTCAAGATGTCTTACAAGGTCTATCTTCAATAACAAAAAAATGAGAAGTGGATGACAATTAAAGGAAAGACAGATACAAAAGAGAAGTTTTCACAGAAGGAAACAAAATGCTTTGGAGGCCAGGATCAAGGTGCTTCCAGAGAACTGGGTCAAAAAGAGAAATAGCTGGAAAGCATGAAGGGGCCTGCTTCAAGCAGGGAAGAACAAGGAGGTTGCCACTGGCAGAATGGAATGATTAGAAAGGGGCATAAGAAGAATTAAGGAATGGCAAGTAGAATAATTTAATTAAAGGATGAAACTCCTTTTACAGAAGGGATTGTATGGGAAAAGCTAGGTAAACTGAAAGTGGATATTCAATGGGACTGGGTGAGGTTCATCCCAGGATACTGAGGGAGCTCAGAAATGTGCTGGCGGGTCTGCTGATTGACCTGTTCAATAGATGCCTGAAAACGGAAGTGGTGCCATGGGTTTGGAAAAGAGCGGTGGTGGTCCTGCTTCACAAGAGTGGAAGCAGAGATGAGACCGGAAACTACAGGCTGGTTAGCCTCACCTCGGTGGTGGGAAAATTAATGGAGACTCTGCTGAAGGAAAGGATAGAGAACTATCTACAATCGGATAGGTTGCTAGACCTGAAGCAGCATGGATTCACCAGGGGAATGTTCTGTCAGACAAATCTAATAGATTTTTTTGATTGAGTAACTAGAGAATTGGATCAAGAAAGATTGTGATCTACTTGGATTTCAGTAAAGCTTTTAATATGGTCCCTAATAGGAGTTTTGTGAATAAAAATGAGAAGCTTTGGAGTGAGCACTAACGTGGTGGCATAGACTACAAACTGGTTAATGGATAAAAGGCAGCGTGTGATGGTAAATGGATCCTACTCTGAAGAGAGAACGGTGTTAAGTGGAGTGCACAGGGATCAATGTTGGTACAGGTTCTGTTCAATATCTTTGTGAGCAACATTGCGGAAAGGATAGAAGGTAAAGTTTGTTTATTTGCGGATGATACTAAGATCTGAAACAGAGTGGACATACCTGAAGGAGTAGAGAGAATAAAACGTGATTTAAGAAAGCTTGAACGGTGATTGAAAATATGACAGCTGGGATTCAATGCCAGGAAGTGCAGAGTCATGCATCTGGGGTGTGGTAATCCAAAAGGGTTGTATGTGATGGGGGGTGAAAGACTGATGTGCATGGACCAAGAAAGGGACCTTGGGGTGATAGTGTCTGGCGATCTGAAGATGGCAAAGCAATGTGACAAGGCAATGGTTAAAGCCAGAAGAATGCTGGGTTGCATAGAGAGAGAAATAACCAGTAAGAAAAATGAAGTGATAATTTCCTGGATTACTGTGTTCAGTTCTGGAGACTGTATCTCAAAAAGGGTAGAGACAGGATGGAAGCAGTCAAAGAAGGGCGACCAAAATGGTGTGGGGTTTTGCATCAAATTACTTATGGGGAGAGGCTAAAGGACCTAAATATGTATACTCTGAAAGAGAGGAGGTGCAGGGGAGATATGATATAGACCTTCAGATTTAACGATGCACAAACTTCAAACCTTTTCCATTGGAAAGGAAACAGTAGAAGTAGGGGTCATGAAATGAAACCTCAGGGAGGACAATTCAGAACCAATGTCAGGAAATATTTCTTCACAGAGAGGGTGATGGATGCTTGGAATGCCCTTCCAGAGGTGGTGGTGAAGACAAAAACAGTCAAAGAATTCAAAGGGGCATGGGATAAACACTGTGGATCCCTAAAGGCTAGAGGATGGAAATGAAGAAAAGGGTGCATGGAGGTAACTTGCTCAGTGCGACAGTTACTAGCAGAAGCATGGAGATTACTACCCTCAGCCAATAAGCCTTGATACTTTTGATGCAACTGCAACATCACTCTCTGCTTTGATGGCGGGGGAGGGGGGGAAGGAGAATTGGATTCAGACGGCAACCAACATGGCCCCGACTTTTACAGTCTGGGGTCCTGTTATGTAGACATAAGGGAAAAAGCACAGGACTGCTTCTATGGCCAAGTCGAAAAGCAAAGCAAATCAAGCAGCCATGCCTGAATTTTCAAGAAGGCTCTTCATCTAGTAAAAATGTTGCTAACAGTAATTTTTTGTGAGTTTGACAGTTACTTATTTTTTTATTGTAAATATTACTACCCTTATAAGGTTTGGGGGTAACTTCATGGATTACCCTTAAGATAAATTTGGGGGTAACCTGCAGAGCGCGGCATATATTACCTTAAGAAGCTTGCTGGGCAGACTGGATGGATCATTTGGTCCTTTTATGCTGTCATTACTATGTTACTATGAATCACCAGTGCGAGTGGCAGGGTTTCCAGCCACTCTAGGCAGTGATGTCATCACATGATCTAATCGGAGAAAATTCTTTTTCACTCAATGCACAATAAAGCTCTGGAATTTGTTGCCAGAGGATGTGGTTAGTGCAGTTAGTGTAGCTGGGTTCAAAAAAGGTTTGGATAAGTTCTTGGAGGAGAAGTCCATTAACGGCTATTAATCAAGTTTACTTAGGGAATAGCCACCATCAGTAGCATGGGATCTTCTTAGTGTTTGGATAATTGCCAGGTTCTTGTGGCCTGGTTTAGCCTCTGTTGGAAACAGGATGCTGGGCTTGATGGACCCTTGGTTTGACCCAGCATGGCAATTTCTTATGTTCTTATGTTCTTATGATCTCTCTCTCTCTCTCTGCACATTATAAACGACCCCCAACTCCTCAAAGAAATACATACCCAAAAACAGAAAACACCCTCCAGTTCCATGCCTCACCCACTCGACTTCTCATCTCATCTCATCTGTCCTTCCAAAATTGCTGCCTTTACCGGCTATTCTGCCATCTGCCCACTTCTGGCACTCTAGGCCACAGCCTACCCCACCTAATGCTTCTGCTTGCCCTGTGAATCACTACCTGCAAAGGATACAGTTGGTTGCTTTTGTTAAAATAATCCAGGGTTATTATATTTTATATGGTTAGATGCTATTTGGTTAAATTTGAAATAATCATTTTACTAGATATTTCTATTTTTGGGATTTTGCATGTTTGATTCATTGCTGGTGGATTGGGCAATGATTATATTTTTATATTGATAGAAGAGCAAACTGTTGGACAATTAAAATATGCAAGTATTTTGTATTTTATGAAGGAGTTACACTGACTGTCAATCCATCAGAGAGTAATATTTAAAGTGCTTGTTTTGATTCATAAATCATTGTACTCAGAGTTCATTGTACTCAGAGAATTTTTGTCTATCAGAGAATGTTGTGCTGGAGGTGGAGCCTTGGCCTGGGGCAGGACTGGTACGGCCCTCTGAGGGATCCCAGAGGGCGCCTGCCGCCAGGAGGCAGAGCACACAAGGAGACAGAGGCAAGCTGGAGCTTCACCAGTAACAGCCCGGGGGCTCTGCCTCCTCAAGGGCTCAACCTCGGGGTTGAGCCCTTGGATTCCCGAGCTGCCTGGGCTTAAGTGGGCCTCTGGGAGCCTCCCGGAGAGATGGTGGAGAGGTGTGCCCACAAGGAGTAGATGTGCGCGGCTAATGGTGAACAGACGAGCTAGTCCGGAACAGAGAGTATCAGAGACCATGGGTATGAGGCAGGAACTGAAGGTCCTCCGGGCAGGGTAGGCAGCGCCTAGTGGTCTAGCTCAAGGAAGGCCGCAGACAGCGTCAAGGCAGATGGGCCTGGTGGTCTCAGGAGAAGCAAAGAGAGTGTCCGAATGGAGCGCAAAGGTCAAAGCCAGGGTATTCGTCTGAGGATGGTCAGCCAAAGCAACAGGAGAAGCAGTGGACCGCATACGGTAACATTTGGAATGAAAGGGGAAGTTTTTAGATGAGATACAAGACATATATTGGTAAATGAGCCGTATAAACTTGTTATATAACAGTGTTTGGCAATATTGGTTTAGTTTGAATATGTGTTAGGTTAACTCGTTTATCTTGTTTGAATATGTTTAGGTTTTCATGATCCCCATTGTAGTTGAGTGAAAAGCTTGTCAAACAGAAGCTTATATGAGCGTTAACATGGAGATTTGTTCTTCATTGTGAAGATTCGTTCGAATACGGCCAAGTTGTTATCGGTGGTATATATAAGGAATATTCTTGGGAAAGATCAGCATATAATAGTGGTAAGAGCAAACCTGGGTACTATATGATATTTGGTTGTTTGGTGAGATGTAAAATTCATCGTGTTGATGATCAATTCTTATTTATGGGTGCTTTATTTTAATTTGATACATTACAGCATGGCTGAATGAGAAACATATACATGGAAGGAGATTTATAAATTATTGTGTTGAACATATGATTGGGAGAAGAACTGAGAGATCAGGAAATATTAAAAGCAGAAGATCTATAAAGAAAGTGACCCTGATTTATAACATATAAAGGTTCCCTGAGGAAGCCTGTATTCACAGGCGAAACGAGTGAACTCGTCGGAGCAGAGGATTTAAATAGATGTTAAATGTATATGGAGCGGGTAGACTAATGTTAACAGGGGTATTTTTGGATATTGAGTAGAGGATTTAAATATATGTTAAATGTATATGTAGCGGGTAGACTGATGTTAACAGGGGTATTTTTGAATATATGTTAATTAATGTCATGATGTTTACAATGTACATGTTTTGGGATTTTATTGAATGATTGGATGTATGTAGTATGAATGAGATATTAGTTATGTCTAGATATTAGATTTTAGGATGCACATATGTTTCACATAAGCCAGCATGTTGTATAAAGTTAATACATTTATTAAATTTATTTAATGATTGGGCTTTGGATTTTGGCCTACTTACCTCTGGCATAGTTGTATGTTTACACATTAGACAGAGGGATTGCACGTAATTATTGTACCAGCCAAAGCAAGGGTCAGTTCGAGGTATTGGTCCAAATGTGGTCAGAGGCAAGCAGAGGTCAGTACCAGGTATCAGTCCAAGTGTGGTCAGAAGCAAGCAGAGGTCAGTACCAGGTATCGTTCGAAGCGTGGTCAGAGACAAGCAGAGGTCAGTTCCAGGTATCTTTCCAAGCTTGGTCAGAGGCAAGTGGAGGTCAGTACCAGGTATCGTTCCAAGCGTGGTCAGAGGCAAGCGGAGGTCAGTACCAGGTATTGTTCCAAGCGTGGTCAGAGGCAAGCGGAGGTCAGTTCCAGGTATCGTTCCAAGCGTGGTCAGAGGCAAGCGGAGGTCAGTACCAGGTATCGGTCCAAGCATGGTCAGAGGCAAGTGGAGGTCAGTACCAGGTATCGTTCCAAGCGTGGTCAGAGGCAAGCGGAGGTCAGTTCCAGGTATCAGACCAAGCGTGGTCAGTTCCAGGTATCAGTCCAAGCGTGGTCAGAGGCAAGCAGAAGTCAGTTCCAGGTATCAGTCCAAGCGTGGTCAGAGGCAAGCGGAGGTCAGTTCCAGGTATCAGTCCAAGCGTGGTCAGAGGCAAGCAGAAGTCAGTTCCAGGTATCAGTCCAAGCGTGGTCAGAGGCAAGCGGAGGTCAGTTCCAGGTATCGTTCCAAGCATGGTCAGAGGCAAGCGGAGGTCAGTACCAGGTATCGTTCCAAGCATGGTCAGAGGCAAGCGGAGGTCAGTTCCGGGTATCGTTCCAAGTGTGGTCAGAGGCAAGCGGAGGTCAGTTCCAGGTATCAGTCCGAGAAGGTACAATCTGGGTTGCAGAATGTGGAACAACTCAGGAATGAAGGAACACAGGAACAGTCGCTGGAACACAGGAAGGACCACAGGATCACAGGAGCAACGCAGGAACACTGGAACAAGAACAGGGACACAGGAACAGACGCGGGAACACTGGAACAAGCACAGGAACTCAGGAACGAGGACAACAACTAGCTCACACATTGTGACGACACGTTTGCCAAGGCAAGGAATGGAGGGCTGAGCCCTGCCTTTTATGCAGGGCTCAGGTGATGTCATCGCTGGGCGCTGCGGCACCTTTAAAGGTTGGCCCTGTGCGCGCACGCGCCTAGAGGCTGACTGCAGGAAGGCATGTGCGGGGCTCTCCGTGCCGTGAGGGACATGGAGCACCAGAGCAGGAGGGAACCGGGTCCAGAGTTGAGGAGGCTGAGGAGCTGGAGCCCGAGGGCGCAGACGGCTAGCTACGACTGTGGGAGAGACCGGGGGAGCAGTCGAGGCTGGGTGTGGAAGGTGAGCAGGGCCGGTCGCAGCCCTAGCGCAGCTGGGATGTGCAACAGAGAGAATACATTAGTATTTCCCAGCACATGCTTTGAGGTCAGAGTCTTGGAAGCTTCTCCAAGTTTCACCACCTTCTGCTTTTCATTTAAATAAGAACAAAGAAAAAGCCTTTTCCTTAGTGGCACTGATCTTATGGAACCTGTTACTATTCGAGTTGCAAAATGAACCAGATCTTATGAAATTCAGAAGAAAGGTCAAAGCAGTTTTAATTCAGCAAATATTTACTAACTAGAGTAGCGTGAAGCAGTAATTCAGGAGTAGTTTAAGTATAAGTGTGATGTGTTAGTTTCTTGTTTTTTTTAAATTTTATTTTAATAATGTGCATGTTTTAATTGTATTATGAATGTTATTCCTGTACTTTGCGTTGAGCATTGTGGAAATTGCAGAAAATAAGTTGGAATGAATAAATAAATACATTTTTCTGAGCTAAAAATCTCTTTTCAATTATCAGTAAGGATTTTAACTCATGGCAAACAAAAACAATTAATTACGAAGACACACAAAACTACTCTTCAAATAGGCACTCTGCATTGACAGGACTGAGGCCTATATGTTTATATTACATTCAGCCCTTGAAATGCTGCAGGCTATTCAACATGCAGTATAAACATACTACAAGATGTTGAAAATGTTGTGACGTTGATATGTTTAAAGTACATATTATTATTTGTTTCTGTGCCTTCTAACATGATGTTTGTTAATCAATATTTGAGCTGGCCTGATAGAAGCGATCCATAAATTTTAAATATAGATAAATATGGTTCCACACATTACTGTTCACTTTTTCACTTTTGTCGTGAATTTGAATGTTGGTTTATGGTATACTGAAATGTTATTAAGGAAGTAATTAACTCTTGCTTGCAGAATACACATTTGTTGAATCAAAAATATGTTGGATAATATCTGCCCATCTGCTTAAATTGGTAGAGCACAAATAAGGAAGAGAATAAAAACTGTCCTGGATAAGGTGGGATATCTTATAAGTGGTAACTCTCTATGGCTGAAAGCTGAGATATATCCTTAATAGTTTGGATTGGAATAATTGGCCAGACTAGATGGGTCAATTGCTCTTTTTCTGCTGTCATCTACTATATTACTATGCTACTATGTTAAACAATAACATAATTCAAGAAAATATGAAATAAGCATAGAGGATCTGTAATTGAGATAATATGAAGGAAAGTCAGAGACAGTATAGTTTGTACAGTATTGCAACAGAAAAGGATAATAGAAGACAATACTTTGAAATCCTCATTTGTGGACAGTACTTTTAAAATCTCAGCTCAGTGTGCAGTGGTGGTCAAAAAAAACAAAATGGAGTGTTAGGAATTATAAGGAAAGGAATGGAAAATAAAGCAGAAGATATCATAACGCATCTGTATTGATCCATATTGCGAAGATTCCTTGAGTACTGTGTGCAGTTCTGGTCAATGCATCTAAAAAAAAAAAGATAGAAGGATTAGAAAAGGTAGAGAGAAGGGTGACCAAAATGATAAAGGGGATGGAACAATTTCCATATGAGGAAAGGCTAAAGAGGTTAGGACTCTTCAGTTTGGAGAAGAGATGGCTGAGGAGAGTATGACAGAGGTTTATTCAATCATGAATAGTATGGAACGGGTAAATAATAGTGAGCAGTTATTTGCCCTTTCCAATAGTATTACGACTAAGGGAAACTCTATGAAGTTAATAAATAGGTAGCACTTTTAGATTAAATCAGATAAATTATGTTTTACTCATTGCAAAATTAAACTGTGGAATTTGATGCCAAAGGTGATAAAAGCAGTTAGCATAGCTGGATTAAAAAAAGTGTTTGGACAAGAGTCTGGAGGAAAAGTGCATAAACCACTACGATCCATGAAAACTTGGGAAAGCCATTGCTTATCCTGGTTATCAGCAAGAAGGACTGGATTTATTCTTTCAGATCCTGCTGGATACTTGTGACCTGGATTGGCCACTGGTGGAGACAGGATGCTGATCTTAATGGACTTTTGCTCTGTCCTAGTATAGCATTTCTTCTTATATTCTTATGTTCTTAATACCAAATGGCCTTTATAGTCTTTGGCCTGGATTTTCCATTCTCGCAGAGAATGGTGAATCCAGCGGTAATGGGGGGCAGGGGGGCGGACCTGTGAAAGCCGGCAGCGATCGCACCACCGCTGTGTTATCGCTGCCGGCTTTCGCACCCAATAGCGTCACCATGAAAGGTGGTGCTATTGGGCGCGCTACTGGTGATGATAACGGTCCTTACCTTATCGCCACCAGCGAAGATAACGCTGCATCTGCCTCCTTGCTGCCCCGACTCCTCCCCTCACCGCCCCGACTCCGCGCCCGGCAAACGATCGCATGCGAAAAGGCTTAGAAAATGACCCCCTTTATTTGCCACCATATTATATATTTCTTTTAGCGTCATTTATTTGCTTACATACCCATACGGCAGGTTTTACATGGAATATACAGCATGGAGTCTTGGTGAATCTGTGACTGAAATTAAGATGGTGATATGAGTGGGGCATCCAAAATATATTGATGGCCACACATTTCAGGAAAGCAAACCATCACAGCTACATTGAAGATTTGACATTCATGGACACAGAAAAGGTACTGAGTATAAATGTGTGATGATTAGAAAAAAAAAGTTGCTCAGAGATAGTTCTTGATGAAAGGGCTCTTGCATGTATTGAAAACCAGGCAGGCAGGCGGGATGCTAAGCTGCAGTCTTCTTGGATTGAATGAACACCGTTTGTGACTATGTTATGACATTTGTGATTTTTTTTTGTTGGTTCTCACTTTGGGTCCAAAGGTAAGCCATGCTGCAGTAATGTGGCTATCAGTTGCAGCCACTTAGAGTATGCCATTTTGAATAGCATATGACATTCTTGGGAGTGATTAAGATATGAATCTATTTTCTCTATTCATTGTGTTATCGGTAAAATAAATGTAAGTGCTTTTGTTTTTGTTTTCTTTTTAAAACCAAAGCCAGATTTATTTATTGAAAGGCTTTTATATACCGATGTTCATGTACTGGTACATATCACGTCGGTTTACATAGAACCAAAGTTGGAAATTTAGATGATTTGGTTAACTTATTAGTGGACTGGTCTTAAATCTTTAAGAAAATACCTAAATATAGGTCTAGCATTTGGAATCTGTGGCCATATGGCAGATTTACCACAAGTCTTTGACTTTTTTGCCTTTAATATAGTCAATACAGATTAGTATGTGTCACTGAGGATAATAAACATGTATTTTTGACATTACAGGCTATATGATATCAGTGCACTGATATCCTACAGGATTGTTTTCCCTATCCATGCAACCCTTCCTACCCACATCAGTACATAAGAACATAAGAAAATACCACACTGGGTCAGACCAAGGGTCCATCAAGCCCAGCATCCTGTTTCCAACAGAGGCCAAACCAGGCCACAAGAACTATTCTCTTTCCCACTATTATTTTGGCACTGATCAGAGTAGAAGTGTAGAGAAAGAAGGGGCACCAAGCGAGAAGATGTTTACTTGTCTCATATTTGCCCTTCCTACTCCTTTCCTAAGTATTTCCTCCTGGTGAAATTCAAAGTTATGTGGAAGAGAGGGGAAGAAAGGGTAGCTGTAGGGAAATAAGCATGGTCCTTCTTTAATATATCCCGCTGGTGTTGCCCTTATGCACTGGCTGCCTGTGCCCCTGATATCCAGGTCTCTGTTCGATGGGAGATCCGGAAGTCAGACCACCAGCATGGAGGGAGGTGAGTTAGCTCGTGTATCTCCTGGAGTAATTCAGAGACTAGGCTTCTTGGCGATCTTGTCTTGCATGTCTTCTACCTCTCAATGATAATGATTTACCGCAGTACAGATAATAGAATCAGGCTTCAATAAGCAGCATGCTCTAGCAAGGTTGAGTTGCCTTTGGGTCAATAGCTTTGCAATGTTCAATGTTCATCTGATTGAAAATGGCATTTCATTTCTCCAAGTATAATTCAAATGTATTACATTTTTTATTTTTAATTTTCTCTGTTTTTATGAAGGTACTATGGAAATTAGGAACTCTGCAGAATTTTAAATAACATCCATAAAAGCATTCTTTATTTTCATCTTCTCCAGTTATAGAAAATGGATTGCATTGGGTTTCATTTAAATTTATTTTCATGGCAGGATGTGGATCGAATAGATACTTATCCTGACTGCATTACCCTGGTCATCAATCTGAAAGGTGACAGTAACTGAATTAAAGCAATGTGTACAGTAAATGCAGCCTTGGACAAGTTTATATGAATGAAGGCGCTCCTGAATTTGACTGTCCTGGTACTCAGTCAGTTTCTTATAGCAAAGTGGTCTTAGATTTTGAAAGTGAGCCCACCCATGCTTCAAAATCTCTCCTTGAGTTAGTGTAAAAATGATCTTAAAGATTCAACTGAAAAGAAGAGAGATTGGATGTCTGATAAGTGTAGGGGATTATGACAGATGAAGGGCCAACAACAAACAAATAAACACATGTAAGGAAATAAGAGCTGACAGGCCAAGTTACTATAGATTCAAGCATGAAATTTTAGTATTTTCTCAGCTGGAATTTCTTTGACCATTAAAGTCTATCATTTGCCCATTTGTTTTAAAGTCTGTCATCTGGTAACCTGGGAGGAATGTTCAGCATGCTAATATATTCCCAGTATATGTTAATATAAAAGATATATTACCCAGGGTTAGGTTTGATGGATCGAGGGATGGCCCCATGAGCCACCTTGCTAGCCCCCGATACCACCAGCAACCTCCCATGGTTGCTGCTGATACTCAACGTGGCCGAGCATGGCACAGTACACCGCCATGCTGCTGCTCCTCGGCTTCTCCTTAGGTGTGCATGCGCCCAATGCTTCCTGTCTTAAAGAGACCATGGAGGGAAACCTACCCCGATGCCTCCTGATTACATCACCGACAGTCCACTACTTAAGGCTCGTTCAGAGGAGCATCAGACACCTCAGCAACAAATCTCCTGGTGTGCCTTGTGCTTCAGTGCTTGTTGTCTTTATTCCTGTTTTCCTGCCTTCTTGTTATTGTTCCTGTGTCCCTATGTTCCATGTTCCTGCCTCGTTCTTGTCTTCGTACCTTGTTCTTACCTTACCCCATCCTTGCCCGCCTTCCTCAGCCATGCCCTAGCCTTTGTCTTGGTCCTTGTCTTTGTCTTGTCTTCTCTTGGCTTGACTTTCTAGATTCTGACCTCTGCTTGGACCGTGACTTTCCCTTGATTGCCGCCAGGACCTGACCTTTTGCCTTGGATCTGACTACGCATTGTCTGCTGCCTTTCCTGACCTCTGGTCTGTATCAGTAATCCCCAGTCTGCTGTCTGCTCCAACTTCTGGTCTGCCTTCGGTGTCCCCTGACTGCCGCCATCACTGACCATGGTCTGTCTTTGGAATCTTGTCTGCCTGACTGCCCCTGAGATCCACCAAAGTTCTGCCGGCCACCAGATCCCAAGGGCTCAACTGCAAGAGAAATGGCTGGAATAGGTGAAGCTATAGGCAGTCCTGCCACAGGGTGCATCCACCAGCTGTTGGCATGGGCCTAACAGGCTTGCCCACTAGGCTGCACCAATCAGGCCACAGCACCAAGGGCCCACTGATACTGAGCTCATTACACCCAGTAAAGGTTTGGATGCAGTTATTTTCTCCATGAATTATATGACTATTGCTAGTTCATAGAAAAGAGCATATCTATGCAGAAAATGGATGAGTACCGGTAAGCAAGTGGTGACTTAGAGATATGCAGTAGATTTTGCCTGTCTGGATGTTAGTAAAGTCAGAAGACTGGTAAGCAAACTAATCGGTGTGGATGTAGGACCAAAAGTAAACTGGCTCAGGAACTTATTAAAACAACAAAAGTCAGAGAGTGGTTGTCAATGGTATCCACGCTGGTGAAAATAAAATGGCCAGTGGGCTGCCTTTAGGCTTGGCACTAGTGTCAATACTTTTCAATATCTTTACTAGTGACATAGCTGAAGGGCTTAAAAAGATACCAATTCGCTGATGATTTTAAATATCAGTAATGGAGTAGAAAAATTAAAGATGACTTAAACAACTGGAAGACTGGTCAAGGGTTTGGAAGCTGTGCTTCAATGCAAAAAAGTATTAGCTGTTTTATCTGCTTATCAGTTAGGAAGGTAATTACCAAACAAGAATTTAGGAGTAATGGTCTCTGATGACCTGAATGTTACCAATCATTTCTGTGATAAAACAGTGGGGAAAGTCAAAGTGTGCTAGAGAGCACAAAGGGAAGTAACACTCATAGAGAAGAGGAAGCAATAAGATCAATATTCAGCACATTCGTCCAGCTAAGTTCAGGACTTAGCTGAACAAACACCGGGATCTGAAAATTCCTACTGGCTGACTGCCTCCAAGTTATCTGGCTAATTAATTAACTGGATAAAACTTAGCCAAATAACTTGGAAACATTCCTGGGCCATTTCAAGATGGAGTTAAGTTAGCCAGATAAGATATCCAGCTAGCCCTTGTGTTCAGAGTTAGCCGAATAACTTACCGTAAAGCAATCCATAAAGTTAGCCAGATAAACGTATGTGGCTAACTTTCAGATAGCTGGGTGTATTCAGCAGTGTGGCTGTGCCACTGAATATCCCAGCTAAAAGGTACATTTTAAGATCTGCACTCGGGCTGGCTCGTGCACATTGATGTGGTGATTTTACAACATACGTGCATATATGTGTGCTTGTTATAAAATCAGCTGTACAAGCATACACGTGCGCATGATTTTACATTGATGTGTGCATGTGCATGCAAATGCTACCTCGATCATGTAAATGGGGGGATTTTAGTAGATACGTGCGCCGATGCAAATACCTATTTCCTTAGTCCATTCCCATTTGCCCCAGTAAAGGAGAGGACTTCCTAAACCCCCTAGCTAACTTGCCTCTCTTTTACCCTATTAGCCCAGCCCCTTAAAACTCCACTGAATTACCTAGTTTTTTTTGTTTCATGACTTACACGCCTTTCATAGCAGAAGTAAAGTTACAGGGATAGGGACCCGGTGCGTGCTGGTGTGCATAAATACATGCTGGTTTCATTCAGATTTCCTGGAATGCCCATGGGAGATATGTGCGCACCTGGGCACCTCTTAAAATCCACGTGGCGCACACTGGGCTGATACACGCACGTATCTCCCTGCTTTGGCATACGTAGGGCTTTTAAAATTCACCCATAAGTCAGATAAGTTTATCCAGCTAACTTTGCTAGCCATCCAGTGGGTGAATATGGACCCCAATATTGGCATTGTACATGCCAATAGGGAAACACGCTTTGAATACTGTATTCAGTTCTGGTGATCACACCTTTGAAAGAATTTTAAGAAGATGGAAGTAGGTCAGAAAGGGACTACCAAAATGGTACAATGCCTAAAACATAGGCCCTATACCAAGAAACCTGAGGAAGTCAACGTGTATTTGCTGAAAGATGGAAGGGAAATGGAGAATATTATAAAATGTTCAAATATCTTGCAAGGTTCCAAAAAGTTAAAGAAGCTAACATTTTCTTTAGAGTTAGAAACTCTAAGTCAGGGGTTAGAATATACAATTGGAAGGAAACAAATGAAATGCAAGGAAATACTTCTTTACTGAGAAAAGAGTGGATGCCTGGAATAATTTATCAAGAGAAATGGTAGCATTCAAACTGGTGAAAGAATTCAAATTTAGGACAGAGTGCAGTCATCACAGTCACATAGCTGACATTTTTGTTTAATACCGAGGAGATGATGCCCTATGTTAAACTAACCCTTCCATTCCAATGAAACTGGGTACCAGAGTTCAAGAGTACTATATTGTAAAGCAGAGCTTCAAAATGCAATCCTTAGGATAAATTTGTTGGGTTCTTAAACCCAATATTTGCCAACATAACTCAAGAATATTCATTGTAGAAATCCTTAGAACATGACCTGGTTGAAGGGCCAGAGGATAAAATCTGGAAAACTCTGCTCTACCAAATAGTAGAAATTAGGATGTAAAATTTGTGTTTATATAACCCCTGGGTAGGAAAACTCAGATAGTGGAAGCAAAGGCTCACATCTCAGTTTGGACCCTAATTGCTCAGCTCTCACCAAGGTGTAATTCAACTTTGAGTATCCAGGGCTCCTTGTTGGGGGAGCTTAACTTCAAGGCCCTTTTACATTGTTTACTTCCAAATCATCCTTCCAACTCCATGCAAACAGCACTAACAATCTCTTAATATGAATAGCAGCAATGATCACGCAGGAAACTGAGTGGCTTCCAACTCAATTTTACTGATAGGTTGTAAAGGTGAAGCTCTGATTCTTTACCGCTCTTGATGATAGTCCAATTTATTCTTACAAGGTGAAATTTAATAGATTTGTGACCGTACTCTTCCAATAAAGATCTTCTAAATAATTAAGCCAATTCCTCGAGTAATTTAGCTCCTTACTTCTCAGCAACCTGTTACATAAACCTCAACTTCTTCCCATAGATAATGCCTCTCCTGAAGTCTTCTCTATTCTCCACTCCTCGATTGGGAATACCAGATTGACATGATTTTTCCCCTTTTTTTCCATCTGAGTCAGTAGTCAGACTATTAGACAATACTTCCCAACTCCTTGTAACAGTTAATGGATGCTAGTCCATTCCTCCTTGATGACACAGCTACTCCTCAGATCCTTTCTAGGGAAAAGACAACTCTTCCTTTGAATAAACAGAAATATGAGCCCTGGGTCCTAGGGGTGTGAGTAAATAAAATACAGATGGAAAAAAAATCTTACTTAAAAGGGAAACCAAATGAGAGATAAACTTCCTTCTCCAAAAACAAAAGGATCTTCAATACTTTGGACCTAAAGGTAGGGCTAAATTCTTTACCCAGGCCTCTGTTAGCAAGAATCTCAGGGGTAGATTTTTAAAAAAAGCGCGATCATGTACTTTTGTTTGCGCAGCAGGCGCAAACAAAAGTACGCTGGATTTTATAAGATACGCGCATAGCCGCACGTATCCTCTAAAATCCTGGATCGGCGCGCGCAAGGCTGCCGATTTTGGGCAGCCGGCGCGCACCGAGCCGCGCAGCCTGCCTCCGTTCCCTCCGAGGCCGCTCCAAAATCGGAGCGGCCTCGGAGGGAACTCTCTTTCGCCCTCCCCTCCCTTCCCCTCCCTTCCTCTACCTAACCCCCCCCCCCGGCCCTATCTAACCCCCCCACCTTTATCCATGGATTTACACCTCCCGGAGGGAGACGTAAATTCATGCACGCCAGCGGGCTGCTGGCGCACCGAGACCCGACCCGGGGGCAGTTCCGGAGGGCGCAGCCACGCCCCTGGAATGCCCCGGCCCGAAACCACGCCCCCGGGCCCGCCCCCAAAACGCCGCGTCCCGCCCCAAAACGCCGCGTCGTTTGGCCACGCCCCTGACACGCCCCTTTCCAAAAACCCCAGGACCTACGCGCGTCCCGGGGTTCTGCGCGCGCCAGCGGCCTATGGAAAATAGGCGCGCAAGGCCCTGCTCGCGTAAATCTGGGCGGATTTACGCGAGCAGAGCTTTTAAAATCCGCCCGTCAGAGTCCTTTTCCCAGAAAAAATAATCAGAAGTGGGGACTGCACAGACAGGGCTGTCTCACAGTAGGGTAACTCAGGAAAAATTGAGCTCAGAATCCACGCACTGAGATGGTGGCAGTGCTTTATAAATACGACCACATGGGGGAGCTCAAACCCCAAACCTCAGTTCGTTAATCTCTCTGTACCTCCCCAGACCTTTTGATTTAAACCTTCTGGTAAGGAAGCCTATGGCTCCTTGCATTTACATACATTGATTTCATTATGTTCATGAGTTTTAGAAGAGAAAGAAAGCAAAACACCTGGAGAATTGAAGAAGATATCTTAGATCTGTTTATATTTCATTCCTTTCAAAATGAATCCTTGGTTTTAGTAATAAAGCATGACATTTATTCTATTAATGTAATAATTACACCATGGTTTTGGCCTGGCAGTTTTCTCCTGCTTCTTTGGACGTGTCCAAAAGCCTTTATTTACCCAGGGTTGTTTTCCTCCCTTTTTATGATCCTCCCTTCCATCTAGCCTAGGCATTATACTGGCAGTCCCTGCCACAGAGTTACTAGTCTAGTCCCTTAGTTTTATCAGCAGTGACAGGCAAAATGTAATTCAATGGCCTTTGAAATGCCACTGAAACTGATTATAAATAAAGTTCATTTTAGAAAAGTACCAAATTCAACTTGGATTGAAAGCATTGTAAAGTAGGTTTAGAAATCTAGCTGCAAGGATGTGTATGTGCTTGGAAATAATGGTGCTCAAATATACCAGCTTGGAGTGCATGCTGTTAAACCATCTCACATTCAATCAAAACTAAAGGGGGCCTTTCAATCATGCTGTAATGACAACATGTGGATGGCATGTTGCAGCTACTACCTTGGCACTGCTAGAAAGACCTATCAGTGTCTGAACTACAGTTGTGATCATGTTTAGAAGCATTTTAATGTCTGCTTTATGTAGTTTGCAAATTGCCCTTCCCTTCATTGGCTATTATGAAGAACATTTGGATGAAGAAAGGGTTTGTTTTGCAGAATTCATCTCCTTTGGCTGCTTACTTCCACTTGCTATCAGAAAGCTATAATTTTTTTTTTTGACAATAGATCTAGTGCAGCCAAAACTAGAAATGATGGCTACAGAACGAGTGCAAAGAAACCTCTGTATTACCTGGACAGGCTAATAGGAGTTGCGTTAAATATTTTAACTGCAATTCTAAGTGTTTTCCACTAGATACTGCTAATGCTTCTTATAGCATGCTAGCTACACAACCTGCAAATTAATGACTCAGTATAATCTTTGAGCAAAGAGTTTCATACCATTGTTCCCTGTGTTCTCCTACTGAGGCTTAAATCCCTTCACTTACTCATACAAATGAAGAACTGGTGCCTTTTCATTTTGTTCTCATCATTCCCCCACGTAACACAATGAAAGGAGATGAATTAAAATTCACATTTGATTTTTATGCGATAAAAACAAAATAATAATCATTATCGCAAATTGCGTAATTATGAACAGTTCTAGCCCAGTACCTCCTATAGGTATGGTAGAACCATGAATGCTGTGCCCATCCTGCTCCAAAGTTATGCAGATACATAGACAATACATCAGGAAATTAGAACAGGATGTACTGTAAATCTTTGACTTGTTACTTGTACATGTCTGTCCTTGTGGAGTCGACAAAGGCTTAATGCCTGCCTTTTCTATCTGTTCTAGCTGAAAATGTTGGCATATTTTACGTTTCTAGTGGAGATAAGATTCCGTAATGGAAAGACAAGGCAAAAAGGGCCATGGAATGCTGTTTTCCTGCTGTCATTGATGCTGCTAAAACTTGCATATCTGCTGATGAATATGGTATAAGTTTGGCTAATTTTCTTACAAAGTCACTGTTGCTAAACAGAATAAAGATGGCAGTGCAATTCAATGGCACATAATGGGATTTAACAAGAAGGAATGTGTCATGAATACTGTACCAAGTTCCTTACTATTGAAAATTCAAGCAGGCGCTTGAACACTGGGCCAAGAGGCAGAAAAAATTCCTTGAAACAGTGTAGGCCCCCAACCATAATAAGGTTCTGCTAAGTCATTATTTTCTGATAGTGATGGTTTCACACTGCGGGAAGTGCATTTATTTGTCAGCATCTTCATCACAGAAGATGGATTGACATTAATATATGCAATATTTATGTATGTTTTATATTTATATATGTTTTATAATCACATAAAAGATACCTGTAAGCAGAAATAAAATAATCACTACCCTTTAACAGATATTGATCTCATCCATAGATAAGAAAAACCAAAGAAACAATTAGAATGACAGGTGCTTAAAAGATAATCAATTTTTTTATGTGGTTCATTTTTTTTTCTTATGTGGTTCACTGTTTCATTTTCTATAGCACTGCTAGTTAAGATCATTCAATGCTATTAAAAGATGGTCAACCGCAGGCATGAGCAAATCAGCTTTTGCTGTCAGTTTTCTAACCTAAATGATTTGCTTGTCTATATAAAACAGTACAAAAGACTTCCACTGTGGGAAGTCATCACAGCAGCTGTCAAAAAATCGTTCCTGTAATCCTATAATAGGTTTAATGGAAATGAAGAGGGGTGGAAGCAAACTCTGTAAGTTATTGCCACATCCAGAGATGCTGAACTATGAAGACCATATTGAAAGGTGGCTATTAACCTATGAAAGGGTGTTTTTTTTTTCTGTCTCGCAGCTGACAATGCATTAATCTATTTAGCGTCATTTCAAACATTTTAAAAATATATTTGTGTTTTGTAGTTGACCGTGTTCTCCTGATTGGAGAGCGCTCATGCCTACAACAGATAAATAGGACTTTTTGTGAAAGCAGAGGATGATCCTCCGCTTTCAAAGATGTTCCGCTTAGGCTTTGTTGATGGTGGCACACAGATCAGGAGCCCATAATCAAGCACTAGAAAACATAAATGAAGCATTTAAAATGTAAAAATAAAAAAACTGTTGTATTCAAATATTTGTTCTTCACCATCGGCAACAAAATGCATTTTCTATTCTGTGCTAATGTTCAGCTTTACAATCATCAGCTGTCAATACAGAAGTCGCGCCATTAAGACCACATAAAGACTGGAAAGGATGGATCCACTGGTATTAATTAATTGTCGAGGTTTCAGTGTTCTTGAATGAGCACAGCCCTTTAAGTGCAATGATGTCCTGATGAGTGAGTATGTACGTAATAGTTGCAGTACCACAGAAGTCATTTTATCTTTTTCTTTCTTTTGCCCTTAACGCTAATTTTTTGGGTGATTAGCAAACCAATGTGCTCTACAGTAGCAAGCACAAACACAAGAGGATTAAGAACATATGGACGGGGGGCAAGATGGCGGCGTAGCCAGTCACGTAGACGCTGAGCTCTGATTTCTTCTGAAGTTTCTTGCAATAATGCCAGCAAAAAGAAAAGGAAAACTCTGGATTTTCCCTTCTGAATCCGAAGTTATGACCACTCAATGTTTGATTACACCCTACGTACCTGGTAGAACCATAGAGACGGGAGAAGAAGGCTCCGCTGCAGTTTTCACGGAGGAAGCAGTGATTCTGCCTGGAGAGGTTACTCTTTCTCCCCCTGACCAACGAAAACCTGAATTAACTCCACTTCCCGAGAGCCCCCGGGCAGCTGAGTCGCAGATCCGTGATGCGGTCGAGGCGACGCAGTCAGGAGGTAGCCAGAGGGCGGAAGGCAGCGACACTCCGAAGCTACTTTCAACGGGCCCTGAAACAGCAAGTAGCCAAGGTTTTACCGCGGCGATCCCGGCGTCTACCCCGACCTCGGAGAGGGAGGTAGAAGGACTTGGAGGAGTGTCGAGTGGTCTTGAACGGGAAGGACTGCTGGCGGGACTATCTCCTGTGCTGAGAACGGGTGAGTCTCCTTCTAGACCCCGTTTTCAGATGCCAGAAAGGCCAGACAAAATAACTTTGGAAACAATTTGGGAAATAATGGCTGCTCTGGTGAAGTCAATTGGAGATTTTCAAGGAAATTTAGACGCTGTGGAACATAAATTGGTTGTTTTTGATATGCAGATAAAAGAAATAAAACCAAGACTGGAGAAAGTGGAGAATGAGACTGGGAAATTTCAAGAGTGTAATGTCAAAATTATAAAGGACTTAAATGTAGTAACAAGAAGGTTGGAATTTTTAGAAAACCAGTCAAGGCATATGAACTTAAGATTTTTAAATTTTCCAAAAATCATCGGAGAACAACCTTATATAACCTTGACCAAATACTTAAAGGAGGTGTTGAAATTTAAAGAAGGCGAAATGCCATCAATTAATAAATTGTATTTTTTACCCATATCTGCTAGAAATAGAGCAATACAACAAAACCAGTCATTGGAATTAGATAAAGGTAACTTAACTAGATTCCTGGAAGATTCAACACTTGAACATTACGAATGTGCTACATTGTTAGTTTCCTTCATAATTGAGAAAGACATTACAGATATTATGAAAAGTTACTTTAAAAATATTGATTTTCAATTTAAGGGAGCTAAGATAAGAATATTTCCTGATTTTGTGCCCTCAACCCAAGATAGGAGAAGGGCCTTTCTAACTATGAGACCTCAAGTTATTGCTCTTGGTTTTTCATATACACTTAAATATCCTTGCAAATGTGTAGTAAAAACACCAAAAGAATGTTATATTTTCTTTTATCCTGAACAACTTAAATCCTTCTTGAACGCATGAAGAGTAATTGTTACTTCTGGAGAAAAGCCTTAGTTGGGTCATAAATTAGTAAGATGGTTCTTAGTCTACGTATAGCTAATTCTTTAGTGATTTCCTTGATATCTTCCAATATTTAAGGGCCCCCAAGTTTACTTCAGATTTCAGAAAGGGGAATGTTTTTGTTACAAAATATGTTTTGATTAAAATGTGATGGGATGTTTGAATTGTATAAGTTGCGAAGCATTTCTATTTTCCTGTAAAGTAAGTTGTTTGACTTGCTTGTAAAATGTAAAAGTTTCAAAAAATAAAATAAAAAAAAAAAGAACATATACCTTGAAAGATCACCAAAAATTCGCAGGTGAGCGCTTTTACCTCCGGCAACTTAGAAGCATAAGCATTCTCTTTGCAAAACAGAAACCTCTACCCATGAAAGCCAAGAAAAGGAATTCATTCAAGGATACATAATTCAACAAAAGTTAAACATGGGCAAAACTGACAGGGTCATTCATTAAAAGTGAATTATGGCATTAACGCCCGCCCGCATGCGATAGTGTAGCACACAGCGCAAATGCACATTTATTCAAAGGGGTGGGATTGGGGAGGGGTTTGGGTGGGTGGGCTTAATGAAAATGAGGGGCATTATCGCACTGTGCAATAGCGTAACACACACTATCAACGCTGGATATAACTACATCTTTTTTGCAGGCGTTAAGCTGTGCAATATGGCTGTAATGCAATTTGCAATGAATTTTGCAAATTCCGTTGAGAGAGAGAGAGAGAGAGGGGTGGGGCAGTAATTCTAAAATTATCATAGCCACGCCCCTTTATCATATCAAGGGTGATATCCATGCAAAAATTATAGCATTTTGATGAATCTAGGGGTAAGTAGTTCAGGAAATTTTATGGTCCTCCTCAGAACTTTAAAGGGGGACATATTTTGATAAAAACAAATAGCTGTGGTTATATCCTGTTATACTAAATCACTTAGGTTAAATCCATTTTATTGGTCTAATGTGATGATGACCATTGAACACTGCAGGAAACAAGGGTTACTTTGGAAGGGCAAATAATTTGCAGAGCAACAATAAAGATGGGATTTCATGTTTTTCCCCTTTCTTCCTTCTCCAATTTTTTTTTCTGAAGGATTTTTTAAAAACAGGACAAGTCACTGGTGAGTAGTAGTGTTGGATTTATACTTAGTGAGGCCCTAACCAACTGACATTTGAGAGGCCCTCATTATTTCAAACATGTTTGTCTAGGACAAGGAGTAAGAAAAATTAGTGATAATGTACACCTTATAAGTGAAAATACTATTTTCACTTGCACACTATTTTTTTGTTGGCGCACCAGGCGAAACAAAAGTACGCTTGATTTTATAAGATACGCGCATAGCCGCGCGTATCTTATAAAATCCTGGATCGGTGCGCGCAAGGCTGCCGATTTTGGGCAGCCGGCGCGCGCCGAGCTGCGCAGCCTGCCTCCATTCCCTCTGAGGCCGCTCCGAAATCGAAGCGGCCTCGGAGGGAACTTTCTTTTGCCCTCCCCTCACCTTCCCCTCCCTTCCCCTACCTAACCCACCCCCCCCGGCCCTATCTAAACCCCCCCTACCTTTATCCACGGATTTATGCCTCCCGGAGGGAGATGTAAATCCACGTGCGCCAGCGGGCTGCTGGCGTGCTGAGACCCGACCAGGGAACGGTTCCAGAGGGCGCGGTCACGCCCCTGGAACGCCCCGGGCCGAAACCACGCCCCCGGGCCCGCCCCTGAAACGCCACGTCCCGCCCCCAAAACGCTGCGTCGTTCGTCCCCGCCCCCGACACGCCCCGACACGCCCCCGACACCCCCCTAAAAAAAACCCCAGGACTTACGTGCGTCCCAGGGCTCTGCGCGCACCGGCGGCCTATGCAAAATGGGGTAGATTTTTAAAAACAGCGCAATCGCGTACTTTTGTTTGCGCAGCAGGTGCAAACAAAAGTAAGCTGGATTTTATAAGATATGCGCATAGCCACGCGTATCCTCTAAAATCCTGGATTGGCGCGCGCAAGGCTGCCGATTTTGGGCAGCCGGCGCGCGCTGAGCTGCACAGCCTGCCTCCATTCCCTCCGAGGCCGCTCCGAAATCGGAGCGCCTCGGAGGGAACTCTCTTTCGCCCTCCTCTCACCTTCCCCTCCCTTCCTCTACCTAACCCACCCCCCTGGCCCTATCTAAACCCCCTCCTTACCTTTGTCCGTAGATTTACGCCTGCGAGCAGCAGACGTAAATCTATGTGTGCCAGCGGACTGCTGGCGTGCCGTCCTCCGACCCGGGGGCTGGTCCGGAGGCCTGGACCACCCCCCAGGCCGGCGCTATGCCCCCGGTCCTGCCCCCGAAACGCAGCGTCATCGGGTCCCGCCCCCGACACACCCCCTTCCAAAAACCCCGGGACCTACGCACGTCCTGGGGCTCTGCGCGCGCCGGCGGTCTATGGAAAATAGGCGCGCCGGCGAGCAAGGCTTTTAAAATCCACCCGTATAGGCGCGCCGGCGTGCGAGGCCCCTGCTCGCGTAAATCCAGGCGGATTTACGCGAGCAGGGCTTTTAAAATCCACCCGTAAGCGATTAAAACATTTTCCATTGTGATTTAGGGACTGCAAAGTCATTCAATATATCATCAATCGGAAGACTGCACAGTTTGTAATTTTCTATAAACAAAATGCTCAATGCAGAAAGCTTTTCTTGATGTAGTTCACAGGTCGTTCTTGATCCTTTTCAACTGTGAAAATGTCCTTTCTTCAGAAAAGTTTGTTACCATTAGACTAAAAAAATACCTCAAAATAGATTCAATGTTTGGAAATGTGAGCTGAATTTTATCTCTCTAGATAACTTGAAAACAACTTAAGAAAGTTCAAGTTGCCTTTATCTGGATAAGCTGTCTTCACATAAGTATAGAATAGCCTCAACTCTTCAACAAGGCTTAGATCAATGTCTTCAGGATAGGTTTTCATCTTTAATGTTACACCCTCATACAGTTGCTCTTCTGAAGCTTCTAAATGAATTAAACAAGAAAATGTATTAATGATAACCTCATATACTACTGCTCATTTGCTCAAACTAGCCTGTAACTGATCAATATAAGGAACAAACGTTTTGTGTTCGAATCTTGGTGTGAGTAGATCATCAATGTCAGGTACATTGCTATCATCGACATGTTTCCACTTCTCCTTTTTCTTCTAATTGCACATTTGTATTCCACATTTGGTAGCCTCTCTTTGGTTTTTAGCTCTATTTCATCAAACTTGTCTTCTTGAAATTCTTTCAAAGGGTTCTGTTTTCAAAAGCAAACAGATAAGGGTTTTGTTTTTCCATGCCAACAAGAATTATTCAGGGTGTTTCGTTCAGCACTTGCAGAGAATTCCATGAGCAAGGAAAAGAGAATGGGGGATCAGAACGTAGGAGAAAAATAGGGAAAATGAGGAGTTTCCAAAGACCAAAATCTAACAGGCTTGGTGGTAAGCATTCTTAAGAATCCTAATAGAGTTTTATCTACCTACATACAGTGTATGTGTATGTATGTATGTATATATATATATATATATATATATATGAGCATCGGTATATTAAAAGAATTTAAATAAATAAATAAATAAATATATACACACTGGTACATGTATTTTAATATTTTATATATGTCTTGGTACATGTATTTTTTTTTATTGTAACAATTTAAACAATGCACAAAATCAATGACGTGTTCATCTATTTAAACAAAAATAAGTGAGAAAATAGAGCACTAATGGAACAAAATTATAAACAAAAACAATTTTGAAAAAAATCTTAAATTATTTATTAATAAAATCACTTGACAAATAATATTAATTAAAAAATACATATAACAGGACATAAATTCTTATTTTAAAGGATTAACAATACCTTCAGTGTGCAAAAAAATGGATAAACAACATGTCATCAACAAAAATTAAATAGTAATAAAGGTGCAATTCTGTTTGTAAACCATATAATAAAAAGGAGTCTCTTTATGATACTTTGTCTGGCAATTCTGAAACAACTGGAACCTCATTTTGATTTCATGGCAAGCTTTGTACACAGCGTCTAATAGGGATCATACATTTTATGATAAGCTAGTGAAAATCTAATGTTACGGTCAATTCCCAAATGGTCCCAGCATGTTTCCCCCCCCCCCCCCCCGAAGAAGCTGTATTGGCGAAACAGAGGCCCTTTGTAGGGGAGAAGTACTCAGAGAAGAGAGGAGAAACCCTAATTCTGGGGTTTATTCAGAAATTAGTAACATAGTATTGACTGTACAAAAATACCAAATGGTCCATCCAGTCTGCCTGGCAAGTTTCTTATGGTGGTAAGTGCCACTCTGTGCAGGTTACCCACATGTTTCTGTTAAGCATAGTAACTGCTGCTCTCTGCAGGTTACCCCTAAGCCTTATCTATTAACAGACAGGCCGATACACTATAGTGCGTTCCGGTAGAGCACACTGTTAACCCGTGATTGGACACGCGTTTTCGACGCGCTAGCTTTACCCCTTATTCAGTAAGGGGTAATAGCGGGTCGAAAATGCGCGTCCAACCCCCTGAACCTAATAACGCTCGCAACATGCAAATGCATGTTGATGGCCCTATTAGGTATTGCCGCACATTTTACTTTAAGAAATTAGCGCCTACTCAAAGGTAGGCGTTAGTTTCTGCCGGCGCCGAGGAAGTGCACCCTCCTACTTAATATCATGGCGATATTAAGTCGGAGGCCCCCAAAGTTAAAAAAAGTAAAAAATAATTAAAAAAAAAACATTTGAAATGGGCCCGTGGCTGTCCCGGGTTTGAGAACCGACGCCGGCAAAATTGAGCGTCTGCTGTCAAACCCGCTGACAGCTGCCGCTCCTGTCCAAAAAGAGGCGCTAGGGACGCGCTAGTGTCCCTAGCGCCTCTTTTTGCTGTGGACCCTAATTTAAATAAATTAATTTACTGTATTGTGCGCACAGGAGAGTGTCCTGTGCGCTCTCCCGCGATTTTTACTGTATCGGCCCGAAAGATAGTAACAGTTCTTTCCATTGTGCAATCTGTGTTCTTGCACAGGGTAGTGAGTGGCTTGGGGTGGAGGTGCGGGTGGGGAGGCAATGGCCTGGCAGCACAGCCAAGTTGGCTGGTGGAGTCAGTAACTGTGCATCCTGACTTATCATCTTAACCCCGTCCCAAAAGCAAGAGGAGCAGACAGTACTAAGCCTGGCTTATTCTCCCCCCCCACCCCCGGGTCAGAAGCAAGGGTGAGTGGTGCTTAACATAGCATCATCTTCTAATGCACAGGGCCACGTGTTGGCCTGAGGAAGAGGGTACAGTAGGGGGCCTACCCACTTTATACCCAGCAGGAATCCCAAATCAAGGAGAAGCTGGTGGCAGCAGGCAGTCCGCCACCCAAAGAAACATTGCTGTGGAGCCTGGAGCCAGGGAGTGCAACCTACAGATTTTGCAATGGCCCTGTCCCCTCCTGCTGCATGGGTTTCCTGTAACCAAGGAAACCTGTGCTAGGGATGGGATTGCTGTAGGGCCTTTTAAGCGTGCAGACATTGGCTACAGACCCTGCACTGATTTTTCTTTGCTGCTGTTGTTGCTGCTTCCGTTGCTGGGCTTGGACCAGACAAATAGTTAAAGAGGGGAAGGCTGGTGATGGGGGAATGTGGGGAAGGGGCTGTTGGATGGGGGGGGGGGGGGGAAATGAAGCTGTGAAGGATGGAATAGAAAGGAGAGGGGTCGTGATGGGGAGGGAGAGGAATAGGAGGGGGTAGGTCATGAGGGGAGGGGAGGGGAAGGAATTGGAGGGAGAGGGGGCCATGATGGAGCTGGGGAAGGAATAGAAGAGAGAAGGGACTTAAGGTTGAAGGGAGAAGTGATGTGGAGAGAGAGAGAGAGACAGAGACAGAGACAGACAGAGGACTGGGGGTGAATGGGTGGAGGACACAGAAAAGGGGAGAGAGTACCCTGGCCAGGGTGGAGGGTGAGGGGGAAAGGAACGGGAATGAAGGGAGAGAAAAAGACAACTGTATTTTGGTAGATGGAGAGGGAGAAAAGACCCATGATGAGGGAGAGAGGATGACGTGAGAGAAAAGACCCTCGATTTTGTTTGGAGGAAGGGAATCCAAGAAGATAATGCAGGAGGAAGTAAAAGAGGAACAGATGAGAGAACATATGAGAAAGAGGACAGAAAGGAAGAGGAATGGATAAAGGCATGCAGGAATAGGAGACATGGAGGAAGAGAAGAAAGCAGAGGAGGAAGGAAGAGAAACTATTAAAAAATCCACATGGAAGGAAAGAGAAAAGACAGCAAGAGAGAGAACTAAAACTGAAAAAAAGGACACCAGAGAGAGAAAATACTAAAAAGAACAGAGATGAGCAGAAAATGAAAGCAAGACATACTGTTAACAGCTGGATTTTGTTGGTTGATTTGAACTTTTCCTGTACATAATTAATTCCCTTGCACGTAGAACATATTTTCCAGCCTTAAGGTTTTTGCATTGGGTTTGAAATATTTAATTAAAGGAAGTTTAAAAGTTGTTATATTTTGAGTAGATTACTTCAATTTTCCATGGGGAAAGTCCACCAGATAACCTACCCTCCCCCCCAAATGAGCTACTTGCCCGCTATTGGCACTATGGGGAGCAAGTGTCTCAGATTTGCCCATCCAGAAATCTGGCTGCCTTACTCTAACCCCACCCTACCTGTAAACAATGTTCAGACCCCCAGAGTTATTGTGGGGAGAAAAAGAAGCCCGTGAAGGGCTCCATCAGAATCAGTGATGGAGGGGGCAGCACATTAATTGTTTGTACAGGGCAGCAAAACAGGTAGCACTGGTTGGTTCTAGTGATACTGAATATTTGCAGGCCTTGAGGACTGATGAGAAATCTCCTTTGAGACTAAACCCTCAGCAAGACTCTTTGGGCAGCAGGGACTGGGGCAGTAGCAGTAACCATAGTCCCTTCTCTCCCAGAGTTTGAGTGTGCCACGTCCACGTGGCACCTGAGCTTTACCGAGCCCCAGCAGATGGAAGGGCCAAGTCAGCTTGTTCTGCACTGCAGCACCCATTGCTTTGATCTGAACCATGAAAGAAGGATATATTTTGACTTAAAAATGCACCCAAAAATGAATGGGTCCAAAAATAATTGCATTTTGAACTGAAAGCAAACAAGACAATTAATTTGATAGACAGGTCCTGCCAAATCAATAGCTGCAGATGAGGTTGGTAATTACACTGATAGACTTTGCAAAGTTTATACAATGCCGTCTGCCGTACATAGAAACAGCAACTGATAATCTGGTTTTTTTTTTAATGTTATGCTTATTGCATGGATGGATGCCACTGAAGATATGTTGGATGGGGTGGGGGTGGGGGAAAAATGACAGTGGCGCAGACAAGGGAGGGTAGGGAATCCACAAATGTGAGGAAAGGCTAAATTCTGTCTTCTAGGAAGATATTTTTATTAATAGAGGCGACTGTTCCCTTTGGAGTTTAATGAGCCTGATCCACCAAGAATGATCTCCCTTTCTGTGCCTGCCAAAAAATATATGGGTGAATCCATTTCTTACTGGATATCAAACACCCTCCATAAATTGTTTGCCCCCAAAATCATGAGGGCTGCACTATTTATGTTTCTGGCTACAAACATTACAACACTAATGCCATTCCAAAAGAAATACTTTTAGAACAATTTACGATGCAAGGACTCACATTTGTGTCACAGTGCAACATCAACCTCTTAAATTATTGTGCCGAGACATGATGTCATCCACTGTAAATTTATAAACAAACAACAACTTTCTTTCCATTTGCTATAAATTTGTTTCTGCATTTGTTTTCTGTCTGTTGGTTAGAAATGAGACAGAAAATCGATACCGTTCTCAGTTTTTAACTGGGGCAACCTTAGCACATCTGGGCTCTGCCTACATTATAATACCCCATAAGCGAATATAAGAAATACTGAAGGTCACAGCTTTATTCAAATAACCCTTCCCAGGGATTCTAACCTATGTACCTGAGTCCTTGTGTGTACTTACAAGGCAACTTCAAGGCTATGTTACTTCCCCTGTCCTCCGTTCCCTTTTGTAGCACCTGTGTTTTGTTGTCTGATTTTCATTAATGTGTTACTGTGACATTTATAACACCAGAGTAACACATTAATGAAAATCAGACAACAAAACACAGTGCTGAAGAGGCTATTGCAGTGTATAATATCTAATCCATTGACAACTGCCCATGTTCTCCTCCCTGGGTAGGTGTATGGCTCAGCCACATGTTGTTGGCACCCAGGAGGAAGCAGAAAGATGCCGGGCCAAAGGGTTTTGGCCCCCAAGTGTGTTGGGGGGACGACAGCCCCAGTGCACTTTTATGGGACACGGGGAGGTGCAGGCATGTAATCCCTAGACCGGAAGAGGCCCATGCATTTATTATGTGGTCAAGCTGTGGGATGCCCAGGCTGATGAAGTCAGCATGCACCTACTGTCCACCTTCTGCTCTTTCTAATGGCAGTGGGTCAGCATGCCATGGGCATCTGGTTACATACATACAGCTCCTGTGCGTCTGGCTCAGCATCGCTCAGAAAGAAATGTTTAATGCTTCTTCCCTTCTGCTCTTCCACTCATCAAAGATTTACTTTATACACATTAAAACCTGTTACATTTGGTTCCTCTAAATGAATCAAGGTAATAATTATCAGCCACAAACCTCCTGCATCCAGCAGCCATGGCAAACAGGGGGTGCTGGATAAGATAAATGACTGATTGAGTCAGCAGCTAGCAATACAAAGAGCAAGCCTGCACAAAACTATAAACAGTAACAAATTATACTTTATTTGAAACTTTTAAAATATACAGTCATGGTTGCCAAGAACAAAGGCTATACAACCCAACTTCCAAGTGAGGTTTTCTGTTACTTTTTGAAAAGTGCTTTATTGCAGCTCAAAATATCATTAGGATGTGGGTAGTTTACCTTTCTCTTCTGCTGGCTGCTATCGCTAATAAATAATAATTGTAACAAATTATAAAGTCAGTGCAAAGATCAAAGCTACTGTTTGATTGGACACTAGGCTAGAGATTTAAGAAGAATCGGAAGAATTAAAGCAATAAAAAAAGGCATATGACAAAAAATAGTTCTGACTTGATTTTATAAGCAGAGCATTATGAAAGACATGAGAATGGGACAAAAGAGAAAATTAAGGAGACTCAAGCAATACAAGAAGAATATGCATAGGAGGAGAGACCAGTGAGTGAGAAACTACAGGGAAAGGAGGGAAATGGAGAACAGGGAGAAAGAGAAATGGGATGTAAGAGAGAGAAAGAAAAGACTTGGAGATGGAAAAAAAACAAGGAAGCAAGCTGGAGCTTTATAGAAAAAGATGGAGTAGAAATCAGGTGAGAAGAAGGAAGAAAGTGGACAGAACAAGCCAGAGAGACAGAGAGGGAGAAGACATGGGAGCAGAAGGAGGAGAGGCCTAGTGGTTAGAGCAGTGAGTTACAAACAAGGAAAGCCAAGGTTTAAATCCCACTGCCACACCTTGTAACCTTGGGCAAGTTACTTCACCCTCCGTTGCCTCAACTACAAACTTAGGCCTAAATTAATCAAATTGCTATATTTATCACAGGAATATAGCACATTAGCAGCCACAATAAAAAAAGGCAAATTTTTGACATTCCGCATTGCGTAGGTAAAAATTGTAACCTGTGATAATTGTTTGTGGCACAGGACGCAGTATCATGGTGTGGAACAGATTAGGAAGTTACATGTCCAAACTGAGAGATGCACGTACAAGTTGGGCCAGTACTCCCAGAACGGGTTTTCAAAGCCACCAGAGTATACACATATCTCCCGCTATACACACGTGTGAAAAGTATCAAAAAAGGAATGGGGCATAGGCATGTGGGAGGAGGCCAATAGATGTGTGGGTATATATTATGCGCAAAGGTGCACGCTGGGATCCCCTGCCTCTTAATTTTACTAATGCTATGGATGGCGGGTAAGTCATAAAAGAAAAAGGCTAGGCTAGTCAGCAGACTATTACGGGCTGGGTTTAGCAGGGGGAAAGGAAGACAAATAAACTAGGGGGATTTGGAAGTCCTATCCCTAGCCTGGGCAAACTGGGAACAAACTGGTGAAACTGGCAATGGCATTGGCGCATGCCCCTTTTAGTGTAAAACCTTTAATTATCCAAAGTTACCAAATACATAAACCTTCAAGGTGCAGTGTCTCTTATGATTCCAATGGCAGCCGTCATTATAACATAGGCACGAATATGCGCAAATGATATCAGATAGGCTGAAAGCACATACATGTGTGTCCTATTTGAAATTCTGCAAATTACACTTCCATCACGTAAGTGGCCCAGTGAAGCATCAGTAGTCCACAACTAGTACACTTACCCCTAACATAGAAGATTTAGGAAGACAGGGCAGGTAAGAAAAGGTTACGTTTTTGGCCTAGCAGGGCTGTGTAGATGTATGTGAGAAAAGCCCTCGTTTTATCCCTTGCAATAATAGCCGCCGTAATAGCTCGACCCGTGAAAATGGCGGCTATCCTTTTTTCCCTTCTACTGCCAAAAAAAGGTTGTTATCTCCGATGTTAAATCCCATGTAAGTACATTTTTGTGACATGCAGTAGGAGTCCTTTATTTGCATAAAATGCTAGCTTTTGTATAGTCATTATAATATTTGCATGCAAACATGTAACGGGATTCAGATTGCATGTATTTAATGCGTTATCACACGATGAGGCCCTAATGCAATTTGATGAATGATCCTGTTAGAGTGTGTGTGTCCTCTGGGGATAGGGAAATACCTACAGCACCTGATTGCACTCCACTTCAAAGTGCTGAAAAGTGGAATATAAATCAAATTAATAATAATAATAATAATAATAATAATAATACTAAAGAAAAATGAGAAAATGCCACAGGAAAATATTGGCGGGAGGGACTAGAAATAAAATATGAAGAAATGGACATGGCAGAGATAAGGCAGAGAAACAAAACTGGTAAATTGAAAGGTAGATGGGGAGAAAATAAGATGCAAGGGAAAGAGAAAAGATATAGTAAGGAAAAAGGAATGAAAGTGAGTAGAATACAGGAAGAAGAACAGAGGAGGAGAAGAAAGAAAAGAGAGGAAAGTACATAAAAAAGACAGAATGGAAAGAAGGGGTGGAATTTAATGGAGAAGGGACTAGGAAAGAGAGCATTAAGGAAGGGGCATGGAAAAAAAGAGAAGAGGGAGAACAGTGAAAGGCATTGAAGATTGCAAGGAAAAAAAGAGGAAGAGAATTTGGGAGAAAGTAAAGGAAGACAAGAAAAGAGGAAAGTGGTAAGTGGTAAGGAACTGGAATTAAAAGGAGCACACTAAAGAGTAAGTAATAGATTTCACAGGGAGACAGGTGAAAAGGGAGGCCAGGAGAGAGAAAGAAGAGACAAGAAGAAAGGGGAAAGGGGAAAGGGGGAGAATCATGGTAACAGAGCAGGAGAGGGACAAGCCTACAAGGGAATAACAAAAGAGGCAGAGGGGAGTCTGAGAGTCAAGACTGGAAGCTACATGTCTTTGTTCAGGAGGAAGCAGGAGGGAATTCTGCCACTGAGAAATAGGAAATTGAGTTGAAGAGTAAGGAGGTAGACCAAGGGAAGAGGAAACCTCTGTAAGACAGTCAGGGATGTTTTGCTGGAACTCTTGGATTTAAACGCTGCATTTGACATGCTTAACCATAACATGTGGCTCTCCCTTTGAGAGACATCGTTGCACTGGTTTATGTCTTTCCTGTTCCATAGATCTCAAGTAAATTGTAATTGATTCAACACCAGTGCTCAGTGGTCTATTGTTTCTTCTTTATTGTTCAACTTCTATCTGAGAGCATTTTGGGGAAAGTAATCCAAGAATTTGGGATAAAATATCTCTTTTATGCGGATGATATCCAACTTAATCTACATTTAGGTGGTAATCATGCTAAGGCTTTTTTTTAAAAGACATTGGGGTAGATTTTCAAATAACGCGAATAGGCGTACTTTTGCTGGCGCATCAGGCGCAAGCAAAAGTACGCTGGATTTTAGTAGATACGCGCGGAGCCGCGCATATCTGCTAAAAACCTGGATTGGCGCGCGCAAGGCTATTGATTTTGTTTAGCCGGCGTGCGCCGAGCCGCGCGCCGAGCCGCGCAGCCTACCCCCGTTCCCTCCGAGGCCGCTCCGAAATCGGAGCGGCCTCGGAGGGAACTTCCTTTTGCCCTCCCCTCACCTTCCCCTCCCTTCCCCTACCTAACCCACCCGCCCGGCCCTGTCTAAGCCCCCCCCCTTACCTTTGTCGGGGGATTTACGCCTCCCGGAGGGAGGCATAAATCCCCACGTGCCAGCGGGCCTCTGGCATGCCGGGACGCGACCTGGGGGAGGGTACGGAGGGCGCGGCCACGCCCCCGGACCACCCCGGGCCGTAGCCACGCCCCGTACCTGCCCCCAAAACGCTGCCGACACGCCCCCTAAACGCCGCGACGACCGGGCCCGCCCCCGACACGCCCCCGACACGCCCCCCTCGGAGAACCCCGGGACTTACGCGAGTCCCGGGGCTCTGCGCGCGCCGGTAGGCCTATGTAAAATAGGCTCACCGGCGCGCAGGGCCCTACTCGCCTAAATCCACCTGGATTTGGGCGGATTTAGGCGAGCAGGGCTCTGAAAATCCGCCCCATTGTGTTTGGTTTTTAAAATGTTGTGGGGATCAGGAGCAAGTTATTTGCAAGAATGCTTGGAATGGTTCCTACCTTCAAGACTGTTGCATTCTTCTCAGGGGGCTCTTAGACTATATTCCTATTGTGTTAGAACTTTTAGTGCAGAGGCTCTGAAATTGTGGAATGAGTTTGCTATTGAATTACATAATATGGAAGATTATATGACTTTTTGGTATGCCCTGAAGTCTATTTGTTTTGTGAGGCTTTTGACTAACTCAGGCCTTATTTGGGGGTAATTTTCAAAGAAAAAATGTAAATGTAAATGTAATATACTATCATGGCAATTTTCAAAAACCCTTTTACCCTCATAAAGTGCACCTAACACAGGTAAAATCTATTGACAATTTAGTAGCATATATTATAGCAATTTGCAAAGGATTTAGGTATCAGATTTGTTCTGCTTGTTTTATTTTATATTGTTTTATTTTTTTGTGTGTTTTGTACTTTGGATGCTTTCTCTGTGTTTTTTTTTGTATTTTAACTGTTGTAACGCACCATGAGACATGTCTTAATTAGAAATAAATAAATAATAGTTAGGTCTGGCAGAAAGCCTGTAAGACTATCTGTGCAGTAAGGATCAAAACATTTTCAGTTTTTAATGAACTTCTGAGCATATGCTGAGCAAATAAAGAACTTTCACTATACACGAACTCTGGGATCGACTGAAAAGACTCAATGAATGAAGTATAACTTTTTCTTTTCTAGAAAATGCAGACATGTAACTGTATTTTTCCATTTGCACAATTTAATGAATAGTTGTGACATTTGAGAATCAAGTAGAATGAGTAGGGACACTGTAGGGACCAACATTTAGTGAAAAATAACCAACAATCACTGCCAACTGCAGTTCCCATTTGTTGCCCATTACTTAATCTACCCCCTTTTTATGTGAATTTTGCCATCAATACATTGTAGCAGAAAAAACAATTTACCAGTATTTGTACACCTTTGACAGTGCATCTTTTCTATCAGTTCTGGAAATGAAAGTCATTTCTGGTGATTTGCCAAGAGCATGACTCACCCAAAATTAGCCTGAGACAAATTTCTGGCTGGAAGTTATTTGTTGACTTTCGCAAATAAAAGTAATCCTGTCCTACGCTAAAAAGAATAGAGTGCAGAGGCTCTGTATATCTTGGAAAAGTTACATAAAATCAATTTATTCATCTTTCTGTCTTGCCTTTTCTTTGAACAGGATAACATTTGGAACTGGGTGAGGGAAATATACTGAACATATTCATGTTGTGATATCATCTTAAACTAAGAACAAGAAGCCAAACCTGCATACTTGTACTTACACTACCACTCTGTCTCATTTAAATATGCTCAAAAAATTTCCATGGCCCTATTCTAAGGATTCAATATAGGTAAAAAAGAAAATATAAAAAAGTACAACTCTTTCATTCTTGGTTCAGAAAACACAATCTTAAATAAAAATAAGTTAAGAAGAATTTTATATAGAAGTTCAGAAAGGCTGACTTGCATAAAACATAAAACATAAAAATAACTCAGTGTTAAACCTTTTATATATTTATTTTATTATGTTTAGATTTAACTTATTTCTTTTCTATGGTAATTCTAGGTGAGCTTCATTCAGGTACAGTAGGTATTTCCCTGTCCCCAGACGGCCTGATTTACTAAAACTTTTCTGCCATTCTGTGTCTATGGGAAAAATGCTTAGTAAATGAAGCCCTAAATTTATACCTGAGGCAATGGAGAGTGAAGTGGCTTGCATATTATATATTGCCTTCACTTCCTTAGAGTAGCACTACAAATCAAGAAGGACCATTCTCTTTACAAATGGACCACCACTACATTCCATAGGAATGAGGGATGATTCTCCACTGTACCCCTCCTAGGATAGCATGCATTAATGGATCTACACATGATAAAAATGAACAACCCAGCACATTACCTGCTATTAAGTTGACTTAGAAAATAGCCATTGCTATTACTAGCAACAGTAACATGGAATAGACTTAGTTTTTGGGTACTTGCCAGGTTCTTATGGCCTGGATTGGCCACTGTGGATGCTAGGCTTGATGGACCATTGGTCTGACCCAGTATGGCATGTTCTTATGTTTTTATGTTCTTAGGGAACAAGGAAAGCATGCCCATCCACAACCACATACCTAAATATGCATAGAAAATCAGCTAGGATGAACTTGATATCCTAAGGTTTGTTCTGCTTATACTGAAACTCATTCATTTCAATCAATATGACTTGATATTCAATTAGTTGTGTGAGCTGGAATACATTTTTCAAAGCTACGTTCACTGGCTCATTTTTATGACCCTTCTGATAAGCTACTGAGTTATAAAAATGCAGTCATAATGTGATTTTCTCTCTAGTCTGATTGACTAAGTTGGAGGAGCAGCATCTATACTGCAGATACTTCCTTTCTTCCTCCAACTTGTCTACCCTGGGCATTACCACAACATGGAATGAGTCCCTTGGTGGCTTTACTGCCCGCATGGTATACATATTATAGTGCTACCTATGGCTTTGAGAATAATAACTGAGAAAGCCTTTAGTGAGATTTTAAGTGTTATTGGTAGTATTTGCATTAGCCAAACTACTGTATTGAGTGTGCATATATCTCTTTGATTCTCTACCATTTATCAGCGTGTGACATGTAGCTATGATGTATGTTTGTATGTACGTATAAAGTGTATAGAGTACGTATAAAGTGTATAGAGTTCAAATATGAGTACTGAGTATGTCAGAGAGAAAGAATGAGTAAAGATGAGGCTCCAAGAACATATAAACTTAGATTGGATAAGAGAGATGGTGTGTACATTGTAGGTGAGATTCTTGCTGTTAGGGTATGTAGAAGTTGTTTTTAAAAGGTTAACGCTGTAATCCCTCTTAGCACCGCCGGCCTCCGCGGACTGCGACTGGGGCCGGGTGTCATGGCCGCTGGCCGCGGCAGACCGCAACCAGGGACGGGCCGGCGGCCGCGATGAAGATAGATTCACTCGAGGCTTCAGGCATCCCTTTCGGTCCTCTGGCAGACTGCCTCCGTGATCTGGCTTGGCCGGGTAGGCTCCTCCCCCTCTGACTATCTATGAGCCGCGCGCGCAGCTGACTTGAATTCTTCTGATCCTCAGACCTTGCCTTGGTATCAAGGTTCCTGGCTGCATTTGTTCCTGTGCTCTTGATCTTGGTTCTTCGTCCTGCTCTGCTTCCCTGCTCCGTGGATTGACTCTTGGCTTCTGACCTCTGGACCGGCGTGCGTGTTCTTCTGGCTTGATTCTGGTACGGCTTGCGAATCTTCTCCTGACTTCTCCTGGACTGGCTTCGGACCCTTCTCCCGCTTTGATCTTGGACTGGACATCGACCTCTCTTGTGTACCGAACCTTCGGACCGGCCTTGGACTACTCTGTGACTCCATCCTTAGACTACTATGACCTGCTGGAGGCACCAGCTGTCTGGAACCCACGACCCGCAGGAGGCATCTGCATCCAGACCTTTCTTGAGTCTTCAAGGGAGTCTGCTAAGTCCCAGCGGCCGGATCCCTACGGGCTTCTCCTGGGGGATCTCGAGTTTCCAGGGTGAAGTCTTCATGCACAACTACAGCCTGTGGCCTTGCCCTTCAACGGTAGAGACCTAAAGGGATTTCTTCCCTTTTAGGTAGCACTGACTACCTCGAAACAGGGTCCACTTTCTGATTCATAACAGAATACCAAGGCCATGGACCCGGCAGAGGCCTCAGCTCGACAAGCCATTCCAGGACTTGACCAGAAGGTCATGGAGCAGCAATGTATACTGGAGTCCATGGTATCTTCTTTGGAATGACTCAACGCACGTCTTGATTCAATGGCAACTGCTCAGGCTGTTCCTCCACCAGTACCTTTGGTAATGCCAAGTAATACCCGGAATACAATTCCGCTACCTATTCCTCCATGCTACGCTGGTGATCCTCGCCTGTGCCAAGGATTCCTCGACCAGTGCAGCATGCACTTTCATCTTCAAGCCTCTTTGTTCCCGGATGACCTTACTAAGACTACATATATACTGTCTCTGTTAGAGGGTAAAGCCCTGGCCTGGGCTCTCCCTTTTGGCGACGGTCGGATCCAGTCCTACAGAATTTTCCGAAGTTCTTGGAACTGTTTCAAGCAGTATTTGATGACCCAGGGAAACAGGTGGTCGCTGGTACTAAACTTCTACAACTTCGGCAAGGAAGTCGACCATTGGCGGACTATAATAAGCTGGCATCTGAGCTTCATTGGGAGGAGAATTGTCTAAGGTCTATATATTTGGAGGGATTGTCTCCCAGAATAAAAGATGAGATGGCAGCCCGAGAGTTACCTCGAGCATTAGATTCTATTGTGGACTCAGTAACCCGAATCGATCGCCGACTTCAAGAAAGTGTCCGCGAGGGATCTAACACAAGAAAGTCCATAACGGTTAATTCCTCCTCTCATCCAGTTACTTCCATTCCACAAACTACGCCCACTACAGAAGGGACTGTTGCAGAACCTATGCAATTAGGACATGGCCCACTCTCTCTGGAGGAACAACAAAGATGCCGCCGAGAGGGTCTCTGTCTGTATTGTGTATTCCAAGCCTAGGCACATGTAGGGGAGTAACCCTAGGCATCACTTCTCTGGCTCCCCCACTTACGCTACAGGTCTTCTTGAATTTTTGGAGGTCTCCGATTTCCTACGATGGCACTAGTAGACTCGGGAGCAGGAGGGAGTTTCATCCTCCAAGAGGTAGTGGAACAGCTACACATTCCCCGTCACCTTTGTCCTAGGCCATTGATTCTATCATCCATCCACAGAGATCCTCTCCCGGGGAGAATAACGCACAAAACTGTTCCACTGGCTTGTCACATTGAACCTAATCATTCAGAATAGATCTCATTTTACATCATTCAGAGAGCAATATATCTTGTGGTTTTGGGCATTCCCTGGTTACAACGTCATAATCCTCAGTTCGACTGGTCATCTTTAAAGCTTCTTCACTGGGGTTCAGCATGCCAAGAAACCTGCCTTAAAAGAACGACTTCTGCAGACAGTTATATCTGTACCACTATTCTTGAGGGTTTGCCGTCTCAGTATGGTCAGTTTGCAGATGTGTTCTCCAAAACAGCCACTGATACCTTGCCTCCACATCGAGAGTTTGACTGTGCCATTAATCTGGTTCCAGGGGCGATTCCACCGCGGGGTAGGGCTTACAAACTATCCGTCACAGAGACCCACGCCATGTCCCAATACATTCAAGAGAATCTACAGAAGGGGTTCATTCGACGATCTACGTCTCTGGCCGGAGCTGTTTTTTTCTTTGTGGGAAAGAAAGAATGGATTCTGCGTCCATGTATCGATTTCCGTGGACTTAATGCCATTACCATAAAGGACCGCTACCCATTACCTCTAATTGCTGAACTCTTTGATCATTTACAAGGAGCCAAGGTATTTTCTAAATTAGATCTCAGAGGAGCATATAACCTAATCAGGATTCGTGAAGGAGATGAATGAAAGACTGCTTTTAATACTAGAGATTGCCATTATGAATATCTCGTTATGCCATTCAGATTGACCAATGCTCCTGCAGTTTTTCAACACTTCATCAATGAAATATTTCGAGATCTACTTTACGTCTGCATAGTGGTCTATCTAGACGACATTCTAATATTTTCTCCCAATCTTCAGTCACACCGGCAACATGTCGTTCAGGTTTTACAACGACTAAGAGAAAACAAACTATATGCCAAGCTTGAAAAATGCACTTTTGAAAAAGAATAACTACCCTTCCTGGGGTACATTATCTCTAAACAGGGTTTCCAAATGGATCCCTCCAAGTTGAAATGTATCAAAGAATGGCCCCAGCCTAAAGGACTACGCGCACTTCAACGCTTTCTTGGGTTTGCAAACTACTATTGTAGTTTTATTCAGAACTTTTCTAAACTAGCTGCACCTCTCACTGCCCTGACTCGTAAGGGGGCAAACATCAAGGTTTGGCCCATGGAGGCTGAAGAAGCCTTTCAAGCACTCAAGAACTCTTTCCTGCAACAACCATATCTTCGACATCCTGATCCTAGACTTCCATTTATTGTAGAAGTGGATGCATCAGCAGAAGGAGTTGGAGCCGTCTTAAGTCAAACCAACGCATCGGGAACATCTCATCCTTGCTAGTACTTCTCCAAGAAATTTTCTCTGGCAGAACGCAATTACTCCATCGGGGATAAGGAGCTTCTCGCCATTAAACTGGCATTTGAGGAGTGGCGGCAGTGGTTGGAGGGAGCACAACATCACATAACAGTCTTCACAGACCATAAAAACTTGACATACCTTCAGCAAGCTCAGCGTTTGAACCCCAGCCAGGCTCGTTGGGCCCTCTTTTTCACATGTTTTAATTTTGAACTACGCTACAGACCAGCTGATAAGAACATTAAGGCTGATGCCTTATCCAGATCCTTCTCCATCGAAGATACTGAAGAGCCCATACAACATATCATTGACCCGGCTTGCATTATTCTCTCTGCTATGTTCACGGTTCCACCGGGTAAAACAGTGGTGCCTAAAAGACTCTGTAATAAAGTATTGGCTTGGGGTCACGATTTCCAGTTAGTGGGTCATCCTGGATGAGTACATACTCAAAACCTCCTCCAACAATACTATTGGTGGCCTGAGATGCGCAAGGATATACGAGCTTATGTTGACTCTTGCCCAACTTGCGCTCAACATAAGATTCCTGCAGGGAAAACTTGGGGCCTTTTACAACCATTACCAGTGCCCACGAAACCATGGACACATATTTCCACAAATTTTATTGTGGAACTCCCACCCTCTGAAGGCAACACTGTGATTTGGGTAGTGGTAGACCGCTTTTCAAAAATGGCCCACTTTATCCCACTGCCCTCCCTCCCGTCTGCTCCATGGCTGGCTCAATTATTCATGCTTCACATTTTCCACCTTCACGGACTGCCTCAGCGCATCACCTCCGACCATGGTCCGCAGTTCACGGCTCGATACTGGCTCAACCTCTGCAAGAAATTCCGTATTTCGTTGGACTTCACCACGGCATTCCATCCTCAGGCTAATGGTCAGGCGGAATGGACTAATCGTACGTTGAAACAGTTTCTACGGCTTTATGTCAACTCGCGACAAGATGATTGGGCGATTGGGCGTCTCTTCTTTCCTGGGCTGAATTCTCACACAATTCGCATGCCGGCACCTCTACGGGGGCATCTCCATTTCAGATTGTCTTTGGTCATCAGCCCAGGCCACCCTTGCCTGTACCATTGCCTGTCCCTTCCCCTGCAGCTCAGCTAATGGCTGCACAGCTGAAACAGCTTTGGGTCAATACTCAACAGATGTTAAGTAAAGCTGCTCACTCCGCTAAGAGATTTGCTGACCAACATTGACGACGGGCTCCCCAGTTCCATCCAGGGGACAAGGTGTGGCTCAGCACCCAGCACATTCGATTAAGATTTCCTTCTATGAGATTGGCCCCTCGCTACATTGGACCATTTTCGGTGCTGCGACAATTAGGTCCTGTGACCTACCAACTTCAATTACCTGCCACATTGAGAATTCACAACTCATTCCATGTGTCCCTTCTGAAGCCATTGGTCCTCACTTGGCCTACCCGGAAACCTCCTGAAGGAGTGCACCATAGAGCTGTGGACGAAACCATATATCAAGTACGTGATGTTCTGGATGTCCGGAGACGGGGCACCACTTGGGAATACCTTCTAGCTTGGGAAGGATTTTGACCCGAGGAGAATTCATGGGAGCCGGCAAAGAATATACTGGATAAGTCTCTTCTCAAGGATTTTCACTCCAACCACCCTGATAAACCCAAGCCTTCTAGGGGAAGCCTCTCATGAGGAACTTTGTCAACACCTTCTGAAAATCCAAATACACTACATCTACCGGTTCACCTTTATCTACATGTTTATTAACTCCTTCAAAAAAGTGAAGCAGATTTGTGAGGCAAGACTTGCCTTGGGTACAACCATGCTGACTTTGTTCCATTAAACCATGTCTTTCTATATATTCTGTGATTTTGATATTTAGAACACTTTCCACTATTTTTCCTGGCACTGAAGTCAGGCTAACTGGGCTGCAGTTTCCTGGATCGCCCCAGAGCCCTTTTTAAATATTGGGGTTACATTAGCCACCCTGCAGTCTTCAGGTACAATGGATGATTTTGATGATAGGTTACAAATTTTTACTAATAGATCTGAAATACTGCTTGCTTGATGTATGAGTAAACTTATATGCATATGGTAGAGAAGTTCATTGGGGTGGGGTAAGTGAGCGGTTTGTGCATACGAACATATGTTTGCACTTTCTAAAGTATGAGTCTAAATTGCCTTGAAAAATATCTGCGTGTAAATTAGCAAGTGTAGTTGTATGCAGGTAGTGTTGGTCAGATAATCTTTCAAGGGAAGTTATTTCCTACTTTCCCTTTGAAAATTAGTGTAAATTGTATGCATATTTGATTTAAACTGCATGCAGGCTGCTACAAACAAAAAATCCCAAAAGTGTATTTAGCCAATGTTTGAATATGGAATAAGATCACAGGGAGAGTAATTTTCAAACCTGTGCACGGATGCACATTGGTGCATACATTGGCTTGCTTCCCAGAGATGCGGCCATTTTATAACTTGCTTGCGTATATGCACGTATATTATAAAATAGCCTGGCCACGTGCATATATGCGGCCAATTTTAAGTGGGCATGCGCATGTGATTGCAAATCCTGCTCAACCACGTAAGTTGGGAGATTTTTAACAGGGTGCACGCTGACGCCATTCCCAGTTTACCAGTTCGTCCAGCCAGGTCCTCCAATTCTCCCTGGTTTGATAACCTACACTGCCCCCCCCAGTTTCCCCAGACATTTTAAAGCCCTTTGAAATGTCTCAATCTTTTTATTTTATAAGCTACATATTATCCATAGCAGAAATAAAGTTACGGAGCAGGGGACCTCGACGCACACACATCTCCTGGCCACGCCCTGAAATGCCCATGCCCCTTCTTTGTCCCAACCAGACCCTGCCCCTTTTTGGAAACAAGTGAAGTTGTGCACGCCGTGGAAGATACACATGCATCTCAGCAGCTTTTTTGAATTTGCTCTGCACGTACCAGCCCGACGTGCGCGCGCCAGGCTTTTAAAATTCACCTTTAATGTTTTATGGTATTGTGAGATAGAGTAAAAAAAAGAGAATGTGTTCCCACACTAAGCAGACACAGCTTGGTTTTCCACGTTTTACGTTGCCAAGGTATTTACGATAAGTAATTTTTATGTTTCATGTGCAGGTTCCTTTATCTTCTAGACACTTCAATTACTGCCAAAAACTGCATGTAAGTGCTTTGAGTAGTGAAGCACTATTTGTAATGCAGCAGATAGTGATGAGGATAACGCATGTTGTGTGACCAACTCTTACTGTGACCCGGTAGGCTTTGCCAATTGACATTGATGGAGATTTTTAAATTTGCAGCCACTGTACTGTACTTTTCTCCTCAGTCAGTGTCTGAAAAAGATATATCAACCACTATAGTCAGAGGTACAGAAAGAAAAGGAAAAGGTTAAGCTATTGTTGGTTGCCAGAAATTATTTAATCAAATCAAATTTGTGTGTAGCATTAAATCACTGTTCACTGGCAGGTTGTATTGATAGCATTTCTTTTTGAAACAGCACATTTATTCTGTCCATTCAAACAGGATGCATTTGAGAAAATACATTATAGACTCTTATTCTGACAAAAAACCCCCCCAAACAACACAACCATACAGAATGGAAAAAAAACCATTTAAAAAAGGGCCATAAGGTAAAGTAATTAAACAGCAGATTGCATTCTTCCCAGAGAAATATCATGACAGAGAAAGAGAAACGAACACAAGAATAGTCTTGTTTTCTTGAGTAATAGTCCTTGCATAAAAGAATAAAAAAATCAAGTTATAATGAAAATATTACATAATTGAGATACTTGACTTCTTTACAATATAAGAACATAAGAACATAAGAAAATGCCATACTGGGTCAGACCAAGGGTCCATCAAGCCCAGCATCCTGTTTCCAACAGTGGCCAATCCAGGCCATAAGAACCTGGCAAGTACCCAAAACTAAGTCTATTCCATGTAACCATTGCTAATGGCAGTGGCTATTCTCTAAGTGAACCTAATAGCAGGTAATGGACTTCTCCTCCAAGAACTTATCCAATCCTTTTTTAAACACAGCTATACTACCTGCACGAACCACATTCTCTGGCAACAAATTCCAGAGTTTAATTGTGCGTTGAGTAAAAAAGAACTTTCTCCGATTAGTTTTAAATGTGCCCCATGCTAACTTCATGGAGTGTCCCCTAGTCCTTCTACTATCTGAAAGAGTAAATAACCGATTCACATCTACCCGTTCTAGACCTCTCATGATTTTAAACACCTCTATCATATCCCCCCTCAGTCGTCTCTTCTCCAAGCTGAAAAGTCCTAATCTCTTTAGTCTTTCCTCATAGGGGAGTTGTTCCATTCCCCTTATCATTTTGGTAGCCCTTCTCTGTACCTTCTCCATCGCAATTATATCTTTTTTGAGATGCGGCGACCAGAATTGTACACAGTATTCAAGGTGCGGTCTCACCATGGAGCGATACAGAGGCATTATGACATTTTCCGTTTTATTCATCATTCCTTTTCTAATAATTCCCAACATTCTGTTTGCTTTTTTGACTGCCGCAGCACACTGAACCGACGATTTCAATGTGTTATCCACTATGACACCTAGATCTCTTTCTTGGGTTGTAGCACCTAATATGGAACCCAACATCGTGTAATTATAGCATGGGTTATTTTTCCCTATATGCATCACCTTGCACTTTTCCACATTAAATTTCATCTGCCATTTGGATGCCCAATTTTCCAGTCTCACAAGGTCTTCCTGCAATTTATCACAATCTGCTTGTGATTTAACTACTCTGCACAATTTTGTGTCATCTGCAAATTTGATTATCTCACTCGTCGTATTTCTTTCCAGATCATTTATAAATATATTGAACAGTAAGGGTCCCAATACAGATCCCTGAGGCACTCCACTGTCCACTCCCTTCCACTGAGAAAATTGCCCATTTAATCCTACTCTCTGTTTCCTGTCTTTTAGCCAGTTTGCAATCCACGAAAGGACATCGCCACCTATCCCATGACTTTTTACTTTTCCTAGAAGCCTCTCATGAGGAACTTTGTCAAACGCCTTCTGAAAATCCAAGTATACTATATCTACCGGTTCACCTTTATCCACATGTTTATTAACTCCTTCAAAAAAGTGAAGCAGATTTGTGAGGCAAGACTTGCCCTGGGTAAAGCCATGCTGACTTTGTTCCATTAAACCATGTCTTTCTATATGTTCTGTGATTTTGATGTTTAGAACACTTTCCACTATTTTTCCTGGCACTGAAGTCAGGCTAACCGGTCTGTAGTTTCCCGGATCGCCCCTGGAGCCCTTTTTAAATATTGGGGTTACATTTGCTATCCTCCAGTCTTCAGGTACAATGGATGATTTTAATGATAAGTTACAAATTTTTACTAATAGGTCTGAAATTTCATTTTTTAGTTCCTTCAGAACTCTGGGGTGTATACCATCCGGTCCAGGTGATTTACTACTCTTCAGTTTGTCAATCAGGCCTACCACATCTTCTAGGTTCACCGTGATTTGATTCAGTCCATCAAGGCTTTCATTACGATATTTGAATTAGCTGTTTTATTCTGTGTTGTAATATGGATATTTCTACTGTTTAAGGAACCAATAAAAACCTGGATAAAAATCAATTGTTATAGTTTTTTTTTTTTTAAATGACTCGCAGTTTTGTCAGCAGGTTAGTTTTCAAAGGGAAAAATCAGTTATAAACAAAATACAATAAAATCAAAAGATCTTACGTTTAACATAGGTTGTTTTCTCAGTTGGCAAGTGTTACTCTTTACATTAAATGGATCTATAGTACAAAGTGAAAGATAGATAAAAAGAAGCTGCACAGTATAGAATTATCATGTGGCTTCTGTTTCTTCCTAGTGATCAGATGCCATAAAGTTATTGATTTTTTTTTTTAACAAAATACCTTTGATAGAAAATGTTTCAAGACAATGTGAAAATCTTCATTCAGTATAAATCATCAATAGGTTTACATCAGCAATAAGCATTCACAGGCGTGAACAGCCTCACAGTGTTAGATGCTCTTCACTTGGGCCTTATGTTTGATATATGAAGCTGTGTGTGATTTTGTCAGAATTTAAAAGGTACAGGAACAAAGTGTGACTTCTTGATTCACAATATCTCACAATGCATTCAAAGAACATCATCTCACAGCATAGGTGCACACAAATCTTTTACTTTGAGTGTGTTCATATATTCTTGGAAACTTTTCATGTTTAGTACTCAGTGCTGTGTGAACCAGAACCACCAGAAAAATTCTTAATCATGTAACATTCAGTTTTTTTTTTTTTCTATTTTGAACAATTTGTGGCTCCCTTTAGAGCAGGGCTCTGTCCTGGGGGCCCCTCAGCCAGCTGGGGGGGTTTTCAGGATATCCGCAATGAATATGCGTGAGATACATTGGCATATCACGGAGACTCGGTGTATGCAAATTTATCTCATGCATATTCATTGCGGATATCCTGAAACCCCCCCAGCTGGCTGTGGGGCCTCCAGGAAAGGTTTGGGAAGACCTGCTCTGGAGCCTGATTAACATGAACCCTGAGTCTAGCTACTAGATGTCACCACTGAGTAGCAGCTGAGGTGCCTTCAGCAGTGGAAACCCAGCTCAACTGGAGAACATTGCTTGGGAAGTGAATCTGGTTCTTACGTATGGCACAAAGAGCACTGGGACAGCCCCAGTCTATATTTCACTCATGAGGAGATAATAGTTGTTATTAATGTTTGCATAAGCACCTGCTATTTCACTAGCCTACTATTGGGAATCTAAGTAAATCTTAGAGCTCCATGCAGGCGTCATTCTGATACATTTGAAACATTAATATTGAAGAGTGAATTGGGGAAAGATATTTCTAAAAACAAGAAGTGAAGGGCATGGCCATAATGAAAGTTGCATAACATTTAATCCACACAAATCCAATAATATAAAATTAAATATACTAGGAATAAAGGAAAAGAGACCTAGGAATACATGCATAGGAAAAGCAGGAAGCAGGCAAACTGATATTTTAAGGAATCGAGCTAACACATTTGCTTTAAAGTAAAGTCAGGGTTTTGTAATTGCAAGCAAGATCTACATTTTAGTCTTGATTTCTTTCTTTTGCTTCCATTTCACTTTTGCTAACTAAAATGTATCATAAGGGTAATTTTTGCATAAGTCAACACAAATGCACATAAGTGAGTGTGTCTAAAAAGTTACCGTGGTATTTTATACACTGTGTAGTGGGAGTTGATAGATTACCTCATATCTCTGGCCCAAAAATGTGCACCTTTAAGTAATGTAGTGAGATGTATAGTTTCAATACCCAGTTTGTAAAAGGCTGTGCAAATATTTTATGCAAGTAATAATTGTAACATGTGGATGTAATAACCCTTAGCTACATGAGGAAGCCTGAATTTAACAAAGAAAACGCATTCTTCGCTTCTGAAAATACTGCCTTGTCCACACACTTTTAATCACCAGTTCACCCACTCCTCCTCCAGTTCAACTAGACTCTTCAGCACTCCACCTTGATCCCCACCATTTAACCTGGACCTCCCACCCAAAAACCGAAGACAAAAGACAAGTGTGATTTCCGTTCAGTGACTCAAGGAGCAGGTGAAAAAGCTGTGCACAGGATCAGTAACACATGCACATGTGCTCCTTACAAAAATACCAACTTGTGCCCAGGTTTCCGAACCCTGCCCCAGATTGTACCTAAACTGCTCCTTTTTTCCTTGTTAATATTTACATGCAACACTGCATGTGCGCGTGTACTCCCAGCATTTTCAAATAGTAAGGGCGCGGGCAGATGCTTTGAAAAATTGACCCCTCTATTCATTATGTACTATTGCTATGCTATCATAAGGCATGTTTTGATTTTAAAAGCGTAAAAAACAAAAGAACCAAAACTAGTCTTGTCACCAGCAAACCAAAGACTCAAAGTCTAAATTTTCAAACTGTGCACACCTAATGTAATACAAAGTGCTTCAGAAATTTTGATGAAACCGCATCAGCAAGCCTGACAACGGCCGTGTAATCACTTGCCGTTCCGACCACTCGTCATTTGCGGTATTTATAAATCCATTCAAAATGCATATTTCAATTTGTTTCAAATTTTTAACAGTCAAATAAATGATATCTCATTCTGGGTCTATTGGAAAGGTCTTTTTAATACAGAACTCTGACGTCAGAACGTGCTCAAAACCGCGGGCTTTTTAAAGGGTAGGTTTTTCAAGGTTTACTCTGTCCCGCTGCAGTTTATCAACTTCAGAGATGGTATCGTCTGGGATAAAGGTTCGCGTGCTGTGACACCTCAAGCTAAGTACATCACGATATTACATTTGTTTCATGTATATTTCTCTGTTTTTAAACAGCATCTGTTCCATGATCTTTTGCAATTGACTCCTGAAGAAGCGATATTGATCGCGAAACACCGGCTGCTGTCGGGCTTATTATTTTTCTACGGAGGAACAGATATCATTTATTTGACTGTTAAAAATTTGAAACAAATTGAAATATGCATTTTGAATGGATTTATAAATACCGCAAATGACGAGTGGTCCGAACGGCAAGTGATTACACGGCCGTTGTCAGGCTTGCTGATGCGGTTTCATCAAAATTTCTGAAGCACTTTGTATTACATTAGGTGTGCACAGTTTGAAAATTTAGACTTTGAGTCTTTGTTTGGTTTGCTTGATTTTAAAAGCACCATTGTTAAGTAAATAAATAAATTGATAGTAGAAAAAGCTAACTTGCCACCTGTATCAAACAGGCTACTACTGCTAAGTTTAATTTGTACAGTGCTATGACTGGAAAGCTAAGCACAGAGATAGACAACATGAGTTCTGTATTAAAAAGACCTTTCCAATAGACCCAGAATGAGAATAGCTAGTTTTCAAATTAGGCCTTAATTAAGAGTCACATCAGCAAGCAGAGTTGTGTACAAGCATTCTGTTATGTTTATTCATTCGTTTTTGCTCATATGTATTCTGAGGAAAGTCACCACTATCTTTCACCTCTGCATGGCTTATTGCTCATTATAACTTTAGGAGGTTATCTTACTAAGGAAATTAACAAAAAAAAAAGTAATTCATTCTAATCAGCTGAACTGGTAACCCCCATACCTTGGACATTTCAAGCTAGGTATAATTTATCCACTTCTTTGGCTGTGAAACAGAATGGCTCTTCTTAATGGAGTGCCTGACAGATGGTTCAAGCTTTCTCAAGACTACATTTCCAATCATTTTGCCCATATCACAAAACTGGCCTTGAAAAATGGATAAAGAGCCGCATTGCAGTACTAACATTTCCTCTGAACTGCTTGCTGTAAAGGGTATAAAGGGCAAAACTTTAAGAGTTTGGTTTTGAAAAGTACAATTTTGATTTTAGTTGACAGAGGCATGCATGAAACCTGGCCGGTCATCCTCCATCTTATTTGCATGGAACACACAAACGGGTTATAGAATGTACCATTGGCTCTTAACAGTTGCAGACATTTATTAGATACCTGACAAGGATATCTAATTGGGAGCTTGAGCCACCCTACACCTATCCTATCCCTTGGAAGGAGCCATTGGGTCTCTCTCTCTGACCTCTTCTGACAGTTCTTGGGGCCTTGCTATCTCGGAGTAGGGTCTGACCAGGCAGGCTGCCTGACAAGCCTGCCAGTCTCCTCTCCTGTCATGGCAAGCAGGCTCACCGGGTGTCTTCCTGGTCCAACCCTTGGGCCTGTCATCCCCTCATACCCCTGGGTCATAGTTCTTTCTCCAAATGCTGTATCCCAAGAATGCCTTCTTTGAACCCTCAGGCCCTTTATCTATGCTAATTTCCCCCTTCCCCCTCAATACAGTGCTCAAGTACTCCAGTGTGATAGGGATGACAAAATTATTTAATTAACATGCATTAAGTGTCTTACTAATATAGTTCTAGCTACAATAGGGTGGGTTAGGAGGGAAAGCCTTAGGTGCCAGGGGCAGGTGGCAGAGAGATGAAGCCACAGGAGCTGGCTGGATTTAAATCTCCTGCAAACTCTACCCCCCCCCCTCCAGTCTTTATTTATTTTTATTTATTTAAAAACTTTTATATACCGGTATTAGTATGCATAAATCATACCGGTTTACAATGTAACTTTAAAGGTAGAAATTACAATGAACAGGGAGGGCGAACAAGGAGGAGTATACAAAGAGCAGGAGGTGGAGGAATTAAAGCAATAAATAAAAACTGCAACGGACTATTTACAGGAATATACAAGGCGTAGGCAAGATACTTGCAGAAGTCGGTGTACTTAATCAGGGTAGGCTTGTCGGAAGAGCCATGTTTTAAGTTTTTTTCTGAACTTGGCGTAACATGGCTCTAGCCTGAGAGTGGTAGGGAGGGCGTTCCATTGTTTAGGGCCTGCAATGGATAGTGCACGGTCCCTAGTAGAGGAGAGGTGGGCTTTTTTCAAAGGGGGAATGGAGAGGGTGCCTTTGTTGACAGTGCGAGTGGGTCGTTCAGTGCGTATAGGATGAAAGGGTTCATCCAACCAATTGGAATTGTGCGAGTGGATGGACTTGTGCACTATGGTTAGAATTTTGAAGAGAATTCGGGATGCGATGGGGAGCCAGTGGAGTTCTTTGAGTATTGGGGTAATGTGATCAGCTTTCCTTGAGTTGGTGATGACCCTGGCGATGGCATTCTGGAGCATTTGTAAGGGCTTGGTGGTGGAGGAGGGTAGGCGAAGGAAGAGGGCATTACAGTAGTCCAGCTTTGAGGAAAGGGTGGCTTGGACGACGGTGCGGAAGTCATGATAGTGGAGGAGGGGTCTGAGCTTCTTCAGGATGTGAAGCTTGAAGAAACCTTCTTTGAGGATGGAGGTGATCTGTTTTTTGAGATTGAGTTGTTGATCTATGATAACCCCAAGGTCTCTTACTGTGGGTTGGGGTGTTATGACGTTGAAAGCTGGATCGTTGGAGATCGGTGGTTTGGGAGGGAGGTGAGGAGAGATAAGGAGCAGCTCTGTTTTGGAGGAGTTTAGAGCGAGGTGGATGTTGGTGAGGAAGTCATTGATGTTGGCAAGACATGTGTTCCAGAAGGCAAGGGCATCTGAGAGAGAGTTGTGAATGGGAATGACGATTTGAACGTCATCTGCATAGAGGTAGAATTTGAGGCCGAGGTCTGTGAGGAGCTGACATAGAGGTGTGAGATAAATGTTGAAAAGGGTGGAGGAGAGGGAGGAGCCTTGTGGGACACCTTGAGACAAGGGATAGAGTGTGGAGTTGGCGTTTCCTATCTTGACGGAGAACTTTCTGTTAGATAAGTAGGATTTAAACCATAGTAGGGCTAGGCCTGAGATGCCTATTTCGGATAGACGGTTGATGAGGAGGTTATGGTTGATGGTATCAAAGGCAGCTGAGATGTCGAGTAGGGCGAGGAGGTAACAGTTGCCTCGGTCCATGCCTATGAGTAAGTGGTCCGTGAGGGAGAGCAGGAGGGTTTCTGTATTGAGGTATTTACGGAAGCCGTATTGGGCTGGATGCAGAATGTTGTTGCTTTCTAGATATTCTGTAAGTTGGATGTTTACAATCTTTTCCATAATTTTGGATAGGAAGGGCAGGTTAGAGATAGGGCGGAAGTTAGCGGGGTCTTTAGGGTCTAGTGTTGGTTTTTTTAGGAGGGGCTTGACAATAGCTTGTTTAAGAGCATCTGGGACAGAGCCTGAAGAGAGGGAGGAGTTTATGATGTCTGCGATGGGTTTGGATATAGTGTTCGGGATGGAGAGGAGGGATTTTGTGGGAATGGTGTCTGAAGGGTGGGAAGCTGGTTTAAGTTTTCTGAGAATAGATTCCACTTCTTTAGCGGAAGTCAGGTCAAGGGTTTGGAGGGTGGGTGAAGTGGGGGAAGGTTGGAGGGAGGGGGAAGGGGAGGTGGATGGAGAAGGGTGTTGAAATCTGCGGAGGATGTTGGTGATTTTTGTGAGGAAATACTGGGCGATTTCTTCGCTCTTAGTGGAGGCATCATTCTCAGGGATAGTGGGCTGAGAGGATTTGGTGAGGTTGGCAACATAATTGAAAAGGGCTTTCGGGTTGTACATGTATTGGTGGATCTTAGCTGAAAAGTAGTCTCTTTTTGTTTTGAGGGTGGTTATTCTATATTGGTGAAGGGTAGTTTTGAAACTTGAGGCGAGTTGGGGTGAGGGGGCTTTACGCCAGTTTCTCTCACGCTGCCTGAGGGTATTTTTTAGGGATCTTAGTTCAGTCGTGTACCAGGGTTGATGATTTTTTGTGGGTTGGGTAATGTTACGTCTGGAGATGGGGCATAGTTTGTCAGCAATTTCAAGAGTCATGCTGAGCCAGGATTTGATGGCAGTCTCTGGACTGGAGCAGTCAAGGCTAGTGGATGTGTTGGAAATGGCAAGAGCCAGTTCATCTCCAGAGCAGGGTTTCCTGAAGGTGAAGGTGGTGTTGTTTGAGGGAGTGGGGGTAGTAGGGAAGTTAAGGGGGAGGAGGGCTTTTATGAGGAAGTGGTCTGACCAAGGTACAGGGGAGCAGGTGGGGGGGTGGGATGGTAGGAAGCAGTGGTTGATGAATATAAGGTCAAGGGAGTGACCAGCTTGGTGCGTGGGGGAGGCAACAATTTGTCTAAGGCCTAGAGCTTGGAGTGCAGTAAGGAATGCCTCACAAGAAGGGGTAAGGGGGGTGGCATCGACATGGAGGTTGAAGTCTCCTAGTATGATGGAAGGGATTTCAATGTTTATGTTGGCAGATAAGAATTCAATTAAGGGGGAGGGGTCCCGTTCGATGGATCCAGGAGGGGCATAAATGAGATAGATTTGCAGTGAGGGGGCTTTGAAGAGGCCAATTTCTAGCTTGGAGGGTGATGTGGTGTGGGAGAGTTTGAGATTAAGGTGTTTCTTGAAGGCTAGGAGGATGCCACCTCCTCTTTTCTTGGGTCTTGGAATGGATAGGAATTCGTAGGATTGTGTAGGTAGCTGGTTCAGGAGGACAATGTCTGTTTCTTTGAGCCAGGTTTCCGTGATGGCACAGATGTCTGGCTTGGTGTCAGTGAGGAGGTCATTTAGGATGGGGGTTTTTTTGGAGAGTGATTGGGCGTTGAACAGAATGATGGAGAGGGTAGTGAGTCCAAGGAATTGGTTGAGGGGGGTAGTGAGGATAGGGAGGAGGGATTTGTAGGGGGGGTGGGACGGGGGGGATGGGAATGGGGGAGTCTGTTGTGGGGGAGGTGGATGCGGTTGATGTGTTGTGTGGTCATAGTGGGTGAGTAGGCAAAGGAGGAGGGAGGGAGAGGGGGTAGGTAAAAAGGAAACTGAGAGGATATAGGGTAGTACAAGGCGGGGATTAAGGTATCAAGGAGTTAAACTGAGAGAAGGGCACTGAGGGAAGGGCACAAAGCTGATTAGGTAGGGTAAGAGGTGTAAATAGTGTACCATGCAGGTTATACAGCTTAGATAACATGCACAAATAACAGAATAGAGCAATTTAAGGTGTTAGGGGGAGTAGTCCAGTGGCTGGGAGGCAGGCTCATGAGCACCTGTGAGAGGTGAGATAGGCACTTTGAGGAGGTGCCCACTCACTCGGAGGTCCTGGAGCTGGATGGGTCTTGGCTGAGAGGCTGGCAAGTGAGCAGCGATACCTCAGGGTCAAAAGGGACTGCTGGGTGAGAAGGAGGTCCGTGTAGTACTTTAGGGTCTTCCAGGGTCCTTCAGGGCGGTCCGAAGTGGCTGCCCGAAGGGGCGCTCAAAGGGGCAGGCCCCTTTGTCGCGCTCCTTCGGCGCGTGACGCTAGGCACGTGACGCTTGACCAGGTTAGATTTTTATAGATGACTCTTTTCTGTGTCGCTCAAAAGTGATGTCATCAATATGGGTCTTAGCATCCAGCACAGAGATTTAAAAGCGGAGTCGTTAGAAGCAGGGCAGTCTTCCAGCTGGGGGAGGGGTCAACAGCCACGAGGTGGAGGAGGAGGAGAGGGTCCAATGGAGGGCTGGGTGCAGGAAACAGCTCAATCCAAGCCCTGGATCCTGGCTTGCAGAGCAGAGAAAAGAAAGGCAAGTACCTGTACGGAGATTTAAAAGCACATTCGTTAGAAGCAGGGCAGTCTTCCAGCTGGGGGAGGGGTCAACAGCCACGAGGTGGAGGAGGAGGAGAGGGTCCAATGGAGGGCTGGGTGCAGGAAACAGCTCAATCCAAGCCCTGGATCCTGGCTTGCAGAGCAGAGAAAAGAAAGGCAAGTACCTGTACGGAGATTTAAAAGCACATTCGTTAGAAGCAGGGCAGTCTTCCAGCTGGGGGAGGGGTCAACAGCCACGAGGTGGAGGAGGAGGAGAGGGTCCAATGGAGGGCTGGGTGCAGGAAACAGCTCAATCCAAGCCCTGGATCCTGGCTTGCAGAGCAGAGAAAAGAAAGGCAAGTACCTGTACGGAGATTTAAAAGCACATTCGTTAGAAGCAGGGCAGTCTTCCAGCTGGGGGAGGGGTCAACAGCCACGAGGTGGAGGAGGAGGAGAGGGTCCAATGGAGGGCTGGGTGCAGGAAACAGCTCAATCCAAGCCCTGGATCCTGGCTTGCAGAGCAGAGAAAAGAAAGGCAAGTACCTGTACGGAGATTTAAAAGCACATTCGTTAGAAGCAGGGCAGTCTTCCAGCTGGGGGAGGGGTCAACAGCCACGAGGTGGAGGAGGAGGAGAGGGTCCAATGGAGGGCTGGGTGCAGGAAACAGCTCAATCCAAGCCCTGGATCCTGGCTTGCAGAGCAGAGAAAAGAAAGGCAAGTACCTGTACGGAGATTTAAAAGCACATTCGTTAGAAGCAGGGCAGTCTTCATCATACTGACTTCACAGCCAATCTGGGGCTGGCAATATTCATGGCGCTGGTGAATGATGTCAGCGTGCCACCATGGGAGCCAGTCTTGGGGCACCCAATCATCAGCCCATTATGGACCACACCGCTTCATGCAGCCAATGCTATGTTGGGGGTTTCTGGAGCAGATCTCACCTCTCCCACACAAAGTGCCCCCACTAAAAGACCTGGCGGCCAACCTGGTAGATGCTGGCAGCCTTCCGGCTGAGTGCATGGGTACTCATTACAGGCTGTTCCCATGCATTCACACTAGGAGCTGTCCATTAACTAGGGCATGTGTGACACCCGGCTGGGCTGCCCTTCACTATATTCACACGCAATACACAAATAAGTCACAAACCATACCATTCAATTTGATAGCCACAGCAATTAATTATATACTTAACAAAGATATCTAATTTGATGCTTGAGCCATCCTACACCTATTTGAATCATTAGAAGGTGCCACTGGATCTCTCTATGACATTTTCTGCTGGTCTCCAAGGCCATATTTCTGGTCCATGGTGCCTTGCCATCTTGGCAATGTCCCAGAGGGAAGCCTGACCAGGCAGGATGCCACATAGAGAACTTGCTGGCTTCCCCTCCTGTCATGGCAAGCAGATCTGCTGGGGATCTTCCTGGCCCAACCCCTGGGCCCTGCATCCATTGCACCTCTGGGTCATCATCCTTTGTCCAAAGGCTGTGACTCCAGTCATGCCTTCATTGAGCCCTTAGGCCCATCCCCTATGCTAATTCCCCCTTTCTCCCCAATATGATGTTCAAGAACCCTGCCATAGGGAGACTACCCTGCTTATCTGTCCCACCTGCTAGTGTCAGAAGGACTACCACAGCAGTAGACTCATCATGGGAAGAGAGGGAGTCTGGTCCCCGATGGGGCTGTTGCCATGAACACCTGTGTGAGAAACAGCAGAGGACAAGGGAACCTGTGAAGCTGGCAGGAACATGCACTTTAGCTAAAGGCCGCCCATTTCTATTTAGCTGTTTTTTAAGAAACTTTTTATTTATTGTATTTCAGATATATTTACAAGCGAAAAACGAAAGCTTGATAGTAAATTAAGACATTGCAGTATGTTCAATATGCTCAAGAAAAGGATAACCTTATAAAGAAATTTTAAATTCACTGTAATCCCACCACAAAACCACAGTAAGGGAGCGAAGGACCCAATGGCACAACCTCAAGAGGAAAAAACAAAAAAGGCTACATTACAATATATCTTCTGCAACATAGCAAATCATGAAGACTCTGGAATGGAGGCCAGGTTCACAGCTATCCTGCTATCCAATAATACCTGTAACCCCATTGGGTCCAAAAAACAGATTACCTGTTTCCATCCAATTTAAGTAAACATTTAGAAGTGTGAGGAAGAACCCTTCCCCAAGCTAAGGACAGTATCTCTTTACTGAAGAAAAACCTTCTCCTATTTTGAGTTTGTTTACAAGCATCAGGGAAGATGCAAATTTTATAGCCCATGAAAAGGGCGTATTTATTACTGAAAAATAGCCTCGTAATTAAATTCTTCTCTATTTCAGAAGAACAGGAAATTAAGAAAGTTGCCTGCTCATGGATCACATCATCAGTTTGCCCTAGAAAATGTAGTTTGGTTTAATCATTTGATTATTGGCACTTCATCAAAATCAAAGTGGATTATAAAAAAAATGACAATTAAATATATCTGATTCAAAATATCAAAATCTAGCAAAAAGCCACATCAATAGAAAAGCAAATCACCTTTTTTTCTTTAGTATGAAACATAAGTACTCCATTGAAATAAGAACATTATTTGGAAAAAAAATAAAAGAAATGTTACCTTGGTCTATAATACCTGAAATAGTACACCAGTAATTTAGGTCAGTTTCTTATAGGCTTAAATTCTGCTGATAGGGACCATGAGTGAGTACCAGATGAGCAAATCTTTTTTTTTATGGCTCTTTTAAAGGCTGGCTAGAGGCTCATAATGAGAGCATTCAAATGCATCATTCATTTTCCCAGAAACATGAATTGATCACATTTACTATGCCAAATTTTCATTTTACCGTCGCAGCTTCAGCTGACTGACTTCTTCTTATAAAGTGTGGCTCTTTTCTTCTTGTCGCCTTTTAGTTTATGATCAAAATCAATGAGGACTGAAGCTTTCCACTGCCATCTATAAAATGCAATTACTGTATACAACACACAGTAAAACTCACGTGTTATATATGTTGAGACATAATTTATGCCACTTACCTCCAGAGAGATATTGATCTCCCTCGCTGAATGTTCTGCAATGAACTCTCAGTTGTAAGCTCAGGGAAATATAGGGTTATCAGCCTTGATCCATAATTTGATTAATAGTGACCTATGTTTTGAATGGCTTCTACAGTACTGCTCTCTGGGACCTGATCTTATATTTATTATTTTGTGCATGAATTTTCTTCATTTGGAGTTTTCAGTCTTATTATTATTTTACTTGGTTGCTTTAGTAATCTGCAGCAAAGTTGCAAGGATTTCTTTATGGGGAAATAGCTTGGGCTATATTAATTTTCCTATCAATGTGTATATTCAAACTCAATAATTTTACCCCTAGATTCATCATTCTGCCATAGGGCGCAGTTTAAACCTTTCCATCTGTCTGCTATATTTATAGCAGAATGATGAGTCGCAAAAAAAAAGAGGTGTAGTGGCGATAGTGGGCAGCCGCCCGTATCATGGCGCTGTGGCTTCGCCCGCCGTGGTGCGGCCCCGTCACACACTATCGCCCCCACAGCGCCACAGGAAAAGGTGGTGTTATTTCCCGCGGTGCTGCCAGCGATAATGTGGAAAACATTATTGCTGGCAGCGCTGCCTGGCTATAACCCTGCCCAAATCCCACCCACACTCCTCCCTTTTTCCTAATTAGCATGGCATCGCCACGATAGCGGCCATTCGCAGAATAAAGAATGACCCTGCAAGTTTGATATTTTTGCCCCTAATGAAGAGGAAAGGGGTAAAGAGGGTAGAAATGAGCAGAGAGAGAGAGAGAGAGAGAGATTGGACAAATTGTTATGATTATTGTAACCATGTAACATTCAAAACTTGAATTCTTTTAGCTTGCTAAGTAAAGAGTATACTTAGCCATTGCAGAGAAAAATAACAGGGACATTTATCAAAATGCGTTATGGCATTATTATCACAATGGTGTTATTTATCACAATGTACAGTGCAAATGCAAATTTTTCAAATTTTTTCAAAGGGGCGGGATTGGGGAGGGGCTTGGGTTTGATCAATGAAAATGAGGGGCACTATAAGCACTATGTGATAGTGTTATGCACACTATCGCATGCTTTTAATGCTGAAAAGAACTACACCCTTTTTCCTGGCATTAAGCTGTGCGATATGGCCGAAACAGCCGAAATGCAATTTGCAATAAATATTTCAAATTGTATTTCGGGCATTTTTGGGGAGAGGAAGAGGAAAGAAGTGAGAAGGAGTAGAGTGGGAGTGGGAGTGGGTGAGCGACAGTCAACTATTTATACTTCTATAGGAGTGCCAGCTAGTAACTCGAGGTGAGATTTTGGTGGTGGTGTAGGATTTTGGGTGCCAGTTTTACATGCCGAGTGAGACGTATGAACAGCACAATAGCGAAAATGCTTGATGTTACCCAGGTAGAGAGTCCATCAAGCTAGGTTGAGAGAACATTGCACAAATCTCATCTTTGGGTGAGTTTCCTTACTCCGAAGGTCATCAAGTCTTCACAAGAGAGCACTGTTCTGTTCGTACGTCTCACTTTGAATGTCAAAGTGGCCCCCTAACCCCTACACTAATACCTAAACCTCACCTCGAGTTACTAGGTAGGCCTCCCATAGAGATATATATACCTATCTAGCATGAGGGCATTACAGCTAGGCTTGTGCTCTCTCTCTCTCTCCCCCTTTCTCCCCATGCAAAAAACACCACAATAAACCCCTCTCACATAGCTTTACACAAATGAAAAAGGTATAGTTAAAATTCACATTAAAGCCATGCAATTCAGCTTCACAAAACTGTGAGCCCAGTCCACTTGGCCAAAATTCCCTCCCCTTTTTCTCATTTGCATCACACCAAACGTTATGGTGCTTTCGCATGCATTAAAGGCATTTTTTTGCATGCGAAAACGCCTTAAAGCATTCAAAAACACCATATAGTACTTTGATAAATGACCTCCTGAGGCAGTTGTGTTAGAGCGTGTGGTCTTACTTTTTCTCAGGGTGTTGGGACATACAGTATGTCAGCACCACGTACCAGAGCTATTTCCCAGGAGGAGTTATTCTTATTTTTGGTAAGGAAATTATCATTCTCTCAGCATTTGGGCTTCAGAACATTTCTGAAGCATCGCTTTCAGAAGTCTGTAACCTAACAGCTTTCATTAAAACCACTTTCTCTGGTTCTTGCAGCCCTGCTAATGTTTGCTGTATTGTGTGAAACCCTGTTTGATCTGAACAGCCAGGGAATCTTGACTCCAGAGGCTAATTCGCTTTATCCATGGATCAGCAGGGCAGCACAAATGCCACCACTATATTTTTACAGTGCGCTTCAACCTTGTCCAGGAAGAAATTCCCTCTTGGGATGAGAGGGAACTTAATTGCCTATGTTCAGCATTGTTTAGCAACAAGAGATTCTGTGACATTTCTATAATTATATCATACAGATTGCAGTTCAGAATCTACTGAGAGTTGGACATTGTTTCAGCTTTAATTTAGAGATCAAAGAATAATAAATTTTAGTTTCAGATCTGTCTTTTGGAATGTACTCTCCATGCTAGTCAAAATATTAACGAAAAAGCTAAAGTGGTTTCTTTTGGAGCTGCTCACAATGACTTATATTGACCTTAATATAATATTCTATTAAATAATATGATTATAGAGAATAATAATCAATTCAGGAACTTAGGGTGCAGTTTGAACCTTTGCATCTGTCCGTTTTTTAAAATCTGGGTTTGAGTTACTTTACATACAAGCAGAGGTCCGTAGAGTTTAATATTCTGCATTTTAATAATCCACATTCATGACTCCACATTTGGGGTACAGTGAACTACTTCCTGCATTAATTATATATTTCTGTTACTAAAAAGGTTGAAAGAAGGCCAGAAATTCATGCAGTCCGCTTTCTAATTGCCTGAAAGATTATGATTGCGAAGGTAGGGAAGAAATGATGGTGTTGGAATTTTATGTGCTCTTTATTTTACTGGAGGTAAGTCTACAAATGGGTTTGTAGGGAAGTCTGAGCTGAATTATCAGCTTTTCCCAGTCATACTAACAAGGAGGCTGATGTACTAAGATGTGGTCAGTTTCACCCACTATTTCTGCTTTAGCACATGCTACTTTGTTACTGAGAGCTGTATGCAAAAAAGATGGATAGCAAAAGAGCCTGGATAATTTTTCATGAAATTAAAAAAAAACAAAACATTGTAACAGTTCATTGCATTAAATTTTGCAAAATCAAGTTACATGCAAAAAAATCGCTATTTATGAAGCTGATAGCTAAATATTATGTGCTAAAAGTGCACTTTGGAGGTAAAATTAAAACGAGTTATGGCGTAAATGTAACATACTAAGATAACAATTTAAAAAAGCCATTTACACGAGTAAACCTATGGACTATTCCATGACATGTATTGTAGCAATTTTCAAAAGCCCACTTACACAAGTAAAGTACATTTAAATGGGTAAAACCCAATTTTAAGGGTGTAAATGCTTTTTTAAAATCAGGTCCACTATTTGCTCTTTTAGCATGCAAAGTGCCTTTGCAAAATTTGTCATACATTACTACATTAACCTCACTATTAGATAAGGCAATGGTGTTCTTTGGAAGTCATTATTTGATTTAACTTAGACCAAAAAGTTTAAACTACCATTGCTTTTGTGAATGAATAGCTGAGATGAGAGTTAAGGATCTTAATCTATATATCCTGAAGGAGAAGAGGGAGAGTGACAATATGGTAGACATTCAAATATCTCAAAAGCATACATGATGCAGAAGTATTACATATTTTTAAATGGAAAAGAGTTTTAGAACATGATATTAAGCTAGAAAGTCATAATAGACTCAGGATCACCTAGGTTAGAGAACTACACTTTCTTCTCATAAACTCTTTGCTAGTATTCACCAGGCATACTCCTAGAACTAACACATTGAAGTATAAGGCTCTTTCTACGGACACTCTTCAACCTATCCAGGTCTTGCCCTCAGGAAGAATTTTGATTAGGAAGAATTTTGATGGTAATCTATGATAGAGTTGTGATTGGTTACAATTTGGTGAATCCGATTAGTTTCAAAATGTTTTTAAGACTTAAGAAATGTAAATATATGTCAAATCCTCCATGATGACGCCAGAAGTGAAGGTTTGAAAGACTGATTCAAAGTGGGTTTGTTTGACTATTAATGTTTATTTTCATAAAGGGGCAGATTTTCAAAGGGTTACGCGTGTAACCCCGAAAACCTGTCCCTGCGCGCACCAAGCCTATTTTGCATAGGCTCGGCAATGCGCGCAAGCCCCGGGATGCGCGTATGTCCCGGGGCTTTGAAAAAGGGGCGGGAAGGGGGTGGGGGTGGGGGCAGGGTGCCGGTCCAGGGTGGGACCGAGGCCTCCAGCACAGTGGCCATGCTGGGGGTTCATGTGCCGGCACTTGGCTGGCGCGCGCAAGTTACGCCTGCCCAGAGGCAGGCGTAAATCACAAAATAAAGGGGGGGGGATTTAGGTAGAGTTGGGGGGCGGGCAGAAGGAAAGTTCCCTCTGAGGCCGCTTCGATATCGGAGCGGCCTCAGAGGGAACGGGGAAAGCCATCGGGGCTCCCCTAGGGCTCGGCGCGCGCAAGGTGCACAAGTGTGCACCCGCTTGCACGTGTCAACTCCGGATTTTATAATATGCACGCGGCTGCTCGTGCATGTTATAAAATCGGGCGTAGATTTGTGCACGCCGAGTTGCACGCACAAAGATACGCCTGCACGCATGTTATAAAATCTTGCCCCATATGAATAGTGGGTTTAGTGTAATAATCAAGTCTTGTGAGCTTTTTCTATTTTCTGGTTAGGTTGAAGAGTGTCCATAGAATGAGTCTTACTCTTCAATGTTTTAGCTATAGGAGTATGCCCGGTGAATACTAGCAAAGAGTCTACAAGAAGTAAGTGTAGTTCTCTAATCTAGGTAACAGTATAGAAAGAATTCTGATATACATTTTAATTTTATGTCTAGAGATATTTAGTCTCCGGATGCAAGCATTTAATGCCAAAACGCTACAGTGTCGAGACAAGTAAAATCGGGGACAGTAGAAATTGAGCTAGCAGATTTCAAAAAAATTCATGGGATTTTAAAAATTCAGGGATAAGAAAAGTTGTCAAGGAATAAGCAAATCTGGAGATAAGAAAGATCAGGATAAGAAAACCTACTAAATTTAGAAATTGCTGAAATTAGAAAGAGCAGGAGAATACCAGTGATATATAGATATAAAAAAATTGCTGTTTTAGCCAAATCTCTTGATGAATAGAGTGGTAGGATATACTCAGAGCAACAAGAAAATTACAAGTCGGAAAGGGCTTTGTGTCCTTTTTAAATAAACAGTTTGAGGATATTGAATAAAAGAGGGTTGATTCACTATGGGGGTGGTCCTGGTTAAAATTTTGGATGTATACAGTTAAGTTGTGATAACCAATTGGAATGGTAACTTTCAAAGATCCACGTGTATGCTGATTTGTGCAAATGGACTTGGCCATTTTATAACATATGTGCATATATGTGTGCAGGGTAAAAATCGGCAGTACATGCATACATGTATGCAAAATTTTGTATGGGTGTGCAAAAATGGCGGCTCAACTGCGTAAGTGTGGGAATTTTATCACGTACGTGTGCCGACACAATTACCAGTTTCCCCAGTCCATTCCCAGTTTGCCTAGGTAAAGGCTAGGACTTCCTAATCCCCCTAATTAACCTGCCTCCCTTTTATCCTTTTAGTTCCAACCCTTCAGTCCTTGCTGACTAGCCTAGTTTTTTATATTATATTAGTTACACGCCATCCATAGCAGACATAAAGATATGCGGAGAGTGATCCCGGCGCGTGCTTGTGTGTGTAAAAGTTGCACGCTGTTTTAATGCTAAAATCCGGGAAAACTATAGGTTGGACATTAACTATTTTCAGTATATACAGTACTGTATATACTGTATTTACAATGAATTGTATATACAATTCATTGTAAAATTATCATAATACAAATGTTCAAGACAGTAAGACAAAAATATATGAAATTATAGATTTTATGTAAAATAGGATATTGCTGCCCTTGGATTTGTTTGGGTTTTATACATTAAAAGTTAGCAAGCTCTATAGTTCCTTATAATGGTGATCTTACCCCCGGCTCACGAAACCTTCCAGTTATTCTTGGTGCATCATTTCTTCCAGCAGCTTTCAAATCACTCCCACTCTGAGTTCACCATCCAAGCTGCTTGTTCCTTCTGTAAGCTCACTACTTTTGCAGCCTCCATTTATTGCTGCTGCAACTTAAATTTCACACTGCTCATTTCATCACTAACATGGGCCTCTAATCATCCCTTGCATGACTACTGATTCCTTAGCTTGGCCATCTCTATCGCAGCTTTTGGTTCCCAATACCTCTGTCTCAATTCCCCCACTGCAGTTCCTAGGTCTCCTCCAGAACAGTGCACACATTCCGACTTATGACCCGCAGGGTTTGCTGTCACAGTTGCTTGACTCCTCATACAGTCTCCCCAAGTTTCACGTTTGGCAGTTCTCTTTTCTCCTCTGGTCCAACTCCTGGTCTGTACTATTTGACACTCAGGTTTTTGCCACCACAGCTCCCAAACCCTGCTACTGTTTTTCCAGTTTCTATTGCTGTAATCTCAGACCTGGCATGTCTCCTGTTTTCCAACTTTCAGCACACAGCTTTTGCCATCTGATCTCAGTTCCAAGTTATTATGGGTCCTGCTGTTATCGTGGCTCTCATCTTATCCTAACACAGTCCCCATGGCCACTTTCTATTTGTTGGAGATTTCAGTCTTTTCCATGCCCCTTGGCTTTCATTATTTTTAGAAGAACAGGGAAGAAGCCAAGACTAAAATCCCAAGTATAGTTTAAAAATGTACAAAGACCAAGGATAGCAGGTGCCTCTCAGAGGTGAATCTACCCCAATATAGATGAAGACAGTTTATAACTGAAGCATTCACCCATAAAATATAAAGTCTTTATTTAGGAAATAAAAAGCATGGATTTTGCGGGTGTTATCTTCCATTAGATATTTTTAATAGCAAGAATATTCCAGATAACATTTTCTAGTTATACTGTCATTTTATTAGTGCTCTTATTTCTTTCATATTTTTAGGTTGATAGAGGTACCAGCAGATAAAGTTGAAGTGTCAATATAATTTTTTATTTGGAAAATTATAAAATATAGATGTTCTTAAGTGCAACTAAATGAAGCCACTGAGGTTACACACATGCATGCTCACAAATGAGAACAAAATATGTACATCTAAAGAAAATAAAACAAAGTAAAATGTGTAAAGGAAAAAGCAGAAAGCAAACTCATAGGGGCGGATTTTAAAAAGGTTATGCGCGTAACCGCGAATCCCCTGCGTGCCGAGCCTATTTTGCATAGGCCCGGCAACGCGCGCAAGCCCTGGGATGTGCGTATGTCCTGGGGTTTTGAAAAAAGGGGCGGGGTGGGGCAAGAGCCTCCAGGCACAGCGCCCATTTGCCGTGATCCGGCCGTCAGCCGGTGTGCGCAATCTACGCATGCTCGGAGGCAGGCGCAACTTATAAGATAAAGCTAAGGGGGGGTTTAGGTAGGGCTGGGGGGCAGGTTAGGTAGGGGAAGGGAGGGGAAGGTGGGGGGGGGGTGGAAGGATGGTTCCCTCCGAGGCCGCACCGATTGCGGCTCGGCACACGCAAGTTGCACTATTGTGCACCCCCTTGTGCGCGCCGACCCTGGATTTTATAACATGTGCGCGGCTGTGCGCACATGTTATAAAATCGGGCGTACATTTGTGCGCACCGGGTTGCGCGCACAAATGTACGGCCGCGCCTACCTCTTAAAATCCGGCCCATTGTTTGCAGATTTAAAAAGCAGGTGCATGGTTTCATATATACAAATATAGGGAGCATATTCAGTAAAGGGTAAATTGCAACCAATACCCAGAGATACGCATGTTATTGGGCCGCGTGCATTTTCAAAGCGCCGCAGCCACGTACATATCTCCTGGTGCACACGGAAGAGCGGGGTTTGAAAAAAGGGGCGGGCTGGGGGAGGGCCGGGGGGGGGGGTCTGGGTGGGGCGTGGGCGGACTGGCACAGTGCATTAAGCGCTGTCCTGCTGAAGTTTATGCCGGCAGCCAGCCGGCCGCGCAACTTACTGCTGCTCCGTAGAGCAGTTAAGTTAAAAAACAAAACAAAAAAAAGTGTAGTTAGGGGGGTTTTAGGGATCAGAGAGGATAGGGGGAAAGGCAGACAGGTTGCTAGGGGGTTAGGAAGTTCCCTCCCAGGCCACTTCTTTATTGGAGTGGACTGGGAGGGAACTGGGGAAATTCCCTATCGCATCACTGCACGTTTCTAAGAAACCCCTCCCTTTGCGAGTGCCGATATAAAATCAGGCGCTCATGTACGCGCGGGTACCCGATTTTATAACATGAGTGCGTCGGCGCGTGCATGTTATAAAATCGGCACGTCCTTGTGCACATGGACACTCATGCAGTTTGAAAATTTACCTTTAAGCCGGAGAGCGGACAAGTTATCTGGCTAAAGTTAACAGGATAACATTGCCCCGATATTGAGCAAAATAAATTTCCTTGGAATATACTCACCTAAAATTATCCGACTACATGTAGCTGAATAACTTAAAAACCTAACCGGCCATGTCTGAATATAGCTGGTTAGGTTTTTAACGGGGGGGGGGGGGGCTGAAGCGGGGGGGTGGTCCGGCAGCGATCGCACCGCCGCTGGTGATCGCTGCCGGCATCGCGCCCAATAACTACACCATAGAAGGTGTAGTTATTGGGCGTGAAATAGAGAGCGAAAAGGGCCTTACCTTTCCGCTCGGCGCGCAGTCCTTGTGGAGTCGGCCCCGGTGACGCCCCCGACTCCTCCTCTTCCGGGGCCGACTCCGCCCCGATTTCAGTAGCGCAGGCCTGCGCTACTTTCGCTACCTATCGCAAGCCTGCGATAGCTTTGGAAAATGAGGCCCTATATTTGATAGAATATAGATGGTTAGATGGCACTATATAAAAAAAAAGGTGTGTGTTGCAGGCCTGTGGCCTGATAAATCCCCCTCCAATATTTCCTAACAGACCCTGCCCTCTTTACCTCCCACAAACCCCTCTGAAGAGATTTGAAAAAAAAAAAAATAGTGAGGTTGCGCATTGGCTTTGTATCCCATCCTTCCCCATTTTCTTTTTGTAATAAGGCTTCTTCTCATCCCCCTTCCCCACCTGCAACCTCAGATACACCCTCATAGGACCCTGACAACCCCAGCCGGGAGTGAGGTATTCTCATGCTGACTCCTGGGGCTTCCAGAGATGCTCTGACTCTGGAAGTGTAAGATACCTGCGGCTTATGCTTCCAGCACTGCTTCTCTGTATCACTCCATGGTGCGAATGCACCTCAAGTGTTGTGTGCAATTCTGGTCGCCGCATCTAAAAAAAAGATAAGGTGCAGTTAGAAAGGTACAGAGAAGGGAACCAAAATGATCAAGGGGATAGAACAAGTCTCCTGTGAGGAAAGGCTAAAGAGGTTAGGGCTGTTCAGCTTGGGAAAGAAATGGCTGAGAGGAGATATGATACAGATCTATAAAATAATGAGGATACACACTTTCAAAAAGTACAAAGACTTGGTTTAAAAAAGGGTCAAGCAATGAAGTTAGTAGGTAATACATTTAAGACAAATAGGAGAAAATATTGTTTTTATTCAATGTATAATAAAAAAAATGTTTATTTTAATTTTTTAACAACCACAGTTATGACCATAATATACATGTGAGAGATACATCAGTACCTCCCAAATTCACCTCTGTTACAGCAGGTAAATAATAACATTCAAAACATAAGGTATAATATACATGTTAATTCTACTTAATACCTTCCTGAGCTACAATGGCCATCAATATCCAGAAAGTAGACAGTCCTCCACACATCAATACACATAGCCCCATGTATTGTCAAGACGCAAAACTAAACTCTAGAATTTGTTCCTGGAGGATGTGGTAAAGGCTGTTAGCGTGGCTTGGTTTAAAAAAGGTTTACAGAAGTTCCTAAAGGAAAAGTCCATAAACCATTATTAAGGTGGAGTTGTAGAAATCCACTGCTTATTCCTGGGATATGCAGCATGGAATCTATTGACCTTTTGGGAACCTGCCAGGTACTTGTGACCTGGATTGGCCACTCTTGGAAACAGGATACTAGGCTTGATGGACCTATGACCTGATCCCGTCTGGTAAATCTTATGTTCTTATGGCACTAATTGTCAAATACATTCAGGGGCTAATTTTCAAAAGTGTAGTCAGAACTTATGGGTATAAAAATAAGAAGTCATGCAGATTGGCTAAATGAAGATAAGCAGATTAGCAGCTGCCTAAAACTATGCACACAAGTCATAACGCACATAAAGTTGGATGCATAAAACAGAGGTGTTCCGGTGGCGTGTTGTGAATCTATACATGTAAAGAGTCATGCTGGGTCCCCATAAGGTTTCCTTTGAACATTTCTTCCCTGGCAGGGACATATGTACCCAGAAAATTTGAAGGTGCAAAGTTCCCACTGAGAAGTACATTCAGGGAATTCAAAATAAACTCCTCACATGCACTTTGCAGGGACTGTCCCAGTACTGCTCTGGAAATGACCCTTTTCCCGCACTTGAGGAAGACAGGACAGTTGAAAAGAGTGTTCTCCCACAGAGAATCACTTGGAAGATTGCTTCTGTAATGTACATTTTGAGAAAGTACTTGTGTAATCGGCATGTCAATAACATGCATAACTTTATATCATTGCTTTGAAATGGACAAATGTATGTGTGTAGTTGCGTAACAACTCAATATTCAAACAGAATTTATGAGGGTATCTTGTATATGAAAATCAGGTTGTTTTATGTATGCTTAAAAGCATGTTACTTGTAGTTAGGCGCACTACAGACAATTTACCCCTTAAAGTATTCCTGAATATTGGTATTGGCATTTGATATACAGTCTGAAACTTGTGTTCTCTTACCAGTGTAGTATTATATATAGGATCATTACTGGAGCCATTGTTGAGTGAAGGGAAGATGTTTTATAATAGTAATCTCTACACTGCATTTTCAACAAAATTAGATTTTGAAGGTAATGACAGAATATTTAGGATGCTTTCACCAAAGAAAGTTCTTCTTCAATATTGAGCTAAACAACAGAGACCACAACCATCAGACTAGATTGTTTCCAGTGAAGAAAACCCTAATCTAGATGCATATAGCGATTTGTTTCCACAAAGGAATCCAATTCCAAATCCTCAGTAAACCATACTAAATCTCTGCAATTCAATCTCTTAACATTGGAAGAGCACTTTTCAAAAGAACTAATAGATCACTATAAAACTGACTGACAAAGGCTGTGCTATAGTGATCATGAACACAGAAGACTACATCATGGAGGCACACAAACAACAACTGCTGGGTACTGTCAAGAGCTAACTGAAGTCTCCACTGAACAATTCAGAAGTTGAAACTGGTTATCCATTAACCCCCATTCATGTCCTGGAGTAACTAAAGAAACTGGTCCCAGGAAATATTTATCTGCTCTCTGAGATACATAAACCGTACTAACCAGGCTTAACCTATTATCCCTGGTATCACTATTTTTTCAGAGCATATTTGAATCCTTTTTAGTAGCAAGTACCCACAGTTTCATACAGGATATTAGAGGAGTACATGGACCAAAGAGTTTTGGACATTTTATTCATTTTGTTACTATTTATCATGCTTTTTTGTTTAATTTCCATTCATTTTGTTACTTTACATGGACAAATTCCATTGTATGTGCATAAAGCCATATTTTTTATTTTATTTATTTATTTTAAATTTTTATATACCGAAGTTCTTGTATTTACGCATGTAAATACATTTTATATGCATGCAAAAGTTATACATGCAAAGCAAACAAAATGAATGAAGTGTGCGTACATCCCTACATGATATCATAGACTTTTTCAGAAAACTCAACAATATGGGTGAACTACCCATCAAATCCATTCTCCCTGAATGTCAATATCCTATATACAAACATTAGGCCTGGGGGAATTCTGCGCTACTGTGGAATGCGGAGTTTGCACAGAATTCTTCCTTTACCTTGTAGAATCCAGGCCACACTGTCGCTCTGGGCGTTATCACAGGCAAAATCGTGGCAATAAATAATATTTGCTCTGCATGGAGATGGGGTGTGTGTGAGTGAGAGAGAGAGAACACACTGTACAAGACAGAACATGGCTCTATATACATTTACCACTGTAAGGGGCACTTTCCACAGGGTGGGTGGTTGGGTAGGGGGCACTGTTACATCAGTCTGCCTAGGACACTATAGACACTTGTTAAATGAGAAAAATATAAATACTGGATTGCACTGAAATTCAAAATGATAATTTACTAAAAATATTGTGTTATTTTGACATATGTGCAGAATTTAGAAAATGTGTGCGCAGAAATTTTTATTTTTTAGTGCAGAATTATGAATTTTTTTGCGCAGAATCCCCCCAGGATTAGACATCTCCCATTAGGCTGGCTTTGCAGCCTTCCAGGATCTCCTAGATACTCAAAAATATTAACGCAGTAGTCACCAAATCCTTGTAATTTTTCTTACATACTACTTTTATTTCAATGACAAGTATTTTCTACAGGTTAGGGATGCTGCAATGGGCTTATAGTTAGGCTATTTAACATAATCAGATCTGTTCAGATGAAGACACAAGAGATAAGACACTTCGCCTCACTTTGCAATGCTTTCATCTAATAGAGCCTCAAGGCAAGACTATCAGAAATAGATATGCAACATGCTCTACAATTACCCAGAGAAAAACTGGCTCATTAAATGAGGAAAAACAGACTGTGTTTCTCTTCTCACTACCTAGAACACCATATTACCACCACTTAAAGGCACTATTAGGGATCTACCACTTATGCTTACTATGGATGAAACACAAACATATTCACTCTGAATCATCACTATCAAAGATTTTTCCGGCATAGGTATCTCTCAACAGATTGTTCAGGAAAAATCAAGGCAAAGAATTAACTTAGCTTTTCCTTCTGTGGCCTTGTCTTTCCCTGAGTGCCTCTTTTACACCTCAGTCATTTAATTATCCAGGCTTCTTGCTTCAAAGATACTTGAAAACATTTTATTTTGAGTTTTTCCCTTTTCTGGCAAGTTTCTTTTCAGATTCTTTTTTTAGCCTGCTTTATTAATGCTGTACATCTTACACTGGCCAGTGCTTAAGCACTTTCCTATTTTATTCATTTAGCTTCACATTCCAGTTTTTAAAAAAATGTCCTTTAGTCTTTAATAGCCTCCTTCACCTCTCCATTTAACCATGCTGGCAGTCATTTGGTCTTCTATCTACCTTTTTTAATGCATGGGCCTCCAAGATAATGTTTTTAAAGAGTGTCCATGCTGCATACACACTTTTAATCTTTGTAACTGCTCCTTTTAGTTTTTTCTTTATTTTACTTTGTCTCCCTCTTTAAAGTTAAGTGATACTTCAGTAGCTTCCCCTAATGTTTTCCTTTCAGTGTATATGTTACCGTAAATTTGATTACATTGTGAAGGATTAACAGGTGGCAGATGTATATGTAGAAACATCTTCACGCATTCAGCTGCTTCACCCCCTAAACTCTGTGTTAAGATACCGCTATCCTTAGACCAAAAAACTTCCCATCTCACCATCAGGAAAGAGCCAAGGCCTTCCCCCAATTACATCGGAAAAGGCGACAAGCAGTGACAATGTTAAGACAGAGGCTCTTTCTATCCCTTGGCTGCAGGATCTTGATCTCGAGACTGCAGCATTGCTACAAAAAAAGCTTCTTAGTGGCTCTCTCCCATGAAACAAGTTCCTTACCCTCATTCCCTATTCATCCCTCCTTCACCTACCCATGGGGGTAGATTTTAATGCATGCGCGCGTGCTTCCCGGTGCGCACACATGGACGCGCTGATTTTATAACATGCGCGCGCCAGAGCGTGCGCATGTTATAAAATCGTTGGGGCACGCAAGGGGGGGAAGAGAGTTATACAAGTTTGCGCCGCCTTCCCTAGTTCCCTCCCAGTCCGATCCAATTAAGGAGCGAACAGTGAGGGAATTTCCCTTCCTCCCCACCCCACCCTAACCTCCCTTCCCCTTCCCCTTTCCCTCTCCTCTCCTCCCCACCCCCCAACCCTTTCCCTTAACTTTTTTTTTTCTTATTTTGTTGCTTACTGCTCCAATGGAGCGGTAGCAACTTGTGTGCACCAGGATTCCCTTCCCCGGTACAGAGGCAAATGGCTACTGTACCGGCAGCCTCCAGCCCCGCCCCTCCCTGCCCCCCCCCCCGGACCGCCCGTTTCCTTTGGCCCGGCAGTTCGGCGTGTAACGGGAGCTGCGCACGTGGCCGGGCCTCTTCTAAAATGCACGTGGCGCGCACAAGGCCCAGCCGTGCGCATAGCCCCCATTTTCCCCACTTGCAGGGGATTAAAAATCAGGCCATAAATGATCAAATTAGTCTCCCCATACCTAATCTTGCCTTGATGACCTCCTTCATGTTCCCTATGAGATTGTTAATTGTATTACTATTGTATTAAGAATTCAGCTTCAAATCTGATTGCAATCCGCTGTGAGACTAATTTGGAAAAGACAGAATATCAAATGATTGTAAATAAATAAATATGTACTGTATCTACATTGCTAACCCATAGTAGTGGCTTGGTCATTTTTAAATTCTTCATGGATTATTCAGTATGCACTCTTTGGGGTAGATTTTAGTAGATACGCGCGCGCGTCCATGGGCGTGCGCTACCCGGCATGCACACATGGACACAAGATTTTATAGCATGCGCGTGCAGGTGTGCGCGTGTTATAAAATCAGGGGTCGGCACGCCCAAGGGGATGCACAATTGTGCACCTTGCGTGTGCCGAGCCCACGCCAAGCCTCGCTGCCTTCCCCCGTTCCCTACCCCCCACCCCACCTTCCCTTACCTCCCCCGCCCTTTCCCCCCTATCTTTTTCTTCTTTTTTCTTTTGTTTTAAAATGTACTTCAGCCCTGGGGCTGAAGTAAATTGCACGCGCAGGCCGACTGCTGGCGCGCGATCCCCGGCACAGCGGCAAATGGCCCTTTGTTTCTAAAAAGCTTGGCATTGATTCTTGTCACTTTGTTTTTCTGTTCTTCAGTATCTGTGTTGGTGGTGCCTTTCTGTACTTGTTGGTGCACATGGATCATTTAACTGCAAATCATGCAATGCAGTTCATCCCATCACAGGTAAGAAATGCACCAAGAAGTGATATGTGGAAGAAACCAGAAAGGACATTCAAAATAAGGATGAGTCATCAATGGGCAATGTCTAAACTGAGAAATGACATACCGTGTTCACACGTCTTAAATGTAATACTTTTTTTTGCAGTTAAAGTGGGTTTTTTTTTTTTTGGCACATTTCGGCTTGTGCACCATTACTCTGGAATGTTTTCCTTCCAGAAGCAGTAGGAAATTAAATCATTGAATAAAACATATGTTATACTACAGTTGTGCAAGTCAACTGACATGCAGTCAATTTAAACTTCTACTTTTTGCCTGAAACTTAAATCTGTCCCTCGGTCTTCTATTAGTTCTTAAAGGCAGCATTAGAAATACATAGGCAGGAAGGACAGAGGAATGAAAACACGGGATAGATTTTCAAAGCTTCACTAAACGCCAAGTTTTGGCTGGATAAATAAATTTGATTTTTATCCACAATCTAGCCCAGTAGATAACTGTACCCCCACCCCTGCAGGCTCACAGAATGCCTCTTTTTTGTCTGGCAAATTTTAGCCGAATAATGACTTATTCAGATGCAATCTAGCTGGACAAGTGGCTCAATATTCAAATAACTTGTGAGTCATCTGACTAAATGGCTTTGAATATTGACTACTTATTTTTTTTTTTGACAAGCTCCCAAATCCAGAAAGATAGATACTAATAATTGTGTGCAACTAAAAACCTGCATCCTAACCTGCATTGCAATCTGTATGGTATCATGATTTATTTTGCCGGTTTAAACGCTGGCTGTACTGTCCCGTGTGCTAAACTAAAGAGATATGGAATGCAACATGGTGGCTGCAGTAAAGTCTGCATGGCCGGGCTGACAGTGCCATGTTAGGCGAGGCAGGCCTTGCTGAACAGAAAGAGCTATTTAGTGAGGGGAACCTCCTCCAGACTCACCTCAGGTCTCCTGATACCCCCCCCCCTCCCTGCAGTTATCATCTGGCCTCCCCAGCTCCTGAAATCCCTACCAACCCAGCCCCCCCACCACTGATCTCCTCCCCTAATTCCCCAGATTCAGCTTAAGTCTCTCAAATCTTTCCTGGCAGGAGGGAGCCAGCAGCATTAACATGCAAGGTTTCAGGAAATAGAAAGCATGCAAATGGCTAGCAGAGGTGCACAAGCCGGCCATTTGTCCAAATATTCTTTTCTCTGACTTTCGAAAAAACAGAGAACCATGTATTTTTTTTTTTTTCACTGTTGAGAATTGACATTTAGGATGAAGCAGTAGAAAATCCCAGACTGGATTCAACATTTAGAACTTTTCATCTGTGTGTTTAGAGAGTGGGCAGAAAGCCCATTCCATTGATGAGGTTGTTTGATGGAACATAAGAAGCCTTATGATAATTATTGGTGCGTGAGGCAGCCTGAGCTTCGTTCCTGTTTGGGAAGTGCATTATGCATTCAAATTAGTGTAAGCAGATGATTCTGCTAGTCTTTTTTTTTTTGAAGGGGGACAGCCATCCCTCATACTGTGCTTTCTGGCGTACGGAACACTCTGCTGTCTGGGTTTCTTAATCCCTTTTTTTTTTTTTTTCCTTTTACTTTTTCCAACTCATTAATCCTCATACTTTCCATCTGCATCTGATCCCGAAGGCAGGGTTTGTGGTTTCATTTTCAGAGGGTTATCTTTCTGGAGGAAATGAGGCACATGCTGTATCACCAAGAGATACGGGATTTTGGGTTCTTCAGGGAACAGCGGGCACTGCCTTCGCTGGCGAGGCACATTAATTTTCCGCACTTTGTTCAAAATCTTCAGGGCTGGAAATAGTAAAGAAAGGCAAACAAAGTCAGACTGAAGAAAAACAGCATAGACAAAAAGGGAGAAGTCCATAAGTAATGCACATACTGAAAACAAAATCACTTGACGTAATAGGGGCATGCATGTGCCCAGCTAGTGCGGTGGGCAGCAAGCATATGTCTAAGCAGATATGCCCCAGCTGTCTTGGCCAATGTTTCTTTACTCTGCGACTCTATTTTAATTAATTTTGCCGTCAGAAAAGATCAACCTCTTTAAGAGTAGTTTACGGCGGAAGGTAAAATTGGAATCTGCGCTGTGACTGTTGAAGCTTTTGGACAGAGGAAACTTGGGCAATTGTTACAGTGCGTTTTTCACTCATTATGCAAACTATTTCATTTGGAGTGTTGATGAACTAAAGAGATATCTTGGCACAACTCATCGAGAGTCATTTGGAAGGATAGTCAAACATTGTAGCTTTTTCCATCCTGGCACTTGGCAGCTCTTCATCAGTCCCTTTTCCTCCAAAGAGTGCTAGAAATGTTCATTACAGCCCAGTAAGTGTCAGCTCTAAGTACCTTTCCTTTCCATAATAACTGGACAAAAATGAGTTGCTTGGAAAGACCGCGCCTTCTGTTTGCTCTGACTGCTTGCCTGCTTTATCTGTTCAGTTTCAGTGCAATTAGATACACAGACACTGAGCCAGTGAATGTCACGCAAAAAAAAAATCGGTGTAAGTGGCTGATTCACAAAGCTAATGAGATGCAGAGCATATACACATGGCAAAAAGTCCACACTAAAGGGAATATGAGCCTTTTACTGTGTAGCTTTACATCTGTGGTGCTAATCAGCACAAAGTGCAAGGGCTGGTTAGCATGGAGAAAAACAACTCCCATTCAACAACCAACATAAGCAAAGACCCCCCCACCCCCCCTCCTCGTGTCTCTGTTTTCTTCCTTCCCATCCCTGAAAAACAAATGACGCCTGTTGGCCCCCAAAATTCCTAACCCCCGATTTCCAAGTTCTCCCACCTTCACCCAAAAGTAGGCTTCCAGATCCCCCCTCCCACCTTTCAACTCACCCTATGGCCAGAGCCCTCACCCCCAAATCTTCACTGGCATGAGCGAGTGCTTGGATCTTCTGCCGGCAAGGCTGCAGAATACTAAATGGCATTGCCCAGTAGTAGATCACTGTGCGTCATGCTTGGCTGGAAGGGCGAGTTAGCTTTTGGGGGATCAGGTGATGGGGGCTTTGCTTGTTTTGATGAGTAGGGGGAGACTGGAAACAGGGGCTTTGCTTGTGCTGGGTAGTGCGGGATCAGGGTCTGGTAGGCTGGACCCAGATAGTAAATGTTAATGTGCAGACCTGCAGATACCAGCTAACACCCTGCTGGTGCGAAATCTGCCAGGGCATGATGGGCTCAGTACATATAGTGGAGGTTAGTGACAATAGATAATCATTATCAGCCTATGTGAATAGCTTGTATGTGCACTTATGATAAATCTTAGCATACAAGAGCATGCCTTTCAGACTGGTAGTGACTATCCTTCCGTATGGAATGCACGCTCACACCTATAGCATATACACCCTGATAGCAAGCTTTACCACCTCTGCCCTTAATGACCAATTCCTACCCAATAAGGAATGTCTTCTGATATCTCAGGAAACAATACTGCCTAGAAGCCTCCCTTGTGAAAACTGTAGTAACAGCATGTTTCAAAACCAAACAAAATGATTTTTTTAAATTTTTGAAAGTATATCATGATTTTTTTTTTTTTTTTTTTTTTTACAGATTCCACTTGTGTCATCCAGTTAATTATGAAGTAAACTTTAAGATCTGTGCATGTGCGCACATGTGCGCGCGTTTGCCGGTTTGAGCGCATAAGTAGAGGGAATTATAGTAGGTATGCGTGGCGACCCAATAGGCCTTTTTCCCAGTTTGCTCCCAGTTCACCCCAGTAAAGGAGAGGACTTCCTAAACCCCCTAGCTAACTTGCCTCCCTTTTACCCTATTAGGCCCGAGCCTTAAAACCGCGCTGACTAGTCTCATTTTTTTTGTTACACTACCTACACACCATCCATAGCAGCTGTAAAGCTACGCGCTTGTGCATGTAACTACTTACGTGCTGACTTCATGGTGCAGTCCCGGCCTTCCCATGTCCTGCGCACGCCCCGCCCAGCCCATGCTCACGCCCCACCCCTTTTCTGGGAAAATATTTTATGCACGTACTGGGAGACACGTGGGTGGACACGGGCCTTTTAAAAATCCGCATGGCGCGTGCGCACGCGCGCAGGTCCAAGTCACACGCAAGCCTTTGAAAATCGACCCATATCTGTTTCAAGTGAAAAAAAAAAAGAGAAACGTTTAAGTGCCCCACCCGTGCATGCTTATGTATGAAATTTACCAAGAATGAGAGGCAAAAGATTTCTGGGCCAGTGCTGTAACTCTGGGCTGTCTTATTTCTGTTTATTGCTCCTGCTTCCTGTTGGATCGGATTAATTCATGTCTTTAAGCCAAGCATTCAAACAGCTTTTTTTGTTTTTCCCCTCCTGCTCCTTTGGGCTTCCAGCTCCATTGTTACCAGTCTCTTTTAGGCTGTAGCAACATGATTCTTCTTTCACAACAGATTCTGGGTTCTTCCCCTCCCCACACACCATTTTTATATTCCCTTCCCAACTGGGCCCAGTCATTGCATCAGCAGTGGTCCTTGACCAGGGGGGCCAGAAAGCAGAGCTCTCTTTGGAGCCCAGACAGCGCGGTCCTTGAGCCTCACCACTAGGTGCCACCATAGAGCAATGGCTGAGAATCCCTCTCCTCTGGGGTTATGAACACTGCCTTCACAGCACCTCCCAGCTCTGGCCAGCCCGAGGAACAGAAGCCTAGCTTGGGAATTCAGCCCAGGTCCTCTGCCTGGCAGTGAGTAAGACTTTCTATCAATCTTGTACTGCTTGAAAGTGCTAAACCTTTTTATATGCCTGGCTTGCTTGTGCAATCTAATGTCAGAGCAATCATATCCATAATGTAAAAATTGAAAGAGCTATTCTGTATTGTTGATTTAGGGATAGGGTTGTGTGCTGTGTGATCCAAGAAGTGCAAAGTATATTTTGCATTTTTTACTGATCCTTTCTGCATCTTATTATCATAATACACACACACACACACACACACACACACACACACACTGTTTACGTGGCGTCAGTATATCTCCATCCTGAGCAGACTGGTGACACTCTAAATTCTAATGATGATATAAAAGCCAGTAAAATGTTTGCTCTGCTGTTTTTGAACAGCCTTTACTTCCAATCAAAATATATTTTCTGTGATGTCACTAGAAATATGTAGCACTTTTGCAGTCATATATAGGTCAATTAACCCCCAGCTGTTTTAGCCTCCAGGAGATGCATAGTTAAATCAGGAATATCAGGTTTTCCTGAATATCTGCTGCCATAAAAGAAGGCTATTTGTCTGCTATTTGTGCTGTTTTCAAAACTTCCTAAAATATATTTGCATGGTCCTGAATACGGCTTTTGGCAGCAAGCAGGTTTATTTGCCCCCCGAGGTTCTACTCTGAATATCTTTACTCCAACTGAAGCAGGAGTAGGTCTGTCTGGTCTCCACTTTGCTTGAATAGCACCCATACATCCTGTGGGAGGAAACATTTAGGGCCAGATTTTAAAAGCCCTACGCGTGTAAATCCAGAGGATTTACGCGAATGTGTGTGTGTGTGTGTGTGGGGGTGTTTACTCGCGCCGGGCCTATTTTGGAAAGGCCCGGCGACACGCGTAAAGCCCCGGTATGCGTATAAATGCTGGGGCTTGCAAAAAGGGGCGGTCCGTGGGTGGTCCGGGGATGGGACCAGAGGCCTCTGACACAGCGGCTATTGCTGCTATGTCAAAGGATCGCGTGCCGGCAGGCTGTTGGCGCGCACAACTTGCACCTGCCCGGAGTCAGGCGCAAAAGGAAGTGGGGGGGTGGCGGGGGGGTGGGGGTGGGAAGGGTCAGGCTAGGGGGAACGGGGGAAGGCAGCGTGGCTCGGCGTGCGCAAGTTGCACAATTGTGCACCCCCTTGCGCGCGCCTGCCATTATCCCTGCATCATGTCTGTTGGAATGTATCACTGACAGTCCTCAACTGCAGCACAAGAATCTACACACACTGTATACCCTCATCCCTACATTTTTATCACAATCACAAATATACACTTTTGGGACCTACTTCTACACTCACACCCATCATACCACCAAACCTTGAAAAACTGCCAAGGACACCAAAAGTCTAAAAAAAAAAAAGAGCAATCTGTAATAAAATCCTAAAGGGAAAAACATGGGGGTCACATTTTATATTTCTTTTATGAAGGAAGGGAATGCATCGGAGTGAATGGTTTCCTAAGAAGGAAGCAAGGCTCTTGCATTCACTTCTGGAGGGCCTCTTTTTTTCTTCTACTCCTCCCAGAAGTGAAGATGAGCATGCCTGAGTGAAACTGAAAGAGAAGAAAGGAAAATCACTCCAGATGCCTTTCAGACAATTGAGCAAGAAGCAGGTGCGAAACAGTACAGAAGGCAGTGCATACAACTGAGCATCTCTTATCTACCCAAGGGATGCTTGCAGGCATTCACTGGCAGCATACTTGGTCTGCAGGACATCATCCTTTTGGAGAAGCTTCTGCATGCTCTGCGTAGTTACAGGAAAAGCAAAGACACAAGGAAATTAAAGTAACATTAATGCTAAGAAGAATGAACAATGCAAAGGCAGAATACATAGAAGAGATGTCATAGGGTTGAAATTTTCAGAGTTATGTGTCCATTGCTCCTACCATGTGACAGGGGCCGACCATTGGCACTGGTAGCCCCTGTGACATAGTAAGGGCAAAGGCTATCGGCGCCATTTTGAATACTGGCAGCCGACAGCCCACGTGAAGGAGATCACTCCAGGACCCCCGCTGGACCACCAGGGACTTTTGGCAAGTCTTGGGGGGGGGGGGGGGGGGTCAGGAGGGTGGGGAGTTGTAGTTAATTAAATTTAAAGGGTTGGGATGGAGTTTTTTTGGGAAATGAATACATATGTAACTAATGAACAGATTGGGGTCCCCCGAGAACAGATGCAATGGATTTGGGAGCCGACGAATACGAATACCGAATGGGACGAATCCGTCCCTGCTGCACATCCCTAGTATTTTATAATTCACAATTATACAGTACTATTCTAGATGTTGTGAAGGCTCTCTGCCACCACTGCGCCAGTCTGCCGCTTGTCCTAGTCTTAAGACGCTTCATCCGCAAGTCACTTTTCTTTTTCCACACTGTCCTGCAGTCAATCCAGCTCTCCAGGGCTTAGCTCAGCCCAGCACCGCCTTATCTGGGCTTGAGGGTTCTCTCAGTGACAACAAAGGGCCTAGCTCCATCACTCCCTAGTAGTACAAAACAAAGTTTGATAAAACAGTTTGCATTGCAGTTCCAACAGGGCTGCTCTTTTATCCTCACATTAACAGCTAACAGTTCCCAAAACAATGGTCACCAGCACTGTGTGCATTCTAGCCAGCCATTACCACTCCCACTTGGGGGAACACAACACTCCCCATCTCCCCTCTTGTTGTGTAACGGTTAGGGCCTTCCCATGCCAAACAGCTAGTATTTAACTAGTTTCACAGTGTAAGCCCAAAACAGTCTTTTAAACTAACATTCCCCTTACCATCCCCCATTCCAGTCACTCACTCTGTATTCATAACAGAACTGGAGGACTTCTCCATCTGAGAGTCTATCTCCATCTCTTCCTCCTCTTGTTCTGAGGAGCTAGCTTTTTCTGGCCACTGCCACTATGCTGGCACGCTCTCCTCTTCTATTTCCATTGATTCAGCTGTGTCAGAATCGTTACCCCTTGATTCCGACACCTGTTTCAGCTCCAGCTCAGCCCAGGGGTCAGGTGGTGGCTCTAAAAACCTGGGAGTTGTAGTTCTCCCTGCCTTCCGTATCGCCCTCTTCTGTTTGCCTCTGGTACAGCTTGGTTTTTTCTTACCAGGCCCAGGCCTTTCTTGCCCCTGGCTGGGTTGAGCTACATCACAATGTACATGTGGCCATATATATGTGTATATGTCACTGCATGGAGATGTTTGAAAGTTATCCTTATTCAGTAAAACCAAGAAAGACTAAAGAAACAAGACAAGAGAAAATAATCAACGCAGACAGAACTAGTAATTGCCTTTTTAATGCATGTAGCAGAGGACCCTGACCAAGGCACAGAAAGAAAAGAGCACCGTGCACATGTACAATATAGAGGGACAGAAGGGAGAGTGCATGTTGGAAGAGTTAGAGAAAAGGACACACATAAGACAGCAGAATACAGCAGGTGACAAATCGGGATGCCAAACAGGCAGACTACATAAATGGTCACTTGCAGACATGCTTTGATGGATAACAGTAGACGTGTAAAGGGAAATTATCACAGGTTGGATCTCCATTCCCATCCAGATCTGGTCCTCTGAGCTCTTGTACTCCCGAGGATTCTCCAGGAGTCAGTTGAGTACCCTCACCCTCTTGACTTCTGCTTTCTGGTATCCTGCAGAGCAGGATGAGCCATGCCATAGAGTTCAGATTAGTTTGAAAATACATTAAAAATCACAAGTTGATAGTCCAGTAAGTGCAATGTGAAGTGTTAGTCTAGAGAAAAGACTCTCTTGCACTCTAACAGGACTCACCGAACCTATCAACAAGTTATATGGATCCTACCGTTCTTACACAGAAAGATATGAGACAAAACATAACCAGACTTACTGGACCTGCCCTGAGGACACATCAGAGGTGCTTCTCCTCATCTCAGTAGTGGCCCCAGAGAACCAACTGCAGGGAGGTCAGTGCGCAGCATGGGAGTGGCATGTGAATCCTGTTTCTTTATGGAGAAGAGTATATGCTTTTTTTTTTCATTGGCACATGCTAGTTTTACACGACAGCAGGTCCTCCCCCCCCTACGATTTGCTATGGTATTGGCATTTTTTTTTTTTTTTGTGGCTACAATATTCGTTCTTTTCTGTGTGTGAGTGCTCTGTGTTCTCCCTTTGATTTCGATTCAACTGTGTGCTTCAGTGAGAATATTGATGAGGCTATATGAGAATACATATATGGACAAATGTTTTGGGCTTTTTACCCTTAGATTGTGCTGATTTCATGACCTGGGCATGCTCATTTGGGTTTCACTACCTTTTTCTAGAGCAAACTATTGTAACCAAAGCAACTTTGCATATCTGATAAGGGATAATGAGGTTCATGCATAAGAAAATGAGGCAGCTAATACATTCTAAGGCACAGAGCACAGTAAGCCCAAAATGCTTCATTAAACAACCATTTCCACCTTTATTTGGCCTTCTGTGCAGCCTCTGCTCCAGGTTTGAATAGAAAATATTTTTATTTGCCGGCTGGCTTGAACAGTTATTCATCTCATCTTTCTTTTCTGCTGCAAAATGGGTGTATTGACCCCATAGTTCAGATGCTTTTGTGCCTGAGATACAGATATTCCCTTTGATTAAATCACAAAAAACCTCTGCAGTAGAACTGGAGAGTTGTTCAAATTGAGAATGGTAAGGCACAAAAGTAGCATGGACTAGACTATGCTAGGCAGAAGCAGGTAAAATATTCTCTGATCAGAGCAAAGATAAATTCCTGTCTATAATATCTTGATGCTTTTTTTGCTCCTAAAGCATATTGAGGGCCCCTAGAGGGAAGGCAAAGCCAAATACAGTGCTAGGCTCTGCTAGTTAGCCGGAAAAACGTATCTGGATAACTAGTGCTGTATATTCAGCGGTGCAGAATATACCCAGGTATCTTAAAGTTAGCCGGATAAGTTTATCTGGCAAACTTTAGAACACCTCTATGGGATGACCAGAGTTAGCCAGATAAGTTATCTGGCTAACTGAATATCGGAGTTAGCTGCATAACTTATCCGGCTAACTCAGTTCCTCCTGGGAATGCCGGTGGATTGCCCCTGGAATGCTCCTCATTTATCTGGCCAAATTTAGCTGGATAAGTGGATACATTTAATTTAGCAGGATAACCTCTTTGTGCTGAAGTAAAGCTGCAACCTGTTTATTTGGTAATGGACTACCTTGCCTTAAATGAAGGGATATGCCATCTAAAGTGAGTAAAAAAAAGTTAATATTTGCAAACAAAAGCTGGGAAAGCAGTTGCTTATTCTGTGATCAGTTGCTTGTGTCTGTATTGCAGTATTTACCCTGTGATTTAATCAGTAGTGATCACTGAAATATTATCTCTGAGATTTATTCCCAAATGACTAATTTTCACTGTGGCAATACTCAAACATATAGGCCATATAGAACCAGATGGTAGCTACTCCGTTCCCTATTCTAAGACTCTCTCTAGTCTATTTTCAGTTGTCAGGAAGGTACTGGAAATGACAACCAAGGACAAGATTTTAAATCTTTGAAATGTATAATTTATTAAGTGATAATGGATCTGGATTGAGAAAGGTGTTACTTCAATTCTTTTAATACTTAACTTGAAAGAGAACAATTAAATAGGGGACATAATTTATCTGGATTTCTTGAAAACATATGAGGCTGCACCACGCAGCATAATGATTTACTCTGCAAGGTCAGACATGATGCTACAAGGAAGAACAATTGAAACAACTAAAATATGAACATAAGGATAAAGGGCATAAGATGACAACAGAATGACTCAGCTTATTGAGATCTTGTAAACTACACTGCAATACATATACATCACATTTTCTTACACTGCAAACAAATAGAACCTCAGGGTTATATTCACTCATAATCAGGGCCTAGATAAATTTATGGTTCAAAGATATTCAGTAAATAAAAGTAATTGTGTTGCATGCCACCCCCCCTCCCCCAACAAATCAGAAACTCTGCATATTTCAGGTTATCCAACAAAACATTTTTTTTCCACAGGGATTTTTAGATTAGCCCTCTCTTGGAATAAGATAATACATTATCAGCCTCATTATAGTAGGCATAAACTTCATTTTCCATTTCCAGATGTGTTGAGTTGCTCTTTTTATGGAACACAATTTTGAAACATTTGAAATTGGGCAAAGGAAGCACACTTGTGATCATTGCAAACTGCACTGAACAATATAATGGAAGAAGTGGAATATAAAACATTTTAATTAAATAAATAAATAAATAAATACATAAACTATGCATGCCTACACCATGATGTCACCTTGAATTAAGAACAAGAAGCCAAAAATGCATGCCCACAACTCAGTTACTACACTGCCTCATTTAACTATGCTAAAAGTGGCCCTACTCCATAGCAAGCAATGGAGAAAGTATGCTATTCTCAAACCACTACTGTAAAACCCTATAGATGTCTATGAGAACCACAGTCAAGTTTATTATGGCCATACACTTGAAAATAAATATAAACCTAATTAGAGTAAAGCAAAGCAGCTGGAAAACAATATTTTATTACCTAATTGTGCCTAAAGCCATGAAAACTATTCAGGCATCTTCAAGGACTGATCAATATGGTTATTTTTGTAGTAACTATATAAACTGATACTTAAAATAGAGGAAATAAGCTCCCAGAGTATGTCATATTGATTAGGAAATTAGTTTACAAAAAGCCTAAAAGTTGTTGATCCTTTCAAATACGTTTGATTTTTTACTAGCTATTGGAAAAGTTCTATAGCACTCTAATATTACATTTTTATACCTTTAAGTCCCCAAGTCCCAAACTATGAACAAACCAAAAGACAAAATAGATGGGGCTCAAAATACTAATTATCGCAAGATCTGATCAGAGAAAACAGACTTACAACAAAATTAAAGTAAGGTGTCAGCAAGCCTGACAGTGTGTCATGCACAAAGAGTGCTAGGACTGCCAGGACTAATCAATTATCCACCATCACAAGAATACAATTTTTTAGTTTTTTTTTTCAAAAGCAATTAAAAACAGAAACAGTCAGAAGTGTTTTACTTTAGTGAACCCAACAACACGGCCAGTGTTTTGCCGAGAATCTTCCTCAGGGGTAGATTTAATTTTATAATCCACTGTAACTGTTAACTGTAAATATAAAAGTAAAATTTCAACATATGTCACAAAAGTAATAGTGAAAGCAGTACTCACCTGTTTGCCAGAGATACCGTTTACAACAAGACTGAAAGCCTCAGAAGAGTGTCTTAAAGGAACCACTGAAGGTTGAGGTGAAGTCTTCATATAGCGCTGATGGAGTCATCACTTGCTCACCACCTGGAACAATTACAACACATACTGATGACGAGAAAGTGACACACAGCATCAGCCTAAAAATACATAGAAATCCAAATCAGCATTAAGTCCCAGTGGTGTGACAGATTGTAATTTAAATATCCATTTCTGTTCAAGTTGTAACAGTTCACGATTCAGGTTTCCACCACCACGCCAATGAGCAGATAATTGGTCTATGACACAAAACTGTAAATCACCAAAGCCATGACATTTTTCATTGCAGTGTGCAACTAGTGGTGCATTAGGGTGATGATGAAGTAAGATAGACTGATGCTCGATCATGCAAATTTCAGTCATCCGCTTGGTTTTTCCCATATAGATCTTGTCACACGGGCATTTAACAAGATATATGACATTTGATGACAAACATGAGGACTGATATATCAGTTTAATGACAAAATTATTAGTAGATACAGTTAAAGTGGTAACACTCATAGCCACATGGCATACAGAACAGTGACCACAAGGGTGATAGACACCCCGGAGGAAATAGTCAAGTCAGAGGATTTATGTGTAAATTCCAAATGGACGAACAGATCTCTTAGGTTATTACTTTTAGTGTATGTGATCCTTGTAAAAGTCTCAAAAACATCATGAACCTGTAAAATTATCCAATTATGTAAATATTTGGGTGACTTTTATTTCATAATATGTGTGACTAAATATTCCTAAGCAAAGGCGACTGTTGCGTCGGAGGTGGACACTTGGGCCGAGGTGGGGGTTGACGCAACCCGTAGGCAAGGACCTATGGGTCCCCACCATCGGCAGGAAGAGTGGGATGATAGGCAGAGGCCGCTGGAGCTTCACCTATTCCAGCCCTTGTTCCCCACGGGTTGAGCCTTTGGGTGCTGGGGCCGGCAGGACTTAGGTGGGCCTTGAGGTAGGATAGTAAGAGAAGCTGGTTCAGCCCAGAGACAGCAGGCGAGGGATGGAGTAGTCCTACTCTGCACTGGGTAAGGTTCTGGAAACTCGAGTGCCAATAAGACAAAGGCAGACTGGGGGAGCTCGAGCAGAGATAGGCCAAAGCCTAGTAAGTCCACGTCCAGGGAGTAGGTAAATGAGGTGTCCAAAGGTAGGCTTGAGTCAGTGCCGGCGGCAATCCAGGGGCTGTGGCAAGCAATGCTGAGGTCTGATCACGGAGATAGTCAGTAGTGTAGTCAATCAAGGCTGAGGTCAAATCATGGAGAAGTCAATAGCGTAGTTGGACGAAGCGGGGGTCTGGAGATAGGCAATACGTGGTCAGGCAAAGCAGAGGTCTGGGACTGGAGATAGGCAGTAGCGTAGTCGAGCAAAGTGAGGTCAAAGTCCGTGTAATCAATCCAAAGCATAAGCAGGACAGGAACAAGGAGAACAGGAACCAGGAACGATGAAGAGTAGAGACGAATCTCTAGTAGCAACGAGTACTTGAGTAGCGAGGAGACCTTTTGTAAAGGCAATGCTAAGGAGCGGGGGCCTGAGCTTAAGTACTTTGCAGAGGTTATCGTCAGCATCCAGGGCCATGGCCAGGTTCCCGCCATGGTCCCTTCATAAGGATCAGTGATGCGCATGCACGCGCCTAGGGAGGGGCATGGCACGAGTGGTGGCATTTCTCCGCGGGCCACGTAGAGAGGCCCAACGAAAAGTGGCATCAGGATAGGGAACGCTGGAAGCTGCAGCGGGGCCGGAGGCACCGGGGGAGGCCCGAGGACGGAGCTGGCGGCCCGCCACCACCAGCGAGGAGGAACCAGAGGCTGAGTCCTTAAGAAAAGGTGAGAGGGCCGTGCCGCGGGTCTTCCGTGGCCGGCATGCGTAACAGCGACTGGTCTGTCTTGCTTCTACTTTGCCTTCTGGCTTTGACAGACAGTCTTCTGTTCTGCTTTGTGGGACCCCCCATTATATGTGTGAGACATCACAAGTATTTTATGCTATAATTTGTAAATTATATATAGGGCACATCAAGAGAGAGATTAAAACATGCATGATAAGGCATAAGAGCTGTATTAGAACACAAAAGCCAGATGCTCCATTGGCACAACACTGGATAAATCAGCAGCATACTATTGATCAGTTTTTCTTTTTCAATATTCATCATGTTCCCATGACAAGGGGTGGGAATGTCTCCTTATGTCTGTGCCATAAGGAACAAGCCTATATTTTTAAGTGGCAAACTGTTCACCCGTCTAGCTTAAATCAAGTTATTGAGTGGGAAGTTTTTTTATTGATGGAGGAATGAAGTTGCACAATTCAAAATGTGGAGGGTATAAAGGCTGTAATTTTGGTAGGTGTTTTCCGGTATGATCTACCATTATGCAGAAATTCTGTGATTGACTTGCTGTGCCTGTCTAGCTAAAAAGGTAAACAGGGATTATAATATGTACTTTTACAAAAGTCTAAAAAACATCATAAATATGATGCAAAGATATGTATCACATTCCAACACACTTTATCAAATATTACTTATATATTACTTATAATCTTTCAGATATCTAAAAGCATTCAAGGACTTTCACTCACACATACTCACACACACATTCATTGACAATGAAACACTGTATCCAGATGTAACATTAAAACCAGTTATACACTAACTACACAAATGTTCATAGTAATGTTTTTTATTGCTGTAATTAACAAATTACTTTCTCCAAAGTTTGCAAATATACAGATGTTCATAGCATTGATTTTTATCACTATACTACTTTTCCTCCAAAGTTTATTTCCAACGCAGAGAAAAAATGTTTGAAGAAAAGTTTCTGGGTTTATCATGGAACAAAGACCAATTCCTCACAAGCTGGTGTCCTCAGACATTTTACTTATTGTTGTCCACAGTTCATAAAAGCCCCTACAAAGGCCTCTGTTTCACCCTAAGACGGGCTTCCTCAGGGGGCCCAACGTGGAACCTTATGCCAGAGATAAAAACCAGGAGGTATTTGCAATATATGCCACCACTTATCAGCGGCACAATGTGGCTTTAGTTATTGTACTGTGTGCCATCACTATTGATTTATATACTTTTTTTTTTAAGTAAGAGAATTGGGGTTTTTTGCATTTTAGTCCCTTTCCACTAACTTAAGTGTATATGCCAATTTGGGTTTTTACTGTATATATATATATATATATATATATATATATATAGTTATGCTTGGCGGTCCATGGGACAGGCCTGTGGTCTGCTGCTCTTACCTGGAAGGTCCGACGCATGGGAATAGTAGGAAGATGCTGACACCGTCTCTAGGCAGCCCCATAGGTGCAAGCATGCCCAACTTGCTGCAATTTAGAGGATCCACAGTGGAAACTTTCTCGTGGCATTCACTGATGACACCAGGGCCTTCTCACTACATAAGGCTCTCTCCCCCTACACTCCCTGCCTCGGCAATAGGTCAACTTCCCAGGAAATAGTACTCCAGTTCTTGGTTCCATGTTCCTGATTCCTGTTCCTGGATCTTCTCTTGGTGTCTGGTCTGCACTCCTGAGTTCTTGTCTTCTTTGTGGTCAGTCTTCATCACCTCTGCTACTGCCAGCTGTGCCAGCCTATGGTGGGGTCCTGCAGGGCTCCTTTCTGCAGGTTTTGCCAACTACACCTCAGCCCAAGGTTCCATGCCTGCAAAATATTTAACTAAAGAACACATAGAACCAAGATATATATGTAAAATTCAAGAATGGCTGTATGATAAATGAAACAACATGGAAGTGAAGTAGCTAAAACATACAAAACTGAAGATCTGTCAAGTTGAAAGCTCCTGCTGAAGATGATGTCTCAGTGCTGTTTTTATTAATAGATGAGGTGATAACATAAACATTCCCTGTACTGCAGGTATAAAGAAACAGATAACTTCAATTTATTTAGCAGCATTTATATGCTGTTTTTCTACATACAGTCAAGGTGGCTTATGTTACATAGTCACCATAAGAACACACATAAATATCAAATCAAGATGCCATACCAAGAAATCAATCAAGTTTCCAAACATTCATGGATGGGGCAAAGCTTAATCCAGTCCAGAGCAGTTTCCACTAGGGGTGTGCATTCGGATTGACCGCATTAGTAAAACGCAACTCATATTTTTTTTTTACTTAAAAAATTGATTCGACATAAACGATCGGATTTCCCACATATCGAACATAGATATGTTCGATATGTTGGAAATCGCGATTGTTGAGCCAAAATAAAAATATAAACCCCCTCACCCTCCTTAATCCCCCCCCCCCGACTTACCACAACTCCCTGGTGATGGAGCGAGGAGTGAGGACGCCATTTCTGCAATCCTTGGCGAGAAGCATGTGACGTCAGGAGGCCCCCCCAAGCTGGCCAAAAGTTCTTTTTGGGCCGAACGAGCCGTCCGGCGCGAACGAGCCGGGAATCACGTGACGCCGCGTCACTCGACGTGCCGCCGACGTCACATGCTTCTCGCCAAGGATTGCAGAAATGACGTCCTCACTCCTCGCTCCATCACCAGGGAGTTGTGGTAAGTCTGGGGGGGGGATTAAGGAGGGTGAGGGGGTTTAAATTTTTTTTTTGCACATATGTACATATACCCAACTCATTGGATTTTTTTTATGTCCATATTGGCCGCAAGTGGGACCCCCTTTCGGACATAAAAAATATGAACATAAAATTTTGCTCTGCACATCCCTAGTTTCCACAGTAATTCCTCTCCATGGAGAGATTCAGTGAATACTTGAGACACAAAGTCTACTTACAAGGTTAACACAGAGCTTCAATACTTTCACATCCTGTAACATCAGTACATAATTAAAAACTCCCAGGTCATTCTGGCATGGCTCATCCTGCTTTTGAATCCGCTGAGGACCAATCTGGAGTCTCAAGGGGATTGGGCCATACACAGGCAATCGATATTCTGAGCCTGGCTTCTACTGAGCCAGTTTGTGGCTCTACACACAGCGCATCAGCCTTAACCTGAGTAGATCCTAGCTCAAGGCTAGTTGTGGCACTTTTTGACCTAATAGGTTCCTAGCAACATGGATGACAATTGGAGAAGGTTCCAAAAGAGGCTCACACTTTGCATGAAACCTGTCAATGCTCAAGAGAATGAAGGTAATTAAAAGAACATTGTTTCTTAATGTAGTAGGTATAGCCACACTTCTTGTTTATAATGCTTTTCAGCTTACAGTAATAAAACCGATAATAAAGTGGTATTTCAGAGATTTAAAGCATATTGCACATCTAGAAAAAATGAATTTAGAAATACCACGTTTCCATGCTTGAGTGTATTAGGGACCATTAAGAGAGAGGTTTGTAATAGATGTCAAACACACAAAGCCAGTCATGTGATTTTGGAGGGTTAGCTATTTCTCTAATTAAAGACAAAATAATACTCAGATAAAAAAATGTAGTCTGAGAAGAATTTCTAAAAGAAACAATGCACATGCTAGAGAAACCAGTACAAATTGCAAATGATACTAAGACTGCAAAACTTCTAGCCACTACAAAAACTACTACTGAACATAAAAATGTAGCTTGAAAAAGTTGGTTGACTTGCTTTTGCAAAAACACTACTCATCACACCAAGCTCACAATAACTTATCTGGAGATGGGTGTGTCATGGAGTGGTAGCCATAGATTTGGGCAGAAAACATTTAGGGGGTGCAGGCTGACTAGGATTTTCTGCTGAATCTCATTCAGCAGGGAACAGCCTCTGCTACCCGATAACAGACCCTTACAGGAAGCAGGAAGGTAAAAGTTTCAATAGTGCCTAAGGGCGGCAGAATCCTAAATCCGTTCCTGGGGGGAGGGGAGTTGGTGATGGGGACATAATGAGAGATGTGTGGCTTGGATGATGGCTAAAAAGAAATATTGTGCCGTCTGTGCTTGGTTTTAAGTATTTTTATGTATGATTTTATGTATTGTATTTTGATGTTTTGTATGTACATCAATTTGGGCAGTTTTGGCTTAGACCGGGGAAGCAGTTAATAAGAATGGGAATGAAATGGAATAAATAAAAATAAACTTGTCTTCCTGGGAGTCTCCTGGACACTATCCGAATCCAGCCTGAGCTGGCTGCTGGGGTAAGACTTCTGTGGAAGCTGCTTGCTGATCTGTGACCACATCTGCATGGCATGAAAACTGCAACAGGTGCCGTCTTTTAATCTTAGCTGGTCATTCACGTGCCTGGCCATTCGTGACAATTACTCAGGGAGAATGATTGATGAACATTGATCAGTCTTGGGGGCAATTCAGTTCAATAATTTAAAAGTAGCAGTGCAGATGTGATGGAAGGGAAGATAACAGGGTAAACACTCCAGGCTGAGAAAATTGAAGGATTAAAAAAAAAAAAAAATGTAAGTAGTTGAGAGAATAGATGCTAATGTATAATGACAAAACTGAAGTTATTTATTTGGAAATATTACCCAGAGGAACAGTATATGGTAGTTGTGGAGGAAGGGCTGGGGTAAGGTATGGACTACTACCAAACAGGATAGGGCTATGAGGAGATCATATATGTGATCAGTAATGTCCTGGCTGGGGTTTTAGGGATTGCTGGGAATTTCTTCTTAATTTTTTTTTTTTTTATGATAATAAAGAGAATCTTATTGAGTGGAGCAGAATTGGCTAGAACTCCTTGATAATAAATTGTTAATGGTAAAAAAAAAAAAAATGATAGTGTAAAGAACCCCATGATAAGAAAAATTAGAATGGTATTTTTCAAGATGGCAATTAAGATCGACTCAAAGAGCTTTGTTAGTGGAGCCTCCATTTTGGGATATTAGCAATCTGTGTATGCCTGCGAAGATATTTTCAACAATGGCACCTGTTTTGTGGCGCTCATTCCCTGATATTAGACTAGAATTGAACTATTTGTCATTCTGTAAGAAGACTGTTCATACAGAGGTAACTTTGAGTAGATTACACTGGGCAACAAATTTTCACAAAAGTCATGTTACGGAAATGAAATTAGTCAATTCTTATACATTTCCATGAGCTAAACATGAATGTGACTGTGAAAATGCAAAATTGGCTCTAGTTTTTTTGCAATATGCAATAATATAATTACATCTTGAATTGTATGCCAATAGGAGACCTACGGTTAATACCGTTTGAAAAATGAAGTCATAGACTACGTCTTAGATTTCTTTGCTTGTCTCTTGTACACCTGTTTGGGAGCATCTCTGCAGAGTGTCCAGCAGTAGTCAGCTAGCATGAATATTTCAAATGCTCACCCTTTCTGACTGGGCTTCATATAGTACACTGCTGACGTCAGCTTACTCAGCAGCAGCATGGCAGTAGAACTGCATTGCATCAGAAAATGATGTAATAAACTCTGGATGATGTGTGCATGATGGTATTATGCAATATGATGCAATATTACATCATTCTAGGCTTATTTACAGTCCTACTGGATAAATTTACATGACTAAACATTAGGGATGTGAATCGTTTTAGGACGATTAAAATTATCGTCCGATAATTTTAATATCGTCTTAAACCGTTATGGAACACAATACAATACAGATTCTAACGATTTATCGTTATAAATCATTAGAATCGTGAGCCGGCACACTAAAACCCCCTAAAACCCACCCCCGACCCTTTAAATTAAATCCCCCACCCTCCCGAACCCCCCCCCCCATGACTTAAATAACCTGCGGGTCCAGCGGCGGTCCGGAACGGCAGCGGTCCGGAACGGGATCCTGCTACTGAATCTTGTTGTCTTCAGCCGGCGCCATTTTCCAAAATGGCGCCGAAAAATGGCGGCGGCCATAGACGAACACGATTGGACGGCAGGAGGTCCTTCCGGACCCCCGCTGGACTTTTGGCAAGTCTTGTGGGGGTCAGGAGGCCCCCCCCAAGCTGGCCAAAAGTTCCTGGAGGTCCAGCGGGGGTCAGGGAGCGATTTCCCGCCGCGAATCGTTTTCGTACGGAAAATGGCGCCGGCAGGAGATCGACTGCAGGAGGTCGTTCAGCGAGGGTTCCCCAAGCTGGCCAAAAGTTCCTGGAGGTCCAGCGGGGGTCAGGGAGCGATTTCCCGCCGCGAATCGTTTTCGTACGGAAAATGGCGCCGGCAGGAGATCGTTCAACGAGGGTTCCGGCGCCTCGCTGAACGACCTCCTGCAGTCGATCTCCTGCCGGCGCCATTTTCCGTACGAAAACGATTCGCGGCGGGAAATCGCTCCCTGACCCCCGCTGGACCTCCAGGAACTTTTGGCCAGCTTGGGGGGGGGCCTCCTGACCCCCACAAGACTTGCCAAAAGTCCAGCGGGGGTCCGGAAGGACCTCCTGCCGTCCAATCGTGTTCGTCTATGGCCGCCGCCATTTTTCGGCGCCATTTTGGAAAATGGCGCCGGCTGAAGACAACAAGATTCAGTAGCAGGAGCCCGTTCCGGACCGCTGCCGTTCCGGACCGCCGCTGGACCCGCAGGTTATTTAAGTCATTTGGGGGGGGGGGTTCGGGAGGGTGGGGGATTTAATTTAAAGGGTCGGGGGTGGGTTTTAGGGGGTTTTAATGTGCCGGTTTTGCGATTTTACGTTTTTTCAATTTTTCACGATTTTTCACGATTTTTCAGGATTTTTCACAATATTTTACCCCCCCAAACGGCAACAATACGATTCCCTCCCCCTCCCAGCCGAAATCGATCGTTAAGACGATCGAGGACACGATTCACATCCCTACTAAACATAGAAAGTGAACTATATTAAATATCTTCAAAACGAGAGCCAATAAAAACTTTTCATGGTCATATTCGTGTTCAGCACATCAAGATACTACAGAGTAGGACCTTTTTAGGTCAGTAATACTTTCATTGTTGCCCAGTGTTATAGGTGATGCATGTAAAACTAATAAGAGAATATATGCTTTTACTCAGCACATAATTAAACTCTGGAATTCATTGCCAGAGGATGTGGTGAAAGTTATTAGTTTAGCTGTGTTTAAAAAACATTTGGACAAGTTCTTGGAGGAAAAGCCCATAAACCATTATTAAGGTGGAGTTGCAGAAATCCACCTCCTATCCCTGGGATAAGCAACATGGAATTTATTTATCCCTTGGGATCCTGTCGGTTGTGTGTGACCTGGAATGGCCACTGCTGGAAACAGTATACTGTGCTTGATGGACCCTTGGTCTGACCCAGTATGGTAAGTTTTATTATCTTAGATTAAAAGGGGATATATTGTATCTGAGTCCCTCCATTATAATTCAGCAGTATTTATGTTTAGTAATGGATGTTTTGTTTTTAAATTTTTTTTAAATGGACTGTGTTTATTGTTATGTATTGTATTTATTATGATTTATGTTATGGATTATGCATGTTTATTTTGTACACAGCGTCGGGTGTTCCTTGTATTGGGGATGTGATTAATAAGCATTTTTAAATAAATAAAATAAATAGATGGAACCAGTGGGTGTTATGATTTGTGGGTATGTGGGCCCTTGGCCCAAGATGCAAGTTATTACTACCTATGGGGAGGGCCCACACAGGTCTGCACCATCGGGAGGCGAGGTCAGAGACAGCAGAAAGCTCTGGGTGAGATAACAGAGAGGTCCAACGGTATCAAGAGAGAACCCCCATGAAGAGGAGATTGGAGGCAATACCTGGGCAGGGACCCCAAGGGAAAGAGTGCCAGACAGAGTGCAGAGTGGGGAGTGTGAGACTTGGCCAATCAGGAGATACTCCAGAGGGCAACCCCTAAGGGAGGAGCTGCACAGCGTAGGATGATAATGTAACACCGTAGGCCAACTCCCTGGACAGGGAAGCCGAGCTGAGCCTCTGGTGATGACATAGCACCACCCCGAGGAGCGGGGAAATGTTGGTAGTCTTGATATAGTAGATTGGTGCGACCCTGAGGAGCAGGGAAGTGTGCAAAGTCCCAAGAAACTGGAGAGAGCTATCCTGAGGAGTGAGAAGCCCCGGCATCCACTGTAGAACATGAGCGCGGTCCTGAGGAACGGTAGACGTGAGTAGTCTTGTTCAGGTCATGGACGCAACCCCGAGGAGCAGGGAAGTCCCTCTGTAAAACTCACAGGAAGCTGAGATGTCCCAGAGGTAGTCCCGAGGAACGGAAGGCCATGTAGTTAGAGCCCAAGAGACGCAGAGCCAGCCCAAGGAGCAGGGTATGCAAGGCAAACGAGTCCCCAATGCGTGCACTGGCCCCCGAAGAGTGGGTACCAGATGGGGTCTGAGTTCCCGGCACGAAGCGAGTCTCAGGAACACGTAGGCAGTAGTCGAAGATGAATGGAACTTGTTGCTACATCAGCTAGCTGAGGGTGAAGGTGGAGTTTAAATACAGTGGTCTGATGATGTCATCAACCAGAGACATCCCAGAGGTACCCGCCGATGAGGCTTCATAGGCGGGCCCGGTGGCGTGCATGCACGCCTAGGAAGGCCGAAAGTCGAGGAAGATGTGGCGGCGTCCAGGCCAGCTTGAGGAGTCCCAAGGAACGCGGCGGTGAAGGCTGGCCCAAGCTGCAAGCAGCCCCGGGGAGGGCAGGAGAGCAGTGTAGGAAGTAAGTACCCGCGGTCGCAGCCATCTGCAACTGACGGGCATAACAGTGGGATGCTAAAGTGCATAGGGAAATGTATGACTAAAATCAAATGGAAGCTGATATTTTTGTACAAATCATGGAGAGACAATCTGGAGTATTGTATTCGTTTCTGAAAACTGCATCTCAGGAGGGTTGCAGAATAGAGGCAATTTGGTGGACAGCTGGGTCTGCACCATAAAGACTGTGAAGTGAGCCTTAAGGATCTAAATACGACCTAAGGAGGTCATTTATCAAAGTGCTATATGGTGTTTTTGCATGCAAAAAATGCTTTTAATGCATGCGAAAACACCATAATGTTTGGTGTGATGCAGATGAGAAGATATTTTGGCCAAGTGGCCTTTTTCATTTGTGTAATAGGGCTTTATTGCAGTTGTGTGGGGAGAGAGAGAGGAGAGAGAGACTAGCCATAATGTGTGCACACTAGATTAGTATTTATATCTCTATGGGAGGCCCACCTATTCACTTGAGGTGAGGTTTAGGTATTAGTGTAGGGGTTAGGGGCCACTTTGACATTCAAAGTGAGACATACGAACAGAGCAGTGCACTCTTGTGAAGATTTGATGACCTTCGGAGTGAGGAAACTCACCCAAAGATGAGATTTGTGCAATGTTCTCTCAACCTAGCTTGCTGGACTCTCTACCTGGGTAACATCAATCTAGGTTGAGAGAACACTGCACAAATCTCATCTTTGGGTGAGTTTCCTCACTCCGAAGGTCATCTCTCTCTCTCTCTCCAGCTTAAACCTACTAAACATGGTCCCCCAGTGGTTGTACATAGGAAATACATCAATTCTGAAACCTATCACAATTTGTGCTAAGATAGTGCTTCACATAGGTATTAGCACAAATTGCAATAAACTGTCTATTACCATAAAACACACTCCTTTCCCTATCACATACAATATTTATATTTTATTAATTTTTCAAATAATTATGACATACAACTGTCAATGCAAATATGATTATCCATCGTTAACAAACACAAAAATCTAGGAAATTGTACAATACAACAAAAGGTAATTAATACCATAAACATTCTAAACAATGGAAATCATATGTTACCATGTAATATTACAGTATACATCTTAATTTGAGCTATATAAAGGTAATAGATCTATTAATAAATGAAAGTTTCACACTCCTTTACCTATACTAACAGCTACTAGATTGGTTTATATTACCTCCAATTAATCTTTTTGATTCTAAGAATCTTTTTAAATCTCTTGGATATATGTATCTCTGATTTTCAAATCTCATTATACATTTAGCAGGATATCGAACAAGAATTTGTGCATCTACTTGCTCTGCTAGATTTTTCAAGACTAGAAATTCCTTCCTTCTACGCTGAGTTGTTTTTGCAATATCCGGATAAATCCATATTTGATAGTCACAGAATTTAACTGATCTATTGTGCAAGAATAATCTCAAAACTGTATCCCTATCAAAGGGGAAAACAAATTTAACTAGAACTGTTCCTTTCTTCTCGACAATAGGATCAGCTGAAGACTAATAATCCTGAGACATTTAAAGCAGATATTTGTTCCTCATTTACTGAGGTAGATACTATATAATAAATCTTAGTAATAGTAGGGAGAGCATTTGTTGGTAATTTTAATATTTCCTTTAAATATTTCTTAAACTGATCTTGTAAATTTGAGAATCTTAATAAAGGAAAATTAATTACTCTTAAGTTTAAGTACCTGTTTTCATTCTCTAGTCTTTCTAAATTTCTAGCATGAATCAACTCCCCTTGTACTATATTTGCTTGTACTTTCTGTACTTGGGAAATTTTTTGTTCTAATTCCACCAACTGCGATTTTTGTTTAACTAAGTTTTCTTCTGTTTTTAACACTCTATTATTCATTTTCAGTGTAACATTGGTTAATTTTGAGATAGCTTTCTCTAAAGTTACGATCGCAGTCCAAACTGAGTCCAAAGTTATTATGAATGGTTTCTCCAGTTTTTTCATGGGGGTAATATTCACCAATTCTACCCCCTCCTTATTCAAATTCTCCATTTCAATCTTAAGGGACTCTTCCAATTTTCTCTTAGGGAATAGTTCTCCTAAATCTTTATTGACTTCTTTCTCATTTGACACCAAAGAAGATGACCTTTTAATTAAGCTTATATCAGATACTACTTTTTCCACAATAACAGAAGAGGAGGAGAAGGAGTAGCTGGTGCTCCCAGGCTAAGTGATACTGGTGAGGCTTGTAATTCCATACTTAGCTCAATTTCTGGAATTACAGCGCCTCCCTCAAGAGGTTTTTCTGGTGCAGGGCTGAAAAAACTCTCAATTTTACCCTGAGATGATCCGCTGGAGAGGATGACACTACAACCTCTCTCAATTTCCCCTTCCGTTTAGTGTGTGGCATATTTTTGCCTAATAGGTAATAATGTCCCAAAGAAAATGAGAGTAATCAGCACTTTCAATTTAAACAATCGGTGTATACTGCAATCTGGAGGGTCAGGAGAGTTTTAATTTAACTTAACTTGACTTACTTGAGGTGGAGGAGTTCGGAACCATAGCCAAGAAATATTTCTGGACAAAGCCGGGTGCCCCTTAGGCGCGCGCGGCTTGGGCGACGCGCACGCCGATGTCGACAGCGTGCCGTAAGCAATCCAATTTTGAAGAGCCTTGGGGTGATGTCACTTCCAGAAATGGAAAGCTTCCGTTGGGGCAAGGTCCTCCCTGCCCTCGGTTCCCACGATATTTACCAGATATTCAAAGTTTGCAGGAAATATGATCTTCTTCTCTCCTTCCCCTCAATAGGGGAGAAAAACCAGTGCTTTTTTGAAGAGCCTCGGAGTGACGTCACTTCCGAAAATGGAAAGTCTCCATCGGGGCAAGGTCCTCCCTGCTCCCGGTTCCCACGATATTTACCAGATATTCAAAGATTGCAGGAAATATGATGTTCCTCTCTCCTTCCCCTCATTAGGGGAGAATAACCAGTCCTTTTTTGAAGAGCCTTGGGGTGATGTCACTTCCGGAAATGGAAAGCCTTCGTTGGGGCAAGGTCCTCCCTGCCCCCGGTTCCCATGATATTTACCAGGTATTCAAAGTTTGCAGGAAATATGATGTTCCTCTCTCCTTCCCCTCCCACATGCAATATTTAGTGCATTTTGATAAATCCAGGCCTAAAACAGGTACAGAATTTACATAGTGGAAGCAAAGCAATGGTAAATCTGGAGATCGAGTAGGATCTGTGGCATTGCTATAGGCAGGGAAAATGGGTAAACTAGATAATCTTTTTGTGTGCTGTCATTTTCTCTGTTTCCATGTGCTGGTGTTAGTAAGGGCACTTTCTCAAATCTAAGCTTTACAAGAGGCAAATTGTAATATAGTACCAAAGCAAAATTTCTGTAACTGAAGCAGAAACCCAGGATCTCCAACAAGTTAATTTAACTGAAAGCATACATTGGGGAGCCCAAACCTCCTACAGGGATGTTCAAAGTGAACACAGCACTAGCACAGAAGAATCATGTTGAAAATCTTACAATAATACCAGTGAAGAAGGTATCTATTCTGAGACGTCAACATTGCCTCTGCGGTTATCAAAGAGATAAAGATAGATAATGCAAAAATAGAAGAACAGCATCATTATGTTTTCTCTAGCAAAAATATATGCAGATATATTTGACACAAGGTTTAGCTCAGATTTGAAACTTGTGAGCAGAAGTACCAATTGTCAGTGTTTCAGCCCTGGCTATTATCTTTTTGTGCATGTTTCATAAATATTCATTAGCCAGCTACCTTAGAATATACAAACACATTTATAAAGAGTGAAAGGAAATCTTATATTCACTCACCTCATGCTTGGATCAGAAAGAGCTGAGCCCACTAGCTGGGAGTTTGTTCAGTACAGAGAAATTTATTGTGAAACTCTTAGTAGAAATCAAACAATCTTACCATCTTGTAGTGTATGCTGCTTTGAAAGTGCCGTATAGCACAATCAAATTATGCAAAAGGAGGGCATTACTATCTTATGACAAATAGAAACATTTTAGATGAAATGTGTGAAGGCAAATACCTTTTCAATTTTAGATGTATCAGCAGGGTTTTGGCAGGCACAGAGATCCTTTTGTGCATCTTGGTTTTGCTCTAGAACACTCATTTGAGAGTTATTCAGCACCAGAAGTGTTCCAGGAGTCTGTCTAGCAAATCTTTGATGGAGGTCTGGAATAAAAGTTTAAATTGATGATATCTTGATTGTGGATGACAGGCCTGAAGGGCATATTATACAACTATAATTGACACTAAACTCAGTCAACAAAGTGGAACCATACTCAATAAAACCTGTTTTAGAGACATAATATTGTATACTGGTGCAAAAGTGAATTCCAGAAAACGTACAAGTTGACAACAGTAAAATCCAACCCATCATATACATGCCAATGCCTAAGACCAAAAAGGACGTCTAAAACTTTTTCAGTCTGATAAAATATTGTAGAAAAATGTATGCTCAACCTTTTTATGGAAAATAGCTTAACAATATATATTTATAGTATTTATACACACACACACACACAGCCTTTTTTGTGAAAGTTCATGGCAGTATACAATATAATATTAAATACAGAAACAAAAATATAAAAATAAAAACACCACAATACTATAAATACAATTAAATAGATCATGATTAAAAATAAATAAGCAAATTGTCAATAAAATCAAAATGCATAAATCCTACCTAATTATATAATCCTCTGAACCCTACAAAACCTGCTGAAGACTATAAAATAGCAATGACTAAATGATACTACCAATTTTTACAAGGTAATTGCCCTACCGTAGGCTAGGAATCCAGAGGTTAATACAACAGTTCAAAGTTAATATTGAGCAGCATGGAGAGCAAGAAGTTAGCTGGATAAATTACCTGCCTAACTTTAGCAGGACTTAATCAGGTAAATCTGCTACTGAGTATACCTGGGTAAAGTTAGCTGGATAACTTTAAGATAGTGTTAGCAGAGGTTGATATGCAAAGGGATTTGTCTGGCTAACTGGGCCTTTTCAATTTCTCGGACTGTGGAATTGGATCCCTTCTAGCTGGGTAGGTCCTTACCTAGCTAAAACTTGACTGGACAAAAATAGGTGAGGCTGGGGGGTGGTGTGGGGGGGGGGGGGGCATTCTAGGCCCGGGCCTTGAGCTTAGCCAGGTGATGCTAATATTGAGCACTGTCCAGGTAAACTTACCCAGGTGAGTCTAATCACTGCTACTGCGGTCCTAAGGGGAGCTGGGTAAAGTTATTCAGCATATTCAGTGGGAGGTTTACCTGGTTATGTCCCCATGGATATCCAGGTTAAAGGTAGCTGGGTAATCTTATCTAGCCCACTTCCCGCTCCTGGGCTGCTCGGCTTTGACTTCACAGTAACCAGACTTACCTGGCCAAGTGGAGATGGGTAGCGCCCAATATTGGGTGCTACCCGGCTAAATGCAACCCCTGCCCTGGAATGCCCCGATGCCACCTCCTTTGGTTTGTGCAAGCTTTAGCTGGGAAATTGAAAACTCGTGCTTTGTCCGGCTAAGTCCTGAACGTAACCGGACAAACCCCTTTGAATACTGGCCTCTTCTTATTTAAAGACCAAATTAAATAACCAGGCCTTACACTGTTTCTTACATGTTAAGTAAGTTATTGATTTATCTTGCATCTTTTGGAACTGAATTCCAAAGACAAGGATTCGTGCTAGATAAAGTCCCTTTTTTGCATCTCTGTCAATTTAACCTCAGACAAAGCTGGTGTACTTAGTAAAGTCTCCTGACTGGAACCAAGTGATTGCTTGGCAACATATACTGTCAGCCGACCTCTAAGGCACTTTGGGACCTTGTTATAAATTGCTTTGTAAACCAGGGAGAGAACTTTAACGTAAGCCCTACTACAAGGAATTGGAAGATAATTAAGGGTCTGCAGTGTAGATGCAATATGATCATATAATTTTAGCCCTTGTAATAAATGGACTGTGATATTTTGAATTAATGGGGAAAGAGAGGGGAAGAGAAACTTGCTTCATATGTTAGCCACTCAATACAGAGTTACAGTTATCTAACTGAATAATCACAAGATTACAAAGGCCAAATCTTTGATTAGTAGAGGCCTCAAAATCCTCACAATATAAACTTGAAAAAATGAAGTTTTCACAACATCAGAAATATAGAAGTGCATATTCAAGCTTACTTTTGTTTAGAGATAACTGGTGCTCAAGATATATCACCAAAAGCTGGCACTAAAAGAACTATTAATGAATATACATAAAAACATAACATTTGCCATACTGGGTCAGAACGAGGATCCATCAAACCAAGTATCCTGTCTCCAGCAGTGGCCAAGTCAACTTTACAAATACCCAACAGGACCCAAACAGTAAATAGATCCCTTGCTATCACTCCAGGGATAAGTAGTGGCTTTTCTCAAGTTTATCTAGTTAATAACGGTTTATGGAATTCTCCTCAAGGAACTTGTTCAATCACTTTTTAAACCCAGCTACAATAACTGCCTTTACCACACCCTCTAGCAATGAGTTCCAGAGCTTAATTGTTTGTTGAGAGAAAAAAAATATTTTCTCTGATTTGTTTTAATTGTGCTACTTACTAACTTTATGGAAAGTCTCAAAGTCTGCTTTCCTGTATACCCTCCGACTTAATATCCTAATGATATTAAGTCGGAAGAACCAAAGCTTAAAAAAAAAAGTAAAAAAAAAATCTGCCCGCGGTCAGTGGGTTAGAAAAATGGACGTTCAATTTTACTGGCGCACGTTTTCCTAACCCGTGGCTGTCAGTGGGTTTGAGAACCGACGCCGATAAAATAGAATGTCAGTTGTCAGACCCACTGACAGCCACCTCTACCGCTAATAAGGAGGTGCTAGGGATGCGCCTCATTTAAATACATAATCACGTGCCCAGGAGAGGTGCCTGGGTGCGCGTCAGAAGAGCGGGCGCTCAACACTGAACTGCAGTATGTGTATATAATGTAATAAATGCGTGCATTTTTACTTTTTATTTTAAAATTATAAGCATGGAGATTTTACCTGCGGAACTTAAGGAGGACTTACCTGTCTAGGTCCCTAGCTCCATGTGTAAGTCGGCAAATTTTCTAACATGCACGCTTGAAGGAAATGAACCTATTTTCTGATTCCTCCACTAGTTTGCCCAGTCCACCTCCAGGTCATCCTGACTCTCCTGGTCCTTCATCATGAATTCTCCCCCAGTTCACCCAGACCTCCCACCCGGTCAGTACTTAACAATAAACACGTTTAATATCTCTTATGCCAGATAATGAGCAGGTGCAAATATATGCAAATATTTCACCAAGCCTATGTGCGTCTCTTCTAAAATAGCAATTTACATGTATAAATGTTGGGGCCCACCTGGAATGACCCTAGATTGCCCCCTTTTTAAATGTATGTACATATATACTGATCCATGGGGAAAAGTACCTGTGGGCTTTGCAGCTACATCTGAAAGTTGCTCTAAGGATGGTAACCTCTACCATATGCTTCTGAGTGCTGACAGATTTTGAAAAGAATTATGCACAACTCGAGAGAGTCTCTGGGTCTTTGCACAAAATCCCCTAATTATGTCCATGAATTAATTCATCAGTTCTGACACTGCTCACAAGTCACTTTTTGTAGTTTTTCTGAAGAAGGGACCTGTACGATCTTAAAGGTTCATGTACTACCGTCTTTATAATGTTGGTCCAGTAAAAGTTGTCACAACCTAAAAAAACCCTCTAGTTTTCTGCAGGATCAGTATGGCTAGAAGTCTCCACTATCGCAATTGCCAGGCAGAGACCTGGAGCTATATCCATAGGGTTCAAAGACTTTCTGACAAGTGCATGAGCCTGACCTTAAAGTTGAGCACTATCAAGGAAAACAGAAACCAGTATTACTGGATTAGCTAATCTCATAAAAAAAGCAGGCACATTATCATAGGAAATGTGGAGATGATTGTAAAAGCAACAAGAGATAACCATGCACAAGTGTTTGTACAAGCTGTTTTATTATTCTTAATTTAATTTCTTTAGTAAGCACTTTAAAAAATACAATAAAGGAAAACTATCCCTCAAAGACAGCATATATTAAAGCATCTGATTTCACAGAATACAAACGACTGGCAATGGATGTGCAATAAAACACTTTCCCCCCCACCATACCAGCAAGTATCAGGGATAATCTTTGATAACATAGCAGTTCCTCTTTAAAGGATCCCAGCAGCATGGGGGACAGTTTTCAAAAAGATTTCCATAGGCAAATAGGTGTTCATGTACTGGGAAATACCCCTTTGAAAAGTGTCCCCCTCTCTATTGGGAAAACTAAGTGCGTTGCCCACAGTTGCATGGGCTTTTCCCTGCTGGGAAAGGAACGGTGCTGGAGGTGGGTCCCCAAACGTATACATGGGGACTTCAACGTGACATTCCCGCACACTGTTTACCTTGCATACTGTAGGCCTGCAAAGCACATAGGGTTAAAAAAAAAAGAAAAATCGCCGTGGCCCTGGCTAGTGTGAGATTTTTCACAAGGAAACCAAGTGGGGAGTTTCCTGTGGAAAATAAGCCGACAGGCCCAGGGGTGCAAAGCCCCTGCAGTCACCCAGGAAAGGCTGAAAACTGGCCTCTCCCCTCATTGCATATTTATTTTTCCCTCAGGGGTGTTGGCAATGCATTTGAGTTTCAGTGTATCTGAGCAAATGTTCTGGAAAAAGGGAATGGTAGGCTTTAGGGATGTGATTTCGTGACATGAAACAAAAGAAAAACAGTACTGCACTCATTTCTCATTTCATTTTGTTTTAAAAGGCCAAACCCCCCCCCCCCCCCCATCACCACCACCACTGCCCCTTCTCCTCTATCTCTCCATCTGTGGATGAAAAGGGGGCTCCTGCTCCAAAATGGCACTAGCAGTGAATCCTTCGGTACCATCTTTGATTACAGCAGTGGTGGGGCAGTAGCAACTGGGGATCGCCCCTACCCCCTTTGTGACCATGAAGGGGGTAAGATATGGGGGAAGTGGGGGCAGAGTGTGCAGGAGGGATTTGACTGTTTTTTTTTCTTTCAAGATTTCAATAAAAGGAAACCCCCCCCAGCAATGAAACCCCCCTCTGTAACTGAAATAAAAAAAATCCCTTGGGTAAGAACAAAAGAAACCCTCCACCCAAATACCCTTAGAATACATTTCCAGTTCCTTTGAGAGAATGTTAAATGATGATTGTATTCTAGTTATTCCCATGTTTAAGGAGCAAGAAATACTGACAGGGATCACAAAGAACATCCTGGTGTTCAAAAAAACCCGAAAAAGCGAATGAGAGCATTTTTATTTTTGCTGAGCATGAAAGTAGATACTGATAAAGATTTAAATATTTTTACCTGACAGACGTTCAGCAGAGAGCAACCGAGAAAGTTATTGCAAACTCCTAATTCCTCATTTACAGCTTGGAGTAAAGTGGCTAATAATTTGCTTTGTTTAATGGAAATAAATGTACTACTTTTCCATCCTCACTGAACTTTCCAAGGAATGGGTGCGAGCTGCATTGCATTAGTGGAAATATGCTTGCAGTTCCATCAGAAGTAATTCCAGTCTCACGTCTGGAACAGCGAAATGAAGACAGCCCTGTAGGTTTAGGTCGGCATCCTAACTTCTCTTAAGCTACCAAACATGTCATAATTGTCAATCAGGGGTGGGCAAACTCCAGTTCTCGAGAGCCACAAACAGGCCAGGTTTTCCGGATATCTACCATGAAAGTGCATGAGATCCATTTGCATGCAATGGATCAGAGTTGGCCACCCCTGAGGTGTATCAAATCAATGCTTTACAGGCATGATAGTCTCACCCTTGTGATGTCCGACAGTGGTCCACGATTTGGAATTTCTGTGAGGTCATATTTATTTATTTTATTTTATTTTTTTTTGTGAGATCATATCTATTCCTTCATTTCTATGAACTTGACATTTTTAGGGCAATTTTCAAAACTGTTTCCATAGATAAACAGCGGTTTTCCCACATTCAAAGGCACTGTAAATTTCTCCTCCCTCACTGTGAGTAAAAGCATGGGTATGTAATAAAGAGGGTATGCTTAGGTTGGGGGAGTAATGGGGATTTGCATTTTCCAATCCCTGGAGTGCAGGTACAAATCTATGCACCGACAAAAGAGCATTGGTTCACATTGGCCCAAATTTACAAAGTGCACCGGCCCGCAGGTACAAGGTATTGGTAGACCTGAAAGCTTCTTGGCTAGAATGAAAGTTGCCCCATTTGTTGAGAGCAAAGTCAAGCTTGCAGAAAATGTTCGTGGAAAGGATGAACTTTTGTTTCAGAACCTTATCTCGTCTTCCTGAATGATAGGGCAAATCAGTTATGAGGTGGTCGCACATCAGCACAAACATCTACAATCCTGAGCTGTGGCCCAGGCAGCTACATGTTTACCTCAGAACTTGTGACCTGTTATATGGATGTCAATGGAAATTGAAAGACTGAGTGTACCTTCATACGATGCTGTAATAAATACGGCTATTGTGTCTATAAGCCTATGAACAGGCTTTAAAAATCATTAGGTACCCCAGTGATGAAAACTCTTGAAGTGTCCACTGTCCACTTTGAAATTATTGCATTGATGATCACTTATCTTGACCACGAGCTAAAGATAAGTGATCATCAATGCAATAATTTCAAAGTGGACAGTGGACACTTCAAGAGTTTTCATCACTGGGGTACCTAATGATTTTTAAAGCCTGTTCATAGGCTTATAGACACGATAGCCGTATTTATTACAGCATCGTATGAAGGTACACTCAGTCTTTCAATTTCCATTGACATCCATATAACAGGTCATTAGTGCTTTAGAATTGTTACATGTTATATAGATCAGGGTCTGTACAACTAACGTATACCTCAGAACTTGAGCATGAGCAAACTACAGGAAAGGCTTCTTGAATTATGCAGTGTAAAGTGAAACAAAATGTTTATCATATTCAAGTCCTTTAACTTCTGCAGATTCTGGAAGGAAATGATGCACTTTGGATCTTTGATCATCTTGAATTATTAAGAGGCCTATTCACTAAAGCTTAGTGGACATGTTAATGTCATTTAGCATTCAGAAAAAATAGTGTGCTATGCTAAAATGGTATGAAATGAATTCAGAGTGTTCAAGCTAAAATTAGTATGCATGCACAAGAACATGAAGGAACGTCAGATGCAAATAAAGCTTTAGTGCAGGGGTGGCCAACTCTGGTCCTCAAGAGCCAGGCATCAGTCAGATTTTTCAGGATATCCACAATAAATATGCATGAGCATGCACTATCTCCATTGTATGCAAATATTTCATGCATATGTAATAGGGATGTGCAGGCAAAATATTTTCAGTTTGGTTCATTCTATTAGATTTCGGCCTTTGTTTTGGCCAAATTTCATTTTGGAGGTTTTGGCTTTTTATTTGGGTTTTTCATTTTGGCAAATACTGTGCTCCGTTTGCCAAAACTTTTGTGGTTTTTTTTTCAGAGGCATTTTTGATTTTTGTTGGATTTAATAAAATGAAATGAAAATGGCCGCGTTCAGTTTGGAATCCACATTAATTTTAAATTAATGTTCTTTCCTTTTATTTACTATGAGGTCCATATTAAAAAGATTTCTGGCCCCTTACAAATATCCCCCTTTGGCTGGGTAACTGTCCACAAATTATTTTGTGCAGTTATCTGGACAAAATGGTGGAGGGGCTGGAGTTATGACGATGCCGGGCTAACATATTTAGCCAGATACTGCTCAATATGTTAGTGTCTGGCTAAATGTATGTGGACAAATTGGTCTACAGAAATAACTGGGATAAAGTTATTCAGATATTCAATGGAACACTTATCTGGATAAGTTCTGTTGAATATCCAGATAAAGATAACCAGTTAAAATGATTTGGTTATCTTACCCACTCGGTGAATTTTGAATATAGGGGTTTTTTGTTACTATGATGTGTGGGAGCATTTGTGTGTGAGAGAAAAACATAGGTAATTTCCTTTCCTTCCAAGCACAGTTCTTCTCTGTGCAATATGTAGACCAATTTGTCTAACTCATTATTCCCTGTTGGGCCTGTAAATCCTACCAGCAACTCTGGTGATTTCTACTGTCCCTGGGAACTTGGTATCAATGTCCCTCCCTAGTTATACGGTGATTTGTCCCTCCCTTTTCTATCTATATGCATAAGACAGTCTGGGACTTGTAGTTCTTGGGAGGGTATGTCACCTAGGAAAAAAAAAAACCCTCTGAGACTGATGTAGTAAAGCAAGAAAAATTTTGCAAAGTCAACTTTGTGTGCAAAAGCAGCAAATGATGCATGCTATTTGAGACAGCACATTCTATTTTCCCTTTTACCATGCAAAGCACATTTTGCAAAACTTCTCAGCTTTGCAGAAGTATATATAACCCCTGGCAGGAAAACCCTGATACTGTCCCCAAAGACGCACATCCCAAGTTTTGAACCCTACTTGTACAGTTCTCATCAGTATAGCATACCACTCTGTGAGTCCAGGATCCCCTGTGGGGGGACGCTTCAGCTTCAAGGCCATTTTGCATTATTCACAAGCCAGCTTTTCTTCACACGCCCTTCACAAACAGCACTAATAATCACATCACTTGGGCAGCAGCAGTAATCATGCAGGAGACAATGTGAGATCCAACTCAAGTTTACTGATAGGTTGTAAAAGTGACTTGATTTCTTTACAAAAGTGAGAATAATTCAGTTGATCTTCACAAACTGAAACTTAATACATTTGTGACCATACTTTCTCCAACAACCAGGTTTCCAATTACTTTAGCCAATTCATTGAGTGATTTGACTTTTTACTTCTCCTCACTAGAACTTCTGTCTTCATCTCCACTCCAAGATCTTCCTATGGGAATGGGAAGGAATTTATCTCCACACAATATCACTACCAAAAGTCCCATTTCTCCTACTGTTGCTTAGTTCTCACTAATCTTCACTCTCCACTTTGTGGCACCTAAAAGAGAAAACCACTCTTCCTGGGTGCTTTTCTCAGAGTTTACACAGAATTCTTCCACCATACTTTCTTCTGCCTGGAAATGGATCCGAGTCCATTCTTCCTTGATGACACCTCTTCTTCTTCTTATCAGTCCTTTCAAAGGGAAAGGCATTGTGTCCTGAGACCAGCAGCCCCTGAACCACTGGGCCCTAGGGTGCTCAGTAACACAAATGGACAAAATTTTCTCAAAAGGGGAAATCCAAATGAGAGACATGAAGTGTGGGAAAAAACCTCCTCCTCTGGCAACTAAAACAGTTACCAAGACATGGACAAAAATAGTACAGGGAACAGGAACTCTCCTTATTTTTCCCCAGTCTCTGTGGAGAGATATTACTGAGTCCTAGCCCAAGAAAATAATACAGTTGGAGCAGTGTAGGGTAACTCGGGAAACTGAACTGAAATATCCACACTCCAAGATGGAGAGCACCATCTGCTTCTCCATCATAGGGAAGCGAAACCCAAACCTCTGCTTAACTACTATCTCTAAACCTCCCCGGAATTTTGATTCAGTCCTTTTGGTGAAGAAACCAAACGTTCCTTGTATTTAATTTTGCTAAATTTTATTTAAGTTAATAGTTTCTAAATTGCTGTGATGCAAAATTATGCAAATACTACTCATTAAATATTAATGCATAGTAAAAGTACTTGAAAAACAACATACATTGCTTTTCTACTGGGCTTATTTACATATAATTCCTTGTAAAAAAAATAGCAAATAGTGCACAAAACATTTCTCTGTTTAGTACATTGGTCTCTCAAGGCCTGGATTTTCCATTCTCGCAGAGAATGGTGAATCCAGCATTGAAGGAGGGGGTGGGCCTGCAAAAGCCGGCAGTGATTGCACCACCGCGGTGTTATTGCTGCCGGCTTTCACACCCAATAGCGCCACCGTGAACGGTGGCGCTATTGGGCACGCTACTGGCGACGATAACGGTCCTTACCTTATTGCCGCCAGCGAAGAGAATTTATTTATTTTTATTTATTTAGCATTTTTCTATACCGACCTTCATGGTTAAATACCATATCAGGTCGGTTTACATCGAACGGGGGTAGAGAACAGTAACAAATGGAACAGCAATTTATAATCAGAAGGAGAACAAAGTTACATTAAACAAGGACTATAAACTTGGAAGCTTTAAGCTGAAAATAAAGGCCCGAGTAGGGTGATAACTTAAACAGAAGAAGTCATAATGGGATCCGGGCTAGTGCAGGTTAGATTATTAGTAGAGGTACTACAATATGAGGTAAATTGGAGTAGCATAGTTCCATAGCTCGTGAGCGGGTAGATAGTCTATTGTGTATCCGAAGGATCCGGGAAGGCTTGTCGGAACAGCCAAGTCTTAAGCTTTTTCTTAAATGTAGGTAGGCATGGTTCCAGTCTGAGGTCAGCGGGGAGGTTGTTCCATATGGCTGGACCTGCTATTGAAAAAGCTCGGGCCCTGGTCGAGATGAGGCGAGTGGCTTTAGTTGGCGGGGCTTGTAGCCCTCCTTTGTAGATTTCTCTAATCGGCCTGTTGGAAGTATGGAGTTTGAGAGGAATTTCAAGGTCAAGGTGAAGGTGGTTATGGATGGACTTGTGTATCAGGGTGAGTGCTTTGTGAAGGACTCTATGGCAGACTGGTAACCAGTGTAAGTTTCGGAGAGTGGGAGTAATATGTTCTCTCCTGTTGGTGTTGGTTAAAATTCTCGCCGCGGCGTTTTGTATCATCTGTAGTGGTTTGGTGGTTGCCACGTCTGCCTCCTCGCCACCCCGACTCTGCCCCTGGCAAGCCTTCGCATGCGAAAAGTCCCTTTTCGCATGCGATAGGCTTAGAAAATGACCCCCTCAAGTTTCTTAAACTATAATCCTAGAATTAGCTGTACAAATACACTCTGTCTGTTCTACAAAAGGGCTCTGGGCTTGCTAGCAACTCATTGTTCCAAATGCTGCTTGTTTTGCTTTTGATTGGCTCCAGCAAATCTTACAGCTTGGATACCAGATAGGTAAAGCATAACTTTCCATAAATTCCCTCATGCACGGCTTACAATTTAACCTTCATTTTTTTCTTCATGGTAATAGGGTTCGCCCCCCCCCCGGATCTCTGGTCTCCAGTAAACTGTACCCTTCCTCTTCATATACTTGGTTCCTGCTTCCAGAGGCCAAACCATTTTTGGGTGAATGAAACTGTTAGGAAACATGGCCTCCAGTATGCGGAAACCAAAAGATTAGGAGAAATCAGTGTTTTTTTGTGAATATCTTATATGCTATTTGTTTCTCAAGTTTACTGTACATTCACATTGGAATATCAAGAAATTATGGTGAAACATGGTTGAATGAAAATACTATTTTTAAGAATCTATTTATAGATAAATTTCTAAGGATGTTCTGTTATTTTTCTTCAGCATGGGATACCAATTAAATTTACTAAAATATCACATCCTTGAACTTGTTCAGCACTAATGGAGAAGATAGCTTTTGAATCCACAGGGGAACTTTCTCCTGTTAACTTGGCATAGTCATAAACACTCACAAACCTAATACATTATAGAAGGCTGCAGGGAAAGCAATGAGGTGTCTGATCACGAGAATCCGGCAACTGCAGCTAAACAGTAAAACAAAAGTACAGCAGTAAAGCCAACACTAAAAAAAAGAGAAAGACAACTCTTCAAATTACTCAGAATGTACACATGCAAAACAAACATTAAATTTGTTCAAAAGAGTAAAGAGATTTAAGAACTCGTGGTTGATTTATCTTGAGAAGCTATTAAAATAATGAGCCTAATTCAATAAAAATTGTTCCCATAAGCATGGAATGAGGAGAGTCCTTTTTGAATAAGGCCCAGTAATTGAAATGGAAATGTTCACCAATTCCTTGAAGCTCTGCTTATCTGAAAAAAAAATATATATATACTGAAGTCCTTGCTTAGTTTGAGCCATATTGAGTGTTAAAGTTCCTGTTATTATAGTACTGTATCGGCATGCACCTTTGTACTTTGCTACTTGCCTTCTAATCTATCAATAAGAAATATTTAGTTGCAGATTTTGATTGCTGTAGGTCACTTAAGCCAAACTACAGGAAAAACATATGCATACCACACATGACAGGCTAAGAAGACAAGGAAGAGTCCTTGATGGTCTCTTCAAGTACTGGATGCTTCTATTGAATTCCTAAACACAAAAATGCTGAATGTGTCCCCCATAAAATTTGTGGAATTGATCATGGTGTGAAGCTGAATCTCTTTCCCACACCAACCCCTAGATTCAAGAGAGAGAGAGAGACTATTTGTAAGGTCTGCATAATAGTCAACTATTTATTAGGGATGTGAATCGTTTTTTGACGATTTAAAATATCGTCCGATATATTTTAAATCGTCAAAAATCATTAGAAGTGCGATACAATAGGAATTCCCCTGATTTATCGTCAAAAATCGTAAATCGGGGGAAGGGGGAGGGGAAGGGGGAGGGGAAGGGGGAGGGCGGGAAAACCAGCACACTAAAACATCCCTAAAACCCACCCCGACCCTTTAAAATAAATCCCCACCCTCCCGAACCCCCCCAAAATGCCTTAAATTACCTGGGGTCCAGAGCGGGGGTCCCGATGTGATCTTTTACTCTCGGGCCTGCGGTGCATTGTAGAAATGGCGCCGGCGCTACCTTTGCCCTGTCCAGGCCAAAGGTGGCGCCGGCGCTACCTTTGACCTGTCATATGACAGGGCAAAGGTAGCGCCGGCGCCATTTCTACAACGCACCGCAGGCCCGAGAGTAAAAGATCACATCGGGACCCCCGCTCTGGACCCCAGGTAATTTAAGGCATTTTGGGGGGGTTCGGGAGGGTGGGGCATTTATTTTAAAGGGTCGGGGTGGGTTTTAGGGTTGTTTTAGTGTGCCGGTTTTTCCGCCCTCCCCCGATTTACACGATATTTACAAAAACAAAACTGCGACGATCCGATTCCCTCCCCCCCCAGCCGAAATCGATCGTTAAGACGATCGATCACACGATTCACATCTCTACTATTTATATCTCTATAGGAGGGCCAGCTAATAGCTCAGGGTGATTTGTTGGTGGTGATTTAGGGTTTAGGGGCCAATTTTACGTGCAAAGTGAGACATACAAATGCACAGTACTCCTTGGTGACGTTTTGACATCATTTGGAGTGAGGAAAGACTCCAAAGATGAGATTTCTATTATGTTATCTCGCCCTAGCTTGATGGTGCCTTGTTATGGAGTGCCATGGGAGATACGCATGTATCTAGGCAGCTTTTAACATCTGCTCAGCATGCATTGGCCCAACATATTTGTGTAACTCTCGGTTTTGGCATGTGCCGGGCTTTTAAAATTCACCTTTTAGTGAGATTGTGGTTATTGAATTTATGTACAGTATAATAAGGGAATTCAGCACCTCTAGTAGGTTGACCCAGACATACAGATTCTTTATTTCACAGGCGAGGATACCTCTGAAATGAGAGCATAATGCTGGGCTACTTTCCTCCGGAAAAGATATGACCCAAGTTAGGTCATCTTTAGTAAGCAATATGATTATCAGATCCAGCTTAGTAGTATCTGAACAATACATACTTGGTTGCAAACAAAATAAGAAGAGACACTGATCCTAAGGGAACACTCTCCAAATAAAAATTTTCTTTGGTTCCTATCAGATGGCAAAGTGCTCACCTGCTGCTGCAGGTTGCAGAGTTCATTCTGCAATTTCCACTTGCTTGTTATTAATTACCTTATTGGGGGTAAGTAGCTGGCAGATTCCATCTCTACATTTTTTTGATTGAATAAATTCTTACATTTATGATCGGGGCATAGGTGGCTGATATGGAAGCAGACAATCAGAGAGCATAGACAAGGTAAAAATTAGGGGGTCAATATTCAAAAGATTTACGCAATTAAACTCAGCTTTTAACTGCATAAATCTAACCAGTTACAAATTCCCTTCCTCTCCATGCAGCAAAAATCTGTCTGCAACAAAATTGCTATGTGCACAGATTTAACTAGAGAAAAAAGGGGCTGAGTCAGAGCTCGCCTGGGGCAAGTGTTTCAGCATTAGCTGGTTGGCAAGATATTCATCGCTAATTGGCTAAACTTGTCGGCCTAAGGGCAGCCACAGAAATGGCTGCCTTACATCTAACCGCATGAGTTTTGTGCAATTACATTTAACTGGATATTCAACCAGAAATTTAGCCACTTAGCTGCAGCTGAATATTCGGACAAAACTGACTGGTTAATGTTGCTGCTCAGCAGCTCTTTGAATATCTTTCTCTTAATATAGGTCTGGTTTTCAGAATATAAACAATGAATATGCATGAGATAGATTTGCAAGCACTAGCCTCCATTGTATGCAAATTATCTCATGCATATTTATTATAGATATCTTGAAAAACCAGACCTGTTTGCGGATCTTGAGGACCGAAGTTGGCCACCCCTGTCTCAGTAAATAATAAACAATTTTAGCAAGGCAAGATAAAGGCCAGGAGGTTCAGAGGAGCACAAGTATAAACAGGAGCAGGTTGAAGGAGATGAAGTACTGGACACACAGGAGCAGCTCAGAAATGGATCCAAATGAGTCAGAGGCTGGAACACCAGACAAGTCCGGGTGGAACAGAGCTGAGCTGAACTGCGGAAGGAGCCAGGAGCACAGGCTAATACAGAATTTAAATACAGTGAACAATCATGGCCGGATCCTGCTGATCCAGTCTGGTGGCAGGCAGGATGGAAGGCAAACACACAGGAGCAGAGAGGGCAAGCTGGCTTGAAAGTATTCAGCATCAAAATGGCCAGCTCTGACAGAAATAGAAGTGAAATAAAAACACGGAGAATGAGGAACTCCTCAGGAGAATCATATGGTTGTATGTACCTGTTGCTTATGACACACCTAGCTAGTCAGATTTTCAGGAAATCTACAATGAATTTGCCTGAGATGGATTTGCATACAATGGAGGCAGTGCATGCAAATCTGTTTAATGCATATTAATTCTGGATACCCTGAAAACCTAACTGGCTAGGTGTATCCTGAGGACTGAGTTGAGAACCCCTGTACTAAATATTTTGTCCTTCCTATATTTTTTTTATATCAGTGGTTCTTAATCTATCTATGGGACACACACAGCCAGTCTGGATTTTAGGATCTCCAGAATGAATATGCATCAGATGTATTTGTATACATTTAAACACAGTATATGCAAATATATCTTCTGCATATTCATTGTGGACACCCTGAAACCCTGAATGGTTAGGTGTGCATCCGGGAGAGGGTTGGGAAACTGCTATACGGAGGACCTTGTTGAAAACCTATTCTAGTATAGTTTTACTTTCTGAATGATAAACTGGACAATAAGAATTTAAATCCATTAGGGTGACAGTAAAACAAAAATGGACTCTCCAAAGTAGTTTTTTATGGAAGCAACATTTCAAAATTTCAGCATATATATATATTATTGTATATGAAAAAAAGCATAAATATTTATTCAACAGCTCATTAGATTTGTCTGCTTGTATTTTATTTATAGAAAAATAAAACATAATGAGGTAAATATTTAACCCTCCCCCCACAGAATATGTAAGGTACCTGGGTACCTATAAATTTGCATGGACTATGAAAATTGCTTCTGAAATGTCAACAAACTAAGGGGGTCATTTTCTATTGATATCGCACACGAAAATACCTATCTAGGATGAGGGCATTATGGCTAGGCTCTCTCTCTCTCTCCCCCCCCCCCCCCCCAATGGCTGTAGAAGGGTCCTGACAGCTAGGCTGGCTCGCAATAAAGCCCTATTGCACAGCTTTACGCAAATGAAAAAGGTGCAGATAAAACCGTGTGATACGGCTTCGCAAAATTGTGAACCCAGCCCACTCGGTCACAAATCATGCCCCAAACTCCTCCCTTTTTTCTGATTTGCATCGCACCATGCGTTATGGTGCTTTCGCAGGCGTTAAAGACGTTTTTGCAAGCGTTAAGGGGTTTTCACATATGTTAAAGGGGCTTAACGCATGCAAAAACGCCTTATAGCAATTTAATAAATGACCCTGTAAAATGTCTTATCTATCTATGTGAAACATTTAAAATGATAATTTCTTCCCCTTTCCGGTTGGGTGGATAGGAATGAGGGTGCCAGGCATCAGAACCTCTGGGAGAGGAGAAATTTCTCTGGTTTTCTCTGGGTGATCTCCTCCTACTGCTCTCAGAAATGCAGCATAAGCGTATAGGGTGAGGCTGAATGAGAGAAAAAAAGGACCGTCACTCCAGATCTCTCACAGGACAAATAAAAAAGCAGCTGGAAAGAAATCAGCATGTAGAGCTATACCTCCAGTAGGGGGTATTTCTTCAATTCCAGCGAAAACCTGAGGGAATGTACGTCTACATTCATTGGTAGCAGGCCTATTCTGCAGGACGTTAGCTGTTTGGTGAGGTAATTGGGGAAAGAGAAGAGGGTTAGAATTACACAAAAAAGCATGAACAAAGAACGCAAAGACCAGGCACCTGGAAGAGAGAAGACATACAATGCAACTAACAAAGACAAACATGACAGACATACACTACTCGGGGAACACAGAAAAAGCATATGCCTTTCCACTGCATGCAATTGCATGCAACAGAGGATTGTACCAAGAGCACAAAAGAGTTGTTCTTTAACCTTTATGTTCGTTGCCTTTCTCTTATCCTTTCTACTTATATCTTTTTTGACATGGGGTGCTCACAATTGCACACAATACTCAGTGTGCTTGTACTATGAATCCATTCAGTTATTATAAAATTTGCAGTTTTGTTTTAAATTCCTTTCCAAAGAGTGCCTAATATTTTGTTTGCTTTTTTTGGCCACTGCTCCACAATGACCTGATGATTTCAATACATTATCCACAGTAACTCCAGGGTCCTTTTCCTGAAGGGTGATGCCTAACGTGAAACTCAGCCTTGTGTATGTAACCCTAAGGGGTCACTAGATGGTGCCGCAGCTATAGAAAAGCTTTGAGACATATTCTAACAATGGGACTTGTGGTTTTAACATTATTTTTTTTCTAAGAGGGTTCACTCAGTGGTCTTCTATCCTTTATAAAAGCATTCTTTCCAGAACAAGAAGGGTACCAAAAGGGTAGTGGGTGTGTAGGTTATTAAGTTGACTGATGGTTTGGCCTAGCCTAGAAATGGGAATAGAGGGGATATAAAATGTGCTCAATTTGTGGAGTTTGCAGGACTAGAATTAAAGAGATGGAGAATCTGCAGCAGGCTCCTCACCCTGTGGGCCCTGAATTGGAGTTCCTGAGGTGTTTCCAAAAATCCACGAGGAGTGGAGAAGAGGAAGGAGTTTCTAAAGAAAAAGTAGAGTTGAGAATGAGAAAAGTGAAATTTGGAGACATAGGCCTGGAGACTGGGATTGGAGGCCACAGGACGGAGGGGAAAAGTGCCTGCTGGAGTTTCAACGCAAGGTGAAGGAACCATACTTTTCAAGGATGGGGGTGTTTCGTCTGGATCCAATCCTGATGGCTGTGAATAGTTGAATTTTTCTTCTAAAGGGACTAAGAAAATTCTGGAGCTGCAGAGGATCTAGGGAAAGAAGAAGGAAAGATTGGGAGTGGAGACAGGGCACTGGGAGTGTGTACGACCTGTGAGTTGGACTCTGAATTGACTTTCTGGGGTGCTCAGCTAAGCCTTTTGGAGAAGCTTGGGAAGAGCTTGAAGTGTTTTTGCCTTTTCCTCACTAAACTAAATGGTGAAGGGACAGTGATACTCTATTCTTGGGATCATAACTGATCTGGGATTATAGCTGATCTATAGCACCACTCGACATATGCAGCCAAGAACTGTGAATTCCTGAACTTTGAATAGTTTGCTGATTTTTTGAGATTTTTCTACTGATTTGATTTGAATTATTATGCACTTCTTTTTGTCTATTTTCTTTGAACTGATTGATTCATAGTAAAGACTTTATTTTTGGAATACAAGTAGTTTATGTGGACAATGTGTTCTGTCAAGGTTTCAGTAGCCCAGTTTGGCCCTGCAGATGGTTCTGCCCCCCAGCTCACACCCTGAGAGAAAGTTTTCCCTACCCTGGCAGAGTTATCCCTATGCTCCCCAGGGTTGGGAAGGTGACCCCCTTGAAAGGTGGGGTTATATGTACATTTAGGAAAATCTATTTATTCATCCACAGGTCATACATGAACCAAGTGACATGTAGCAAACTTTCCAATGTACACAGATGAATATCTTACAAACTGTCAAAGCTGAACTTCAGGTTGCCCTCAGTTTCATATATGGCCCTGCAGAAGGATTTCCCCCCCCCCCCCCCCCATATTCTCATATCTGATAACTCCCACACCACAGAAAAACAGAACTTTCATATACATTTAGTTAGAATTGCTTTTCCTTATATGCATCACTTTGCACTTGGCCATCTGCCATTTAGAGGCCTAGTTTCCCAGTCTCACAAGGTCTTCCTGTAATTCCTAAATCTGCTTGTGTTTTAACTACTTTGAATAATTTTGTGTCATCTGCAAAATTTGATCACCTCACTCATTGCTCCTTCTTCCTGCTCATTCATTCACGAATATGTTAACCTTTTAGATCCCGCTCATTGAAGGACTTATTTCCTGATGCCCCTTTTTACATATCTTACTTAACTAGACCCAAATATGGTATAAAATTTTTTTCAAGGAAATCTGACTATGGGTTTTTGAGAAAAACGCATGTCCACTAGTGGAACGTTGGGATCAACAGGAGTCAAAATTTACTTTTTCAAACATTCTTTATTTTAGGTAATTCTTGTAACATACTGCCTAGTTCCAACCGGTATCTTTTTTTTATGGTTTCAAACAAATTAAACAAAAGGATTTGCTTAATTCATGAACATCCCCTAATACATATGTTTCAGTTTGTGTATATATTTCCAAAACAAGAAAATGCATATTTTCTCTACCCATTTTAAAAAGATACATTTTATGCATGAAATCATGACACTGCAGGAAAAAACACCCAGAAATAAATGTTGAGGCATGCATTCTGTAAAGTATGCAGTTATACCATTTTGAAAATACTTATTTACACTCATATTTGGAATTGCCAGTTTGCTGCTACCTCTGCTAGTTCACGCAGTCCTTCATCAGTTCACCTAGACCATCTCGTAGTAAACTAGCTAGTCTCGCTCGTGCAGCCCGTGCAGTCCGAGAAGAGGACGCCGTCGCGGAGCTAGTCTCGCGGGGCCCGAGAAGAGGACGCCGTCACGGAGCTAGTCTCGCGGGGCCCGAGAAGAGGACACCGTCACGGAGCTAGTCTCGCGGGGCCCGAGAAGAGGACGCTGTTGCGGAGCTAGTCTCCTGCTGCTCAAGAAGAGGACGACCGACGCAAGCCTGTTGTGCTCAGTCCTTGCACCCTTGCATCCTGAGATGGAGGTCCAGGAGAGAGTAAGATTCCTCATATAGTGTATGGGAGTGATAAGCCTGTGTGTATGTATGTTTGAGAGAGAGAGAGAGAGAGCATGGGAGTGAAGCCTGTGTATGTGCTTGAGAGAGAGCATGAGAATGAGAAGTCTGTGTGTATGTGTATGCATGAGAGAGAGCATGGGATTATATGTAATTTACCATTTTTTTAAATATTTGTTAACCGTTTTTTGCATTTTATTCATTTTTCAAAAATGTGTATATTTTGGACCACAAAGATACCAACGTTCCACATGTGGAACATGCAAACATAAATTGGTGCTGATCAATTTGTATCTTACCTACAAAAGAAAGATTTATGCCAACATGATCAGAAAACCCTTGGGAACTTGAATATATCACACAAGACCTTTATTGACACTCAGTATCATACCAAAAGGTGAAAAGGTCAAACTATGTCAAAACTTCAGTTTTTGACCTACTTTGCATATTCATATCTTTAAGAGTATTCATCTAGGAACATCACATTTCTGGATTTAGACTGTTCAAGTTCTATACTCTCAAGCTAAATGGTTGAAAATTTGATTTTCTTTAGGTTTGGAGTAATTAAAATCATTTAAAAAAATGTTCCACTTGTGGAACGTTGGTACCTAAAAGGTATAACATTAATCCCAAAACACTCCATTCTTCACTTCTCCTCACTGGAAAAGCTGACGTCAGGTTAGGGCCTTTCCCTGGACATATACGCAATTCTTCTCTGTACTTGAAAGCAAGGGCTTTATTTACATGACTCCAGTTTCTTTACAAGTTGTGCTAAACCCGGTCGAGCAGTCCATTACTTGTATTGATTGAGCTATTTTGAAGTTTTTTTTTAAGTTAATACGATTTTATGTTTTTAAATTTTTGTGTTTTTTTAAGATGTCATAATTTTTACCTCTGGCTGCTTATATTGTTTGCCTTTCATATTATAATGTATGTTTTCTTGTTAGCCACCTACGGCTTTTAGCATAGGTGGCATATAAATAAACCAACGTACAACCTACTCACTGCAAGTGTTGCTTTACTGTATCTCGGTAAAAGTCCAGACGTACCCTGTAGCAGCAAAGCTTCACCTTCCCATTCCACCGTGCAGCCTTCAGCCATTAAGTTGTCAGAGCACTGAGTAGATTAGAGATGGGAGCAGGAAGGGGCCCAGAGCCTGGCTTATTATTTTCCTATCTGGAAGTGGGGGCCTTGGGCTGCTATGACCTTCAGCTTTGTTAAATAGGGGGTAGGAGATTAGGCCTGCTTGACTGCAAGTATTTTTTTTTAATTTGTCTATATGTTGAATGTAGGTTAGGTTTAAAGTTATCCAGGTAACTTTAAACCCTAACCTAAGTAACTTTAGCTGAGAATATTCAGCTGGAGACTTTTCCTATTGAATATTCAACTAAAATTATCTGGGCAAAGATACCTGGATAACTTTGACATGCGGCAGCCTACTGAATATGGACCTTTACATGCCATAGTCTGTTGATGCCGCTGTTCTTGGTGCCTTTGTCTGTACCTATGCTCTTGTGTTTTTGTGCCAGTGCTCATGCTGTTTTTCCCCCTCTTAGTGTCCTGCAGTGTTTTTGCCTCTGCTCCCACTGATTTGGCCTCTTTTCACTGCCTTGGATATTAGGACTGGCTACAGATTGCACAGATGATTCACCATCCTCATCCGACCAACCATACTGTCAGTTTTAATCAACTGGGTGTACTGCACTGTTTACCTTTAATACTTTCATACCCTCTTTGACTCTTCCTTCTAAGTTCTTTTCAAATTCCCTTTCAATACCTACTAACTATATTGGACGTATCTGGTATTTAACCTTCAATGGACTCTACCACCCATTTTAGGCTACATGCCCAAGCAAACCAGCAATGAGAAGGCCTGATACCATTGAGCCAAAGGCCACTACAGACATAAGACCATCCAAGGTTTGAGTTTCCATCTGAAGGACTTGGGCACCTGAGAGGCACTCAGAAGGCAGCCCTTCTGTATTCCATATTTCCTGGACCCACCAGATGGAAAGGGGAATGGGTGCTTGGTTGTCCTCTTGAGTTGTGGTGTTTTTACCTTGGCAGCTGTTGCCTTGGCTCCTTCTCCGTACCTTGAGGTGTTAATGCCTTTAATCCTGCAGGCTTTGGGCTAGGTACAAGGATGACACCTGCATAATCCTGTGCTGGGATATGATAGAAGGGTGCAGGACAATAGCCAGGATGTCGCTGCATTCGCTGTTTTAGCTCTCACTCACTGCCTAGAGCATCAGCACAAACTGTTAAGTGAGTCCACTCCAAGCATGTATGGTGTAAATTCTTTCAGTGATCAACATGGAATAAAACTGTACTTTCATGTAATTTTTCCTTCCGATATTTACAGACCTGAGATAAAAAGCTGTATTTCATTTTTTATTTTTACATAAGAATGTGTTTCTTGAAAGCAAATATCGTATTTATTTAGTGCATGCGTTTTAGGAGCACTATTATTTGTGCTTTACCCCTCTCACAGTGCTTTGTAGTCTTTGTGCAGTACCTTGGGGTGTTGTTTTCATCTTCCAGTCTTGCTCCCTTGGTCCTCACTCAAAGTCTTGAATGTTGATGCCACAGCTGCTGTGTCCTTGGCCATAAGTGCCTTGATGTATTGATACCACTGCTCCTGGTACCCAACTCCTCTCTTGGGGTTTGCATGGCAGACTGGATTGCTGGGAACCCCATTCCCCACTACAAATATCAGCAAAGTGAAGTCAATCTCTAAAACCTACCTTCCTCCCCCATCTCTTCTCCCATTGACACCATAGAGAAACTTTATTAGGATGCTATGGACTGCATCCAGAGTCTCCCCTGGCTTCATTTTGCTCAGGGTCAGTAAGTTCATCATATTTTGGCTATTAGATGGTTTGATCAGTGTTTTGCCATTTATTCTCCAGTCTGATAGCTGATTTACACATCAGGACTGCTACAAACCTCCTCCAGAGATTGCATTTGGCTTCACTTTGCCCAGGGATTGTAAGTTCACCATCTTTCAGCCTCTTGTTAGTTCAGTTACACATGGGGACCTGTATAGACCTCGACAGTACATTGGGGAAATGATTAGGCTTGACGGAGGGCATTGTTTTTTGTTCCCTTTGATCCTCTTTTAATGCCTTGGGTTTTCATGCCATTGATCTTGATGCCCTTTGCCCCTGTTTTAGTGCCTTGGGATTTTTATGCTACTCTTTGTACTGCTTTACCCCTCTTACATTGCCTAGGTGTGTTCATATCACTGCTTGTGCCGCTTTGCCCTTTTTGTGATATCTTAGGGTGTTCATGCCCCTGTTTCTGATATGCTGTGCCCCTCTTTTGCTGCCTTTGGATCTTCATGTCACTGTTGATGCTATTTTGCCCCTCTTACAGTGCCTTGTTGGCATTGTTGTTGGTGCCCTTTGCCCATCATCGACTGCCAACAACAAGTCAGGATTGGTTCAGAAGTATCTTCATGGCATGGTATTTCAACAGGGGGTCCCATACAGCTCCGCCCTTTCAGCAGTTTTATTTCATTTGTGTAGGACCCCATTGTGTAAACTTCTTGTGGGACTTGGTGTGGGGTATCATTTCTATGCTGATAGCATACACTTCTTCATTCCAAAACCTCAGCCTAGACACGCACACTAGATTTTGCTTCCATTTATTTACCAGCTGTAAAAGAATAGCTTTTCCATAATAGACTAAATGTGGACAAGATGAAGTGTAATGATACTTAGTTAATGGTCATTCCATTCCTATTGTAAATCAAATAAAGAGCTTAGCAATAGGGCTGGATTCCAGTTTTTCTTTACGCATGCAAGTAAAAGCTGTAGTTGAGGCGATATTTTTTTAAGCAACACATGCTTCACTGATTTAATACATACCTAGGGACCTTTGTTTTCAATTTTTATTTTATTTTGTAGGGAATTTCTATGTTATGATAAAAAAAAATCAGAGGAAAATTAGCTTTTCTAAGATTTTTTCTCCTTTTTGTTATAACAAAGTATTTTTTACACTGATTTTGTTTTGTTATAATCTTGAAATTCTGAGGAAAAATAAAATAAAAACTGAAAACGTAGATCCCTAGCTATACCTAAATAGCAATGACTTTTGAATAGTGCTGCAGGCACTTATTCTGAGGAATTTGGACTACTGTGGCTCCATCTTTATGGGAGGCCTAAAAGAAGGAATTAAGGGCAATTCAGACAGTGCAGAACTCCACCACTTGCATATTGGCCAACATGAATCCTCAGGAATATATTACACCAATCCTGCAGTCACATCATTGGTTTCCAGTTTTGTGGAGGATTACATATAAGACTGCAATGATAATCCATAAGGTATGAAATAATAATGTCTCCCGATGGGTATGATAACTCTCTGTATCTATAATTTGATCCACATTTTATGTTCTGCACATGGTGGCCTTCTTGAGTCTCCACTACTCTGTTGGCTCATTTAACAGAGATCAAAGAAAAGGTATTCTCAGTAGCCAGTCCCATTCTTTTGAATGTCCTATCACAGAACTGTTGTTGACAATCCTGCAATAAAACCTTCCACAAACAAGTAATTCGTACTCCTCTACCTTCCACACCAAGAACTAGGAACTAACTTATGAAAGCTTTTTACAATTTTTGTAATATCTTTTTTTCTTTTTAACATACAACTTTACCAGTTTGATGTATTAAATATTTTCCTTTTATAATAAATTAACACATGCCAAAAAAAAAACAACAAACAACTGAAGACTTTTTTTTTCTTATTTAAGAAGGCATTTCAATTAAATGTGTAATACTCTTCTCCAGTTTTCTGTGTTTATTGTTCAGGGATTTACATTTGTTAATGTTGTTTTTGCTTTGTTGTACGCCATTTTATTGTGTGTGATTTTATGTGCCTTGCCTTAAAGAAAGGATAAGGTAGGCTATAAATCATTGAAAATAAATAATTTGGTGACTGGGCTTTTCATGCAACTGAGTGTGCTGCTTTGCACCTTCCACGGTATTTTTATGTGTTCGTTCCACTTTTCAGCTGTTTTCCCCCTCACTATGTGTTGCGGGGGTGTTTATGCCACTGTTTGACCACTTTGTCTTCTTGCAGTTCCCTGGGGTGATTATGCCACTCTTGTCAGTCTTTGGCCTCCAGAAATGTTCATTTGTTTGAATGGTTTACTTTAATGAGTGCTGACATGTATCCATGTTCAGAGCATTAACTGCAGGAGTTGTAAAGGAGGCACTATGTCAGTATATATGGGTAATGGCTATGTTGCAGAAGGTGGTTGTAAGGTACTTAAAGGAGTGAGATGAATGAGGTAGAACCCTCTCTATTATGATATGAGTGCTGGGGATGCAGGGTATGTGATGCAGGGGTAGACCCCTTGTGTGTGACCAATACAACTTCAGTGTTGAGTGCTCTTAGCCTTGATGGCCTGGCCTGTGTGGAAGGGCATTCAGAGATAATGAGTCCATGACAGCAATGCAGGAGTTAAGAGTTATATGGTATGTTTAAGGGCTACTGCCCTATGAACACTATATCATTTTATGAAAAAGATAGCTGTTAACGAAGGTCGCAGAGGAAAGATTGGGTAGTTATAATCAAGTGTTTCATTTTCTTTTGCAGACATGCTAGTCTTGCATGCTAGCAGTTCTAATACTTTGCAGTTTTCAGAGGCATTAATTGTTTGTTTTCTGCTTGTAATGCATATTTTTCTCCGTGTATAAGTGTAGGATTTCACCATTCATTCATAAGGAGCATGGGTGAATATGTATTTCAGAGACTGCAAGTGTGATAGTGTGGAAATAGATATGTAAATAAGTATTTTTGTTTTCTTACTCTTAGATTGTGCTGTTACCAGGGCCCAAGTATGCTCAATGCAGATTCCCTATTCTTTTCTATAGGAAGCTAAGATCAGGGCAAATCTGTATGCCCAATAAGGAATAATAATGCTTTTGTATTGGGAAATGAGGCAGTAGATACATTCTGTGACTTAGATCAGAGTGGGTACAAAAAACTTCATTATATGATCATTTTTTACCCTTTTCTCTCTTGTAAGCCTCCCATGAAGCCTCTTAGCCTCCTGTCTGGCTGCAGAATTGGTGAATTGACCCCACTGAGAATCTTAATGGTTTAGGATCAAATGACTTCATTAATATGCAGCAGAGAACATATGCCTACTCTGTTGATACCATTTTTCTTCTTTAGTCCATGGCAACTAAGCAAACTGGCAGCACTTAAAATGATTATGTTGAGATCTCACACAAGTTAGCTCCCAGCCAAGGGCTGACATGTATAGTCAATATGCCAAGGCTAATTATGCTATTGTTAAAAAGGTATTTTTCTTGCTACATGCTAAATACTTCACAAAGATAAAAATGTGTACTTCTTTTTCGCCCTAAAGATTGCCTAGAAAGATCAGTCATCTTTGAAGTGATATAATTATGTTACTAATAATTATGCATGCCTCGCAACTTAGTTCTGTGATTAAAGTTTATAGCATATGTCTTTTAAGAGAGCAGAAGGTGTGTTAATGCTACATGAATATTTTGTTTTTGTTTTGCCTTTTTTGTTATAATTATTTCTTCTTTGGTGCCTGATGAATAATGATGTGCTTTTTGTAAGAAAATAATTAAGCAGTGGAAGAAACTCTGCAGTAAGAGGAATCTACAGTCTGACTTATAGAAAGCTGGCTATGCTATAATCTGTAAATGAGCTGTACATGCCTGTAAATTATTAGTTAGTCCCATTGCTGAACATGGGAATGTGTGCACATTATTATTTCTTACAATAGAGGGGCGGTAGCTTTTAAACAGGTGCACACATTCGTCGGCCCGCACCCAGGGATGCAGCTATTTTATAACCGAGGCATGTATATGCTCGCATATTCTAAAATGGCCTGAACGCACGCAATTTTAAGTGGACGCATGCCTATGTATGCAAATACCGCTTCTACCATGAAAATGGGGAGATTTTAAAAGACCCTTGTCGACGCCATTACCGGTTTTCCCAGTTTGTTCCCAGTTCACTCCCCTAGTTTAATAGCCTCCCATCTCTCCTGTTAGCTCCGACCTTTAAAACCCCACCAAGGAAGAAAAAGCGTAAATGAGTGGCAGCAGCAGATCTGTTGAGCTCAGTACTGAGATGCCGCAGCCTGGAGTTGAGGAGACCAAAGCCCAAGTCTGTCTCCCGAACAAAGTTGTTACACCTTCCCCCCGCTGCGGTACCCGAAGCGGGCCATTTGGAATATGATTTGGCACCTCCTCGTGAGCCCAGTGATTTGAGATTGCACAGCCAGGGTACAGGTCTCCATCCTGTACCGTGGCTGTGAGGAGCTTGGTAAGTTGGCCCCATCAAGCATAGATAAGGTTTCACGGGGACGATGCAGCGGAAGGGATAGATGCAAGCGAGCGAGGCACAGGTGGTTGATGTGTTCCCCAAGCAGTGGCTCTCACAGCACAGTCTTCTCCACTTTGGGAACTTCACGTTCCTTCTCTTTGGCAAGTAATTTAGACTGGGAAGAGGTGGCATGCCCCTCAGAGACGCCTGAAGGGGAGCACGATCTGTGGGAATCTGTGCCAAAACTCTCAGGCATCGTATCGGGCACAGGCACTACATTGACCTGTTTTAATTGCTGGAAGAACATAGAAAGCGGGGGCAGACCAAGCGGGAAAGAAAGAAAGAGTTGGAGGTGGCCAAACCCTCACAGAGGGAAATCGTAAACTGGGTTTGGGCATTCACTCGAACGGCTTCTGTTGTCATGCATGCGGAGCCTGCCGCTGTGCAGCCCTTGATTACATATCTTGACACCATTTTGGGGACATACAAAGATCACAGCGAGTTTGCATGGCTGAATTATGATGAGTCCAAAGAAGCAAAATGGTAGATGATCAAATAAAGTCAGGAGGTGAATAAGGTAGAATAAGAAGTTCAAATAAAAAAAACTGAAAATATGGGCATATTTTAAGTTTTTTTGATTTGAACTATATTTTAAATAAAGAAATCCCTATATCTAAGGTGATTGGTCTTATTCTGAATTATGATGAGGCCTTTTGAGATAGAATGGCCAGCAAGTCCGCCAGTCTTGGGGAAGACAGGATGTCAGCCTGTGGCTCACAAAAATCTCCACATGTGCTCCCAATGCCAAACTGGGCATGCGGACGGACAAGGCATGCACTCGCAAATCCCTAACAACATTTGCTGGAGTTTCAACTACCAATTGCAGGATAAGTATGTCTGCAATTGGTGTGCAGCTCCTCACCAGGGAAGCAAATGCCTGCGCAAGGATAAGGAGAGGGCGGGTGCAGATTATTGCTCCTATCCCCATAAAGTGGCAGTCCATGCTTCCCTGGTTAGCGCACTACTCAGACAGGGCCAGGGCGAACACTTTTCTGAGTGGCTTCTGAGACCATTTCCCCATCCCCCACACAGGTCAGCCTCAATTCGGCAGGGTAGTTAATGCCCCTTTGGCGCACAGCTTAGCCTGTGTCATCAGGGAGAAACTCGGGAAGGAGATTCATCTGGGGCGGATTGCTGGTCCCTTCACTGAGCCCCTGCTGGACCACCTTGTCTTATCTCCCCTGGCAGTCCCAAAGAAGGAGCTGGGAAAGTACAGGCTGATACACAACCTATCACACCCAGTGGGGGCTTCTGTAAATGACCATATCCCCTCTGAGTAATTCTTGGTACAGTATTCGTCCTTTGACACTGCATTAGAGCTGCTGAGGTCATGCATACAGGGCACCCTTATGGCAAATGTGGATATTCAGTCTGCTTTCCAGTTACTCCCAGTTCACCCTAGCAGTTTCCCACTATTTGGCTTTAGCTTTGAAGGAGACTTCTGTTACAATAAGTGTCTGCTGATGGGATGCTCAATCTCTTGCGCCTACTTCGAAATGTTCAGCACCTTCTTACATTGAGTTACTGCAGATGCCACTGGACTGGCATCACTAGTCCATTACCTCGATGATTTCCTGTTCATAGGAAGAGGGGGTATGGCTGAATGTGCCAGGTTGTTTGACGCATTTTGCAGGCTAGTGTGGAGGTTTGGCATCCCTGTGGCAGAAGACAAGTCACAAGGCCCAGTGCCGGTTCTTATGTTTCGGGGGATCTAGCTCAATTCCATGTGGATGGAATCTAGACTCTCTAGGGACAAGCTGGTGAAACTGGCCAATACAATGTCTGTCACCATGCGAAGCAGGAAAGTCACGCTGAAGCTAATGAGGTCCCTCAAAGGCAGTCTGGCCTTCATGGTGCAAATGATTCTTATGGGCTGGATCTTCCTGTGCTGATTAATCCATTCCACAGTGGGTTTGATTTGGGATCACCACTGCTTGCGTATAAGCAAGTCAATCAAGGAAGACTTAGCCCTATTGTCTAAGATCCTCAGAGTCTTCAATGGTGTCTCAGCATGGCTTCCTTGGCCGATTAGCTGTGAAGACCTACAGCTTTACTCTAACGCATCAGGAGGCATTGGCTTTGGTGTTTATTTTAAAGGTGCTTGGTATGCAGCTCAATGGCTGGACCAATGGGCAGAGTCTGGCTTAACCAAGAATATCACATTTCTTGAGCTGTTCCCTATTGTGGTCACCTTACACAATTGGAGCGAGGCCCTTAGTCGCCAATGAGTGGTGCTACGGTACGACAATGCAGTGGTGGTCCAGTCGATAAACAAGTAGACCTCCAAGTGCTTCCTGGTGTCAGAGCTGCTGAGAGAGTTCGTATTATGCAGCTTGTGAATGAATATTGTGGTGTGGGTGAAGCATGTTCCTGGCATGCAAAATAAGATAGCGGATTCTCTCTTTCATTGCATGTGGTCCTTGCTCAGGAAGCTGGCACCACAAGCGGAGTTAATTGGCAGAGAGGTCCCAGAGCAGCTATGGTCCTTTGGAACTGGACGGCGTACAAAATGCTGCGAAGATCACTCGCTCCATCCACCTGGAATGTCTGTATCTGCAACTACAACAAAGTGAAGGTGTTTTTCATTGCAAGCGGTTGGTCCGGTTGTCGGGTTCCTTAGGATCTATTAATTAGCTACATTGTACACGCCAAGCAGCTAGGGTTATTCAGGAACATGGTTCATGTGCACTTAGCCACTTTAGCATTCTTCATGAAGTTGGAAACAGGCCGAGCAGAGCAGTATTTTGTAGGGGTGTGCATTCGGATTGACCGCATTAGTAAAACGCAACTCATATTTTTTTTTTACTTAAAAAATTGATTCGACATAAACGATCGGATTTCCCACATATCGAACATAGATATGTTCGATATGTGGGAAATCGCGATTGTTGAGCCAAAATAAAAATATAAACCCCCTCACCCTCCTTAATCCCCCCCCCCCCCGACTTACCACAACTCCCTGGTGATGGAGCGAGGAGTGAGGACGCCATTTCTGCAATCCTTGGCGAGAAGCATGTGACGTCGGCGGCACGTCGAGTGACGCCGGCGTCACGTGATTCCCGGCTCGTTCGCGCCGGACGGCTCGTTCGGCCCAAAAAGAACTTTTGGCCAGCTTGGGGGGGCCTCCTGACCCCCCCAAGCTGGCCAAAAGTTCTTTTTGGGCCGAACGAGCCGTCCGGCGCGAACGAGCCGGGAATCACGTGGCGCCGCGTCACTCAGACGCGACGTCACGTGATTCCCGGCAAGTTCGCGCCGGACGGCTCATTCGGCGCGAACAAGCCGGGAATCACGGGGTCAGGAGGCCCCCCCAAGCTGGCCAAAAGTTCTTTTTGGGCCGAACGAGCCGTCCGGCGCGAACTTGCCGGGAATCACGTGACGTCGCGTCTGAGTGACGCGGCGCTACGTGATTCCCGGCTCGTTCGCGCCGGACGGCTCGTTCGGCCCAAAAAGAACTTTTGGCCAGCTTGGGGGGGTCAGGAGGCCCCCCCAAGCTGGCCAAAAGTTCTTTTTGGGCCGAACGAGCCGTCCGGCGCGAACGAGCCGGGAATCACGTGACGCCGCGTCACTCGACGTGCCACCGACGTCACATGCTTCTCGCCAAGGATTGCAGAAATGACGTCCTCACTCCTCGCTCGATCACCAGGGAGTTGTGGTAAGTCTGGGGGGGATTAAGGAGGGTGAAGGGGTTTAATTTTTTTTTTTGCACATATGTACATATACCCAACTCATTGGATTTTTTTTATGTCCATATTGGCCGCAAGTGGGACCCCCTTTCGGACATAAAAAATATGAACATAAAATTTTGCTCTGCACATCCCTAGTATTTTGTGGTGAAAAGTGTGATGCTAGGCTGGGCGAGGGAGTCTGTACCTCAGCACAACACCCAGAGGCCACTAACTCATGTCTTCCTGATATCATTGAGGAGCATCTTGCCCTTGGTAGTGTAGAGTGAGTTTGACACTGCACTCTTCTGAGTTGCCTTTGTGCTTGCATTCTTTGGTGTCCTGCATGTTAGCGAGTTCACAGTGCCATCGTGGAACACATCTCAGATGCGTGGTTTGCTAAGGGAAGACGTCAGTGTCTCGAATGGCACGCTACCCCTGACATTAAGGAAGTCAAAGACTGATCAAGGGGTGCACTCTGATAGCAGTCAAAGGTCTGGCAACCTGTCTGGTTGTGGCCGTGACAACATACCTAGTTTTACGCCCAAAAGAGAATGGCCTGTTTTTACTGTACCAGGACAAATCCCTATTAAGCAGATATCAGTTTTCCAGTTTTCAAGAATGCGCTGCAAAAAGCCAGGCTTCAGAGTGAATGTTTTCGCATTCACTTATTCAGTATCGGAGCTGCCTCCAGCATAGCGACTGCCGGTCTGCCACAGGTTGTCATACAGCAGATGGGCTGGTGGAGGTCCAGGGCATTTGCGTCATACATCAGGCGTGTTGACAGCTCACCTGCGCTTGCTCTGGGCTGGGTGCATTCCGAAACTTAAATTTCCTTTTTCTTGCAGCTGCCATCTGCCATCATTCAGCATGGATCGTGGACCACTCATTCATCAACCGTGCACATAGGAGGACTGTAAGGGGGAAATTCGGGCTCGACCAGGGGTTGTCTGGGTGAGGCTAGACCATCAAATGGCTAGGTCAGAGCAGTATGCCTTGGCACCAACTCTGGCCCATGCTGCAGTCTGATGCCTGTTTTACACCACCCAACTTTGTTATCATTCACCTGGGCAGCAATGACTTGGGGAGCAGCACCGGACTCGCACTGCCTAACACGATCAGTGATGACTTGAGTCACATTGTTTCAGCATTGCCTTCCTCCAGAATCTGCTGATCAGAAATCATACCCCAGCAGAAACTGTTGGGCACTGGATGGTGGGTTAGATACCTGGCCATTTTCAACCAGCAGATAGCCAAACCCCTGCAGCACATGGACGGTCATCATCTCAGGCATGTGTGGTGGATGCACACTGCGCAGAACTATATGCTCCGGACAGAGTGCATCTATCAGACTTGGGAATTGATTTGTTCATGCAGGCTTTGCAGAGGGTGTTCACAAGTGTAATTCTGGATGGGGGGAGCCCATCCTGTGGGGGCCGGAGGGGTTTGTACCTGCCCGCACATGATGGGATCCTGGTGGCGGTGGCGAATGAGTCCTGGAAAATGAATGTAACGCTGAGGTCTGTATATGAAGCAGGGAGGTGCCAGTAAGGATGAGAGGGGCCTTGGGGGCCACCACTTGGCGATTGGCCATTGAGGACAGATGGAAGGCCTGAGGAGAGGGCCTCGACAAATTCATGGCCTGGCACATTTGTGAGGGGATCCAGTATGGTCTGCTATGTGGCAGCTTGATGGGGCCCCTCTGCTAATGGCACTCCACCACCATACGGGGAGCTCGCTGGGAGCGCAATCCCCCCTCCCACCCATTCCAGTTCCACGGAAGCAGAAGGGGTGGAGGCGTCGGCATCTCTCCTGTGGTTAATAATCGGACTCGGCTCCTAAATTAGACTCCCCTGTTAGGGTCCTTTAATAAACGGCTACAGCCATTTGCATTCCAGTTATGACTGAGGCTCTCATTATGTCTGTGTAATGTGGTATGGTTGGCTCAGCTAGGCGGGGGTGGGGGCAGGATAGAACCTGGGGTATCGGGGCTGCCCGGTTACTTCTAATGGCTATTTAGTTAACAGTTCTGTGTAAACTGCCAACCTTCCAGCACAGGACTCTTGAACTCAACACACAGGTCTTTTTTTAACAATATTAGTTGGAATTCCTCTTCAACAGTAGCTTTAAACCACTTATTCAGTTGTTCCTAGCAGATCATCAAGAAAGCCCCATTAGCTGCAGACACTATAATTAGTACACTCCAACCCTCCTAACATGCAACTTTTCCTAACAGACTACCAATTAGGGAAGTTCTATTAACTGAAACCTTCTGAAGCAGTGCTCTTGGACCAAAACATATAGTTTCTCTTAGTAAACCACTCTTCAACAAGTCTCTGTTAGTTTCAAACACTCTAAAGCAGAATTCTGTTCATTGAGAGTTTGGATTACAGGGTCACAGTATAACTGGTTATTTAAGGAACCCACAGCTCCTATATTCATAAGCGTCTCAATGTTGTACAGCTAAGCTTAATCTCCTTTTCCCTTCAACATAAGTGTACAACAGACTTGTAACAGATCAAACCTGAATACTGATTTTCTCTGATTTAACTTATTTACTTCTTGAAACAATAACTTCAACAGTTGTGCAGATGCAACTGTACAGGTCCAATTGTATGCTATAGGTATCTTTCTAACACTTGTAAATCAGTATTCCTATATTTCACAATAGTGTCACATTTCACTTTTGCCCTATTCTACAAAAATAGGATAGTATCATATGATCAGATTTCCTCCACTCTATATCACAGCAGTAGTGTAGATCAAACTACAGAAACCTCCTGCTCATTGCACATATCGGTAATCTGTGCAAAAACTAACAAACACTTACAATCTCAAATAAGTGTATCAAGAAGACTCTAAAAAATGTTAATGTGGCAAAACCAATAGCACTGTATAATCTTAGAACTCTGTATTAGAAATTCATCCTTTGTTTCCATAGCTATCATCCATTTTTGAAGAGAGCTCTCAGGATACCACATCCAACTCAAGAAAGAGCCAGCAAACTCCAAAGAAGTTATTCATATACATCATGATATCCAATTGCATTAATGTATCATCAAAAACAATTCATGATATGCCTGATGCATCATCAAAACACTTTAATGCTGCTCATATCTTCATTGTACTCATGGATCATTTCTGGTGATATACAACTACTTGCACAGAGTAAGAAGCTCGAGGACCTTCATTGCAAACATAGAAAATGAGAGAAAGATGGACTAGGAACCCAGGAGGTAACATGAACAAAAAGAGGGGGCGAGGAGATGGTTTCTAAGTGGAAGTGATAGGACAATGGATGAAGGGGTCTGTTGACTTTCCAGTCATAGCTTATGAGCCTTTTCCAGAAACTTGGATCCTGCTGGGCCGAAGTTTGTGACCCAGAATACAGATTGGGATGCAGAAGAAGAGAGGAGGCAAGAAAAGCGATCTGACTACTGCTTGACACAATCTTAACAAATGTGTGAAAGGCAGATTTGTAATCACTCACATTTCTACTTGACTGTGACATTCCATGTCCTAGCTAATTGGACTAGATGGTCAATAGGATGACTCCACTGATGCTGAATACATGCAGATTCTTGGCTGACAGTCCTCAGGAAGGCTGCATGTTGCAATTTCATACTTGTCAGACATTGTAGCCACATTTTCCTTATGGCTGTCTAATGTTGTTTATAGATATGATATTTGGATATAATGTTAGTCTTGTAGCTTACAATTAGAATGAAACTCAGCTACATGTAGACCCTGTAGATTCTGTTGAGGAGTCAAAAACATATATAGCAGTTCAGCTTGTTGATCCTAGTGAGCCTAGAAATATTCTTATTTCCTCCCAAGAGCCACTGATTTCTCCAGATTACATCCAAGGCTTGATTGTCTTTCAAGAACATCCTTTGGTCTGCCCTTTCCCTTCTAGATAGACATAAAAGAGCCAACAAAAGAGGAATGTAATGTGGGCAAAGAGTGGATCCTTCTCACCTTTAACATAAGGAGCCTGTACACCCTCCATTTTATTCAGTGGCAGTGGAGAGGTGTGCACTATTGAACTCACATTTCTAATTACTTTTTCACTTCTGAGAAGAGAGGTGAAGCCTTTGCAGGGGGTATGGGGTATGGGGTAAGTGGTAGTGTAGTGAGACTGACTGGAGTGTGGTGGAAGTGTGGTCCAAGTGTGTGCGGCCATGTAAAAGACCAAACTAATTTTGACTATATAAATTATGTGTGGTCAGAATTAACTATAACTTTAACCACACTTTAACCAGATAAATGCAGCTGGATATCCAGGTACAAATAATTGGGTAAATTTACTCATTTTTTTTAACCACACTTACCCAACTGAATATTAGTTCCTAGAGAAACAGACATTTTTCTCCTCACAAAGAAGTTTAAATCATGGTTAAAAGACTTGTGTAGAAAAGAAGATTTTAGATATATTGGGGATTAGGGATGTATCTAAGAGGATAAGGATCTGTACCTGGAGATGTTTTGTATCCATTCATCAAAGAAAGGTTCTGTAACCCTTAACCACAAATTTAAAACCTGCTTGGATAAACATTTAAAATAAGTGAGAGGGAAGGAACAAAATTCTCATTCCTCCCCCCCAAAAAAAATATTTGTGGTAAATGGTGTAAACCCTGAAAGAATATAATCCTGAAATCAACTATGCAAAACTGAGAGACAAAAATCAATAAGTAGAGGAGGGTTAGTTAATGAAATAGTTAATGGGAAAAGACAACAGCAGAAAATTAAGAGAAAGGTGGCAAAATCTTATCCTGGAAAGTCATGTGTCCAAATGCTGAATGTCTTGTTAAGATAATGACTGACTTGGATGTCGCCATTGCAGAGACAGGTTGCGGTTTGGAAAGCCTTAGACTTTGTATAATAGAAATCAGGAGTGGGCTATAACTATCTTAGGGTATAATCTGTTCATAAAAGACAGAATAGGAAGAAAGGCTGGAGGGATAATTCCCTACAGTATGGATACAAGAATGGCCACAGAAGTATTGAGAGAGCAAAAAGAAGCTGAATACTCTGGATTACCTTGCAGAATATTAGGAAGATTTTCATCTGCATGGGAGTAATATGCAGAGTTCCAGCATTAGAAAAGAGAAAGATTCAGATGTGGTAAGAAACATCAGAAGCATGGAGGACAAAAGGGAGTTGTAAATTGTTAAATTGTTTTAAATGTGCTGGTTGTTAGTTTCACGGAGAGCCTCCTTGTTTTAGTTTTTTTTGAAAGAGCAAATACTAGCCATTCTTTATTTACCTATTCTACCCATTCATGATTTTATAAACATGTATCATATTCCCTCTTAGCTATCTTTTTTCCAGGCTGAAGAGACATAACCTGCATAGCCTCTCATCATAGTGGAACTGTTCCATTCCCTTTATCATTTTTGTCACCTCCTCTGCACCTTTTTGAATTCTATTTGTCTTTTTTGAGATGAGATGACCAGAACTGCACACAATACTCAAGGTGCAGTTGCATCATAGATTGATACAGAGGTAATATGATATTTTCTATTTTATTCTCCATTCCTTTTCAGATCATTCATAATATTCTATTTGTTTTTTTTTTTTTTTTTACTGCTGCTGCACACCAAACTGAGGATTTCAATGTATTGTTCACAAGAACTCCAAGATCCCTTTCCTGGGAGGTGACTCCCAGAACAGAATCCATTATTGTGTTACCTGTAGATGAGATTATTTTTCCCTATGTGCATCCCTTTGCACTTTTCCACATTAAATTTCAACTGCCATTCAGATGTTCAATCTCTTCGTCTCACAAGGTCCTTCTGCAGTTCCTCACAATCCACTCCTGTTTAAACAACTCTGAATAATTGTATGTCATCTGAAATTTTGATCATCTCACTTGTTTACATTTCCAGATCATTTATAAATATGTTAAATAGCAAAGATCCCAGTAGTACTATTTCTGTGATACTCTATTAATGACCTTAGGAAAACTGACCATTTAGTCCTACACTCTGTTTCCTGTCTTTTAACCAGTTCCCAAACCATAGTAGGACACTGCCTTCAATTCCATTACTTTGTAATTTCTCAAGGAGTTTTTCATGGGGGGACTTTTCCAAATGCCTTCTGAAAATTAAAATATACTATATCAACCAGATCACATTTATCTACATGTTTCTTAACCCCTTAAAAAATGAAGTAGATTTGTGAGGCAAGACTTACCTTGGGTAAATCTTTAGAATAGTTTCCACTATTTTTCCCAGCACTGAAGGCAGGCTCACTGGTCTTTAGTTTCCTGGATTGCCCCTGGAGCCCTTTTTAAATATTGGGGTTACATTGGCCACTCTCTAATCTTTAGATACAATGGATGATTTTAATGATAGGTTACACATTTTAATTAATAGATCTGAAATTTCATTTTTGAGTTCCTTCAGAACTGGGGTGCATACCATCTGGTCCAGGTGATTTGCTACTTTTTAGTTTTTTAATCTGGTCACTATATCTTCCAGGTTCACAGTGATTTGATTCAGTTCATCTGAATCATCACCCTTGAAAACCATCTCCGGAACTGTTATCTCCCCAATATCCTCATTAGTAAACACAGAAGCAAAGAATTCATTTAGTCTTTCTGCAATGACCTTATCTTCCTTAAGAGCCCCTTTAACCCCTCAGTCATCTAACAATCCAACCAACTCCCTCACAGGTTTCTTGCTTCGGATATATTTTAAAAAGTTTTTATTATGAGTTTTTGCCTCTGTGGCCAACTTCATTTCAAATTCTCTCTTAGCCTGCCTTAACAATGTTTTACACTTAACTTGATAATCTTATGCTTTTTCCTATTTTCTTCAGATGGATCCTTCTTCTAATTTTTAAGGTTGGTTTTTTTTGGCTAAAATAGCCTCTTTCACCTCACCTTTTAACCATGCCAGTAATCATTTTGCCTTCCTCCCATCTTTCTTAATGCATGAAATACATCTGGTCTATGCTTCTAAGATTGTATTTTTAAACAATGTCCATGCCTGTTGTATACTTTTAACCTTTGCAGCTGCATCTTTCAGTTTTTTTCTATTTTTCTCATTTTATTAAAGTTTCCCTTTGGAAAATTTAGTATTAGAGCTATAGATTTAAATATTGTCCCCCTTCCGTCATTCAAATTTGATCATGTTATGATCACTGTTGCCAAGTAGACCCACCACCGTTTACTTTCTCACCAAATCCTTCATTCCACTAAGATTTAAATCTAAAATAGCTCCCTCTCGCGTTGGTTCCTGAACCAATTGCTCCATGAAGCAGTTGTTTATTCCATCCAGGAATTTTATGTCTCCAGCATGTCCTGATCTTACATTTACCCAGTACAATAGTATGATTTAGAAAAGAGCCTGATTAATTTTTACTGAGAAAATGTCTCTTGCCTAAAAATCAAGGGTTGAGCTAGAGGTGGTTGGGAGGGAAAAACAGACACTAGAATTAACTCCTTCTGGCTTGCTTATTATCTCAGAAACACACAAACTCTAAAGAATGTATCCCATTATAAACCTCTCTCCAAACTTTTTTAAGTCCTAAGAATTTCCAAGGCTATACTTACCAATCCCCTTCACCACAATTAAGTTGATCTTCACTCAAAGGATTGAGAGGTTTGAGATTCATACGCCACTAGGCATGCACTTCCAGTCCTCTTCTACTGCATAGGGCATGGGACCTCTGGAAGCTGGGGCTGTGGCTTTCAAAACCTGGATCGCTCACTGAGACCTCTGGAGTCCTCTCCTGTGGGATGCCAGGAGCAGCATGCAGATGAGCCTTCTGGCCCTCTTCTACTGCATAGGATGTGGGGCCTCTGGAAGCTGGGGCTGTGGCTTTCGAAACCTGGATTGCTCGCTGTGACTTCTGGATTCCTCTCCCATGGGATTCTGGGAGCAGCATGCAGATGAGCCTTCTGGTCCTCTTCTACTGTGCATGCATCTTTTAAAAGTCACATTTATGTGAGTGAATGTATGCATGTAAGACCTCCAGGGTGCTTTTATCTATGGGTAAAAGGGGTACTTGCTCTGGTCCCTGCATAGAAGGGGGTCCACTGCATGAACATACAGGGCTCTATTCTAATGACTCTATCAGTCAGTGCCCTGAGAACGGCTGGCTTCTTCTTCCTCCAGGCTCTTCCTTCCCAGGCAGCCTGCAGATAACAGGAAGAGAAGGCATGAGCCTGGAGCAAAAAAAAGGACATAGAGCAAAGAGCCACACTGCTCTCTAATCCAGCCCTTTACATCCTGTCATTCAGCGGCAGGAGCAGGGGCGGTTTTATAATGAGGCAGGGTGAGGCGGCTGCTTCAGGCGACAGAATTTTGAGGTGGCAAGAAAATTCCCCTCTCAGAATGCTGCTGTGGTGTCCACCTCACCCTGCCTGTCTCTGCTGCAGCTGCCTCAGCTCAGGCCAACGGTGACTTGGAAGAACGGAGAGAGGCTGGTGGTAGTTGAAGCAGTGGCGTAGCCTCAGGTGGGCCATGGTCCACCTACTTTGGGATCAGGCCCACCCATTCAGCATTGCCTGGTGGCTCAACAAGAGAGCCCCTGTCAAGGAAGAGGCCCACAACACCACCGAGAAGAGGAAGAGGCCCGCGACGCTGGCGGTCAACCTCACGGGAAGGTGCCCATCCTTCTGCTCCTCCACTTGTGCTGGCCCTGCACATTCAAAACCCTTGCGGCCAGTAAGTTCTCTTTGCTGATCCCATGCATCACAAGATCAGCAAAGAGGAGTGCTAGCCACACGAGTTTTGAATACTCTGGGCATACACGCAAGGAGCAGCAGCAGAACATGCTCCCCCTTTTGCTACCTGTTCCTGTGCTTTGTGTTTGTGTGTGTGTGTGTGTGTGTGTGAATGGGAGCCTGCCTGGGGGTGGGGGTGGGGATGTGTGAATGGGAGCCTGCCTGGGGGTGGGGGTGGGGATATGTGAATGGGAGCCTGCCTGGGGGGTGGAGTGGGGATGTGTGTGTGAATGGAAGCCTGCCTGGAAGTCAGGGTGGGAGAGGTGGGAGAATGGGAGCCTACCTGGGGTGGGACTGGGCATGTGTGAATGGGAGTCTACCTGGGAGTGGGGGTGGAGGTATGTGAATGAGAACCTGCCTGGGGGCCGGGGGTATGTGAATGGAATCTGCCTGGGTATGTATGTGTGAATGGGAGCTTGCTTTGGGGGGGGGGGGGGATGTGAATGAGAGCCTATCTGAGGGAGTGTGTGAGAGAAAGAGAGCATGTAGGAGTGAGAACTTGTGATATGGGAGTGGGAGCCTGCATGTGAGGGAAAGCATGTGAGAATGGGAGGCTGTATGTTTGTGTGAGAGTGGTAGTCTGCATATGAGAGTCAGAGCCTGTGTGTTGTGTTTGTGGGAATGGGAGCATGTGTGTAAGAGCATATGAGAATGAGAGCCTGTGTGTGTGTGTGTGTTTGTAGGAGTGGGAACCTTTGTGAAAGCAAGCATGTCAGAGTGAGAGCCTATGTGTATGCGTGTGTGTATAGCAGTGGGAAATTGTGTGTATGTGAGAGAGAACATGGAATAGTGGGATCCTGTGTGAGAGAAAGTGTGTGTGTGTGAGAGAACATGTGAGAGATTCTGTGTGTGTGTATGAAAGAGGAAGAAAAGAAGACAGAATAAAAGAGACCATAAGAACATGCCATACTGGATCAGACCAAGGGTCCATCAAGCCCAGCATCCTGTTTCCAACAGTGGCCAATCCAGGCCATAAGAACCTGGCAAGTACCCAAAAACTAAGTCTATTCCATGGTACTGTTGCTAGTAATAGCAGTGACTATTTTCTAAGACACCTTAAGTAATAGCAGGTAATGGACTTCTCCAAGAACTTATCCAATCCTTTTTTAAACACAGCTATACTAATTGTACTAACCACATCCTCTGGCAACAAATTCCAGAGTTTAATTGTGCATTGAGTAAAAAAGAACTTTCTCTGATTAGTTTTAAATGTGCCACATGCTAACTTCATGGAGTGCCCCCTAGTCTTTCTATTATCCGAAAGAGTAAATAACCGATTCACATCTACCCATTCTAGACTTCTCATGATTTTAAACATCTCTATCATATCCCCCCTCAGCCATCTCTTCTCCAAGCTGAAAAGTCCTAACCTCTTTAGTCTTTCCTCATAAGGGAGCTGTTCTATTCCCCTTATCATTTTGGTCGCCCTTCTCTGTACCTTCTCCATCGCAATTATATCTTTTTTGAGATGCGGCGACCAGAATTGTACACAGTATTCAAGGTGCGGTCTCACCATGGAGCGATACAGAAGCATTATGACATTTTTCGTTTTATTCACCATTCCCTTTCTAATAATTTCCAAAATTCTGTTTACTTTTTTGACTGCTGCAGCACACTGAACTGACTATTTCAATGTGTTATCCATTATGATGCCTAGATCTCATTCTTGGGTTGTAGCACCTAATATGGAACCTAACATTGTGTAACTATAGCATGGGTTATTTTTCCCTATATACATCACCTTGCACTTATCCACATTAAATTTCATCTGCCATTTGGATGCCCAATTTTCCAGTCTCACAAGGTCTTCCTGCAATTTATCACAATCTGCTTGTGATTTAACTACTCTGAACAATTTTGTATCATCTGCAAATTTGATTATCTCACTCATTGAATTTCTTTCCAGATCATTTATAAATATATTGAAAAGTAAGGGTCCCAATACAGATCCCTGAGGCACTCCACTGCCCACTCCCTTCCACTGAGAAAATTGTCCATTTAATCCTACTCTCTGTTTCCTGTCTTTTAGCCAGTTTGTAATCCACGAAAGGACATCGCCTCCTATCCCATGACTTTTTACTTTTCCTAGAAGCCTCTCATGAGGAACTTTGTCAAACGCCTTCTGAAAATCCAAGTTTACTACATCTATCGATTCACCTTTATCCACATGTTTATTAACTCCTTCAAAAAAGTTAAGCAGATTTGTGAGGCAAGACTTGCCTTGGGTAAAGCCATGCTGACTTTGTTCTATTAAACCATGTCTTTCTATATGTTCTGTGATTTTGATGTTTAGAAAACTTTCCACTATTTTTCCTGGCACTGAAGTCAGGCTAACCGGTCTGTAGTTTCCCTGATCGCCCCTGGAGCCCTTTTTAAATATTGGGGTTACATTTGCTATCCTCCAGTCTTCAGGTACAATGGATGATTTTAATGATAGGTTACAAATTTTTACCAATAGGTCTGAAATTTCATTTTTTAGTTCCTTCAGAACTCTGAGGTGTATACCATCTGGTCCAGGTGATTTACTACTCTTCTGTTTGTCAATCAGGTCTACCATATCTTCTAGGTTCACTGTGATTTGATTCAGTCCCTCTGAATCATTACCCATGAAAACCTTCTCCAGTATCGGTACCTCCCCAACATCCTCTTCAGTAAACACTGAAGCAAAGAAATCATTTAATCTTTCCGTGATGGCCTTATCTTCTCTAAGTGCTCCTTTAACCCCTTGATCATAAAACGGTCCAACTGACTCCCTCACAGGCTTTCTGCTTCATGGAAAAGGAAGCTTTCTGCTTCCTGGAAAAGGAAAAGACAGACAAGGGGGAAAAAGAGCCTGGGACCAACTGATTAGAAAAATAAGATCAGAAAGCAAAGGTAAAAAAAAATAATTTGCCTTTCAGCATTTGGAATATCATCTTTGAGAATGTGCATTTCTTATATATTTTCTGCTTTTTCTTCAGTATTTCAGTGCTCACAGAGTCTGGTTTCTCAGGCTTTCCTTTTTAGTTTTGTTTGCATGTTTGTTTCTAATTTGTAGTCCCTTATTCTGTCTTAGATAATGGTCTGTCTGTGCGCAATTGTGAAAGAGATGCAGTATTTTGGCTAGCATCTAGTTTCTCTGTAGGGATTTGTAGTAGTCTGGTTTGTTTATTTGTCCATTAGGTAGTGTATTAGTGTTCCAGGGCCTGGTGTAAGGTTTGCCTTGTTGCCTTTTCATAGATAAGGTTGCTGCTGTTTGAGTCCTGGGAGTTATTGCTGTTATGGTATGGTAAAGTTCTGTTTATTTATTTGGAAAGTTGTATTACTTCAAAAAGTGTTTGGGAGTGAAGGGAATGTATTTTGCTATCATTGATGTTGCGGTTCTGGCCTCGAGCGCCGCAACCAGACCCTTACCTCCGTGCTCCTGGACCTGTTCCCACTTCTGGAGGCCTGGTTTGCGGCCTGTTCAGCGGCGTCCCTGCGGGGGTCGCGCAGCCGGGAAGCTTCCCATGGACGCCCTGCTGCTAGGCACGCGCGCGCGTCACTTGGGCACTTTTCTAGGCCGTTTCCCGCCAGTGGTGACTCCGCCCAGTTCCTCACGTCAGATGCTTCGGCCTTGATAAGCCGGCCGCGGACACTCAGTCTTTGCCTTGCAACGGGTTTACCTCCTGGTTCCCTGTTGCGTCGTGCCCCGGAGTGAGCTGCCTTGGTACTCGCTCCGTTCCTGCTTACCTGCTACAGTACCTGCTTGGTTCCTGCTTGCCTGCTACAGATCCTGCCTGGTTCCAGTACCCGAGTCTTGCTACAGTTTCTGCCTGGTTCCAGTACCCGAATCCTGCTACAGTTCCTGCCTGCCTGGTTCCAGTATCTGAGCCCTGTTACAGTACCTGTTTGCTGTTCTAGTCTGGTTCCAGTTCTCAGTCCTGATCAACAGTCCACCTAAGTTCCAGCGGCTGGGCCTCTACGGGCTCCTCCCGGGGGAGCACCAGCTTCCAGGGTGAAGAGCACCTCTACGTACTGCCTGAACATCTGCCTCCCGGCCTGCCACATACTAGAGACATTGAACATCTTTCCCAGTCTCCTGCAGGTCGGCCCAAGGGTCCACTAAATTGAGACTCCATAACAATTGAGGTGTCACCAAAATTTGAATTTTTTTGTTTTGTCCTAGTTCTGTTCTGCACCTGTTGCAAATCGTTTTATGCATTTTTGGAAAGAGGATTCATAAAAGAATATATTGATATTTGTTTTATTACGTGATTGGATTGGATGTTTCTGAAATGTTCTTTGTTTATTTTTTATATGATATTGTGTATTTATAAACTGCAATAAATATAAAATAAGTTAATATAAATAAGGCATTTTTAATGTTGGTAAGTGCTTGAAGTAATAGAATTAAAATATTTAAAAATGTCACTCATGAATGATGGCTGTGGCAAACTACTCAGAAATCCATTGTAGGGTGCATGCTAAGACATTATTTATCGATAAGAGTACAATTAGTACGGCCTACATCTGTATGTCAACTGCCCACCCATGTTAACCTTGGGCCCCTCCAAAATTCAGTTCTGGCTACGCCACTGGGATGAAGAAGAACAGAGAGAGCTGGGGCTGCCGCCGGAGTTCAGGCCCTAGGTTGGTGAAGATAACTAAAGTTCAGGAGTACACCAGGGTCAGAACAGACAGCAGACTAATGGAGTCAGAGACAGACCAAGGTCAGAGCAGGCAGGTAGCAAGAGTGGTCAGGTCCAGGCAGCAGGCAATTGTAGTTAGGTCCAGCTGATGGATGAGGTCCAGGGGGAAGGCAATTGTAGTCAGGTCCAAGCAAGAGGTCAAGATCCGGAAAGTCAAGCCAATGGTGGATGAAGACAGACTGAAGACACTGGACAAGACAGCTAAGATGAGGCTTTCTGGACAAGGTGGGCTGGACAAGGAAAGCTGGAGAAGTCAAGGTTGGATGAGGCAAGGCTGGAAGGCAAGGCAGGATGAGACAAGGCTGGACGAGGCAAGATTGGATGAGGAAAGCTAGAGAAGGCAAGGCTGGAATTCAAGGCAAAACAAAGCAAGGCTGGGAGAGGCAAGGCTGGAAGGCAAGACAGCACGAGGCAAAACTGGATGAAGCATAGGAACACAGAAATTAGGAACAGTAGGCAACACGCACAGCAAGGCAGAGCTGAGGCAAGGAAGAGCAGGGTGGTTGGGTCTTAAATAGGAGAACGGGTGATGTCATCACTAGGTACAGTGAAGCGGATTTCCTGCCGCGGGACCTTTAAGGTGCACATGGCTGTGTGCATGTGCAACTAAGGCTGGTGTAGAGAGGAGGGGGAGCAGCGTCCTGTCGGTGTCACTCTTGCCAGAACTCTTGGGCAGCGTCCAGGGCCTCAGCATGCATGGGGCAAGTGTGGTCAGTCACGGGGCCTGCCCACAGCCAGCCAAACATAAAACCTACACCTATTTCTATTTCTAATTTGTGACCACTTACTCTGTATTTGGTAAGGGTCCGTGTTTTGTGTGTTTGACTGAAGTGATGTATTCTGCTAAGATATAAGATCTGTGTGGGGATCTATAGCACTTTAGCTTATTCTATTTTCCTAAATGGAGATATATTGGTATTTTAGTGCCAGATGGGATGTTTGCTACGTTGCCTTTTCATATAGGGTTGTTGCTTTTTGAGTTCTGGTAGTTAGTGCTATTTGTGTATGTTTGGTTTGCTATATAGGTTTTGACTGATTTTTTATGCAGGGTTTTGTATTATCTCACAACATGCCAGGTAATGAAAAACATTTCTGTTACTGTTTCTAAAATGACAACATAATTTGAATGTTGGTTTTATATTGAGTAATAAGGGGAAACATCTCAGTTCAGCCCTGCTAGTCATTTCTAAGGTTACCTTCAGTCAGTGCAGTATGGATTTCTTTTGATTTATAAATATTTGCATTTCTTGATTTTTTTTTTTTTTTGCAGTATATCCCCAAAAATCATAGATGACACATTCATCTTACACTGACATTTTTAAAAACATATTGGTATTATATATATATATATATATATATATATATATATATATATATATATATATATATGAAGCAAAGTTTAATATTTAAAATCATGATGTTCAATTATGTGTAATTTTACAGGATTGCTCTGGAAGAAATGGTGGTGGGGTCATAATCATTGTTGAGTTTAATTATCAAAGTCTCGGTGGAGGTGGGGGTGTGGGTCCTATGGGTTTGAAAGTTAATTGAGGAGGGGGATGCAAGGCTGAAGGTTCAGTACCCTTGCATTTGTCCTGCCCACAGCACACGTCCCTTAACATCGCACTTGCTGCATGGACTGGAACGAGGAAGATGACCCATGCTGCAACTTCCATGGTCCTTCATGAGCTGAAAGAAGGAAGAGGGTGTATTTGTGTCAGCCTGTGCAGGGCCAGGGAGGAAATGGCACGTGGCTGCCTTCCAATCAGCCAGCAAGGGAAAGGAAAGCTGCAGGTAGAGGCCAGCAACATCGTATTAACTTGGGGGAATGGGGGAGGAGGTGGAAAGAGGATTGTGATGAGGTTAGGAAGGAGATGGAGGGTGATGGTCAATGTGGGAAAAATAAAGGTTTGCACAGGGTCTCTGAAATGGTTAAAATGGATTGATCTTCAAAAAAGACTTCCAGCAGGCATCCTGAAGTTTAGGTATTATCCAATGTCCAACTGGTTCTTGTACAGTTTGCAGTTCATTCATTTTTGGTCAAAAGTTCTAGGGTTGGACTAGAAGTGCTACTTTAAAACAGGTGAACTAGTTGGGATAGAAATTCCTGTGTGATGCTTCACCTGAAGAATGCTTGTAATGACAGATTCTTTACTTTCAGTTGCTTGCAGACTTATTATCCAGATTTATTATCCAGACTTATTATCCAGATGCAGTTCATGCAGCTAATACGTTTTCCATTACTCAACTTAGCATAAACTACTTACAGGGGTAGATATCAAAACATATCTGGATAAGTAAGTAAGCTGGTTAAGATTTATCCGGCTAATTTACAAGGGATATTCATCAGCATGGCTATGCTGCTGAATATTCCTGTAAACGTTGCTAGTTAGCTGAATAAGTATTATCTGGCTAATTTATTCATATAAGTCCAAATATTGGCACTTATCTCCCTAAGTTAACTGAATAAGTAGTTCATTCTCAATCTGCCCACCATTGTTCCAGCCATCTACAGTCGGATATTCAGCTACCACCACTTAGCTGGATAAGTCACTATTTTATCCAGTTAAGTAACGCTGAATAACAGCCTCATAGTGTTTTCAACAGTAGATAAGTCTTTATACCAAATAGGACTCAGCTTCTAGCAGTGACAGGTACTTGAGGAAAGGCACTTCAGCTTAACCAGTTTAGTTTATCTTCAGTGATGGCCATGATAGTATTTAAGAAAAATATTGCAACAGATAGTCTTCCAGCTATTACACAAAACGCCCCACTCTGCTTATGCTCCAGATTGGAAACAAGCATTCCGGCATCCAAGTAGCTTTTGACAGGATCCTCCCTCTAAGAGCAATCCAGGCAAAGAGCTCAGCGGTTAGCTCCAGGATCCTCTGTCCATAGGTAAGCCCTGGGAATAGTTTCAGCAAGGTCTCTACAAGATTCTCACTCTAGGACTGAGCCCGGGTTTTAAAATGACAGCAAAGTTCTGCCTGATTCCCTCCTCTGTCTGGGAAGTATCTACAGAGTTTCTTGCACAGGGCACAGTTATCCCTTGAACCCAAACAGGGGGTTTTATGGCTGTACCCAAAAGAACTCACAGGCTACAGTAATACACTCCCCCCCCCCCCCATGGAACAGTGCACTGAAACCTCGAGTGGACCGGGCAAGAACGATTTAATCTCTTGGTTTACCAAAGCTGAGTGGCCTATGCTGACAGTAAGGGTAACCATGGTAACCAGAAGCAAAACGCAGTCAGCGTAAGGATTCTGTCAGGCCAGCAAAGTCAGGTGCTCAGAACCAGACAGTGCAAAACCGAATGAAGGCTTGCAGGGAAACCTCCCCTGCCCCCCCCCCCCCCCCCCCCCCCCCCCCCCCCACACACACACAGTGAGTTTTAAATTTTGGAAAGAGGAAGCTGGGTGAGAGATGTGTGAATGGAGAAAGAAAATAACTAGCTCAATGAAAAAAAAAAAAAAAAAAAGGCAGACTTGGTCTATTCTGCTGCACCATGAATGGGCAGCACATAAAAAGGATCTTCTCCCACATCTGTTTGTACAGCAGCATTCAACAGGAGAAGCTTCTCTTTCCTTTCCTGTTTGTTTGTTTGTTTTATTCCCCATCAAGGTTTTTTTTTAGTGAGGTTGCTCCTAACTGTGGGATAGCATTTCTTTTGATGATATAGTCTTCCTCCTAAATGGACATTTTAAAATGATTTCTATGAAGGGAATGTTAGAACTTGAAGGCTAGTCATGAGACATGTTAAATTAGTCCAAAATAAAAATTAAAAAAAAGGTCGCCTTTTTTTTTTTTTGTGTACGTTGACCTTTAATTCTGTGCATTCAAGTGGACTAACATGGCAACCACGCTTACTTTATTGGATGAAAACATATGACTTGGATTTTACATATCACTGTGGGCTCTAGCACAAGGGGAGCTGAGGAGCACCCAGGGGACACTAAATGATCAGATGCTTGGTGGTAGGAAAGGAAGTAGGTTGCGCTGTGAAGAAGGGAGAGCATGAAATGCATGCACTGCATGTTAATGAAAGACCCCTTTGGTTTTAAGCGCCATCAGTCTTTGTCTGTTTTCTATGGAAATAAAATATAATTGGCAGCAATGGATTTTTCAGCACAGCCTCTGAAAGCCACAGAATGCAACTGTGGCACAAATTTTACTGACCTCAGTTTTTCAGGCTTAACTAATTTTGACATGCAATTTTGGTGATTTACAGTGCCCCAATGAGATTGATACGTGGCCAAATTACAGAAGATAAAAGGAACAATATCCAAGATTTCTGCAATTGTCAATTCACTCAACAGCTATAGATAGGGAAATCATAAGAACTAAAGTGGATATTAAAGATGCACAATTGCTATCTCCTGTAACTGTGAAAAAGCACTTTACAAGCAGGAATGGTGGTTAATGCTGTGAAAGAAAAAAATTAGGCCTTATTTTCACAGACCTGCATAGTGAAGCTTTGACAAACATAGCAAACTACATAGGTGGGGTCTTTATGCAAAAGACATATGCCCAACTTAACATTTAGCCACTCTTGGTTGACTGTGTGAAATTATACAGATTCCACAGATTTTAGTGAATATCTTTAAGAGAAACTGAAGTGGCTAACATAGCTGCGCTGCCAGGAACATTATGGGGGCAAAATTCAAGCTGTCCGTGTTGAAGCAAACTCATCTTGGAGTTTTTACCCACCAATAATTAAAGTAAAACTACGCTGGTAGTGTTGCATTTGTAAAACCCTCTTTGGGAACCTCCCAGAATACAGGGGCACACAACAATCCCTATGTCTGCCCTTATTCTCCTTCTCCACACATCTGCATGGTCCTTTGGTCACCGGAGTGCCGGGGTTTTTCCGGCAGGGAGGAATACAGGCCTCTAGGCCCTAGGCTCACTGGGATGGGAACCCTTAAACAGTCTCTCACACTTTTTCCAGATGCTCTATCAATGATACTCATGGTTTAGATTCCCAGTTTGAGGGCAGTCTCCCTTAGAAGAAATAGGCTTGACACTGGAGGTTGGTGTTCAAAATAAAATTTATTGTAACCAAGAAAAATTTTTCAAAGTCCATGTCACAAAATAAAGGTTCAGATAGCTGTGTACAAAATAGTAAGTTCAAGTACCTGCTCCTAGATGAGTTCTTTCTGAGCTGGTATCCCTATAGACTGGGAACACCAGGTATGCCCACACTCCTGGATGACCAAAGAGTGGGCTTCTGGTAGATGGACAAATCTCAGAATGTACTCCCTAATGCTGGACATCAGGTGGCAAAGTCCAAAACTCTCTGCTTCTGATGGACAGGAAATCGGAGGCAATAAGGTTTCCTCCCCCCCAAAAAAGGAAAAATAATACTTCTTCTCGCTGAGCAACTGCAAAATCCCACTCATCTGCTAGTAGTAGGGCAAAACAGTGCCCTATCCTAATCTCCTTAAGCAGGGGTGACTTCCCTTCTCAGCACAAACAGGTCCAAGAAAAATCAACCAATCTCATCTTCTAAAAGGTCAAAACTCTTTCACCTCTGCCTCTCTCTAGGGGACAATCCCTCTCAGGTCCAGGACGGCACTGGTGAAGGCAAAGCCCCAACCCACTGATTAGACTGTGGGAGCTAAATGGAGTCATGAGCAAACATCTCCTCCTTCAAAAGCAAAAAACAACCACCCCTTCCACCAACCTTACATCTTATTCATAGGTCGAGAATACTTTGGACTATTGGGACAACTGGTGAAACAATCAGTTCTTCTACTCCTGGGAATATGGGGAATCCCCAAAACTAAACAAAGCCTTGGTTTTATCAGGCCCGGACAGGGATGGTCCCATGGCAACAGAGTTTACACTGTACACTTGAGCTTCCTGGTAAGGTGATCTCCTTCTTGGGCTCATTTCAGGTCAACTGCTGGTTCTTTACTGTAGAGGCTGGTAAAATGCCTCATTTATCTATAGTCCACTAGGCAAACTTGATTCTGGTAGGGATTCATCCAGTAGTGACTGTTTCCTCATCTTAGAGATAAGCTCTATGTGGCAAGTAATGGTGGTTACTGTCTGAGGTGGAGACTTTAATGGCTTTAAGGAGGCATACCTCATGTGTACCAAAATCCTCATCAAGGATTTGAGGTTACCACTGTGCAACCTTCTTATAGGTCTCCTAGATGAGAAGATGAATCTTTAGAACTCTGGCAAGTTGGGTCCCACCAGTTCTTGACACTTTTGGGCTAGTCACCCAAACAGACTGGCATTGGTTCCAATGATGAGTGGAGTGTTGTATCGCTCCCCTGGACTCAGGGTGCACCACAACTATCACAGAAACAGTCTCCTTGATCCCTGTTACATTCTCAGGAACTCCACCTCCACAATAACATAGACTTGATAAGGGTAACTTGATTCTCTCAGTCCTTAGATGACCAATCCCTCCATAGGGTATATAAGCAGATGCCTCAGATGGGCCTCTTTATAGTGGTTGAAAATGATGGTGATCTGTGATCCACTGTCCAGTAAGGCTTTCACTGGATGGCTTTCCACTTTCACAGTCACCATAGGAGTAGGCCCAATCAGTCCCTTTGGATCAGTAGGGGCAGCTGAAACATGGGTTGTGGCGTGTATGTTGGAGCTTGTTGCTTTATAAGGCCCCAGGTGTTCCTCCATTAGACCTCTCTGAAGTTTCCCTGCTGCTTTGCAATGCTGGAGCAACTTGTATTTCACATTTGGCAGGTCCTTTGGAGCTGTACTAGAAAAAGAAGGGTGGCTGTCTTCTCCACATCTGTAACAGAGAACAGATCGATTTGACTTGGAACTGCTAGGAGAGCTACTAGTTGAGTCCACACTGTCCCTTTTAAACTTTGTAGAAGATTTGGACTTCTTAGGATCTAGTCCTTATCCCTTGTCAGACAATACAGAAATCTTCAAGGAAACGATCTCCTGGCTCACTTAAGCAATCAGGGCTTTCCCCACCTCAGCTTGGTTAGAACATTCTTCAAGTGCAGGGGGCAGAAGGCTGCTTCACAGCCTGGGGTGGGATGAGTGTTCTCAATCAAGCTATTTCTTTTTGTAATTCTTCAATCAAGTTACTTCAGTGGACTGGAGAGGAGTCTCACTTGGGGGATTAGAAAGATTTCTAATGCCCACCAAAGCTTGACCTGTTGTTCTTCATTCTGGATCTCCTTCAACTGTTGAAGAAACCCTGGAGGGGTTTTATTCTTGCACTCTGTTAACCCCAAACACACTATAATTCTATCGTAGCTAGGGGCATCTCTCACGTTCCAGCAGGACAGGGATCCTTTCTGATGGTGCAAATCCTCCTTTCTGTACTAGCTTCTTAGCAGAAGCTGTAACTGTCTGAGGAAATCAGAAATATTCTCTCCTTCCTCCTGATTCATATTCCTTTAAAAAAAAAAAAAAAAAAAAGAGTACAAATCAGGTCCACATTTGTTAGTGCTAAGGGCATTCTCTACTGTGTCCAGGCACTCTTCAAGAGTGGCTTGGGGGCTTTCAACTTTCAGGGGAAGAGAGGTCAACTCTAGAAGAAACAATATTATTCACAGTGCAGGTTCTCAAGCTTGAAGTGGGGGTGAAACAATGTTGTCCCCCCCCCCAACCTCCCAAATACCACGCCCGGGACACCACTCAGGGATTCCTAGGGCCACAGGATTCTCAACCCCACAGTAATAAAAGCACACTGACCACACAATAAAAACAGTTTCATAAACAATTTCTTAAAAATGGGAATATGAAGGATAAAGGAAACAGGGGAGAATCACAGGCAAATAAGCAATTTGCAAAGATCCATTGACAATGCCAAAACATTATAGGCAACAATGAACAATAGTTTCAGTAAATTGGATACCCTAGAAAAGAATCAAACATCTCTGCACTGTTACTTAACTGCATGGAGCCTAGATGAGAGAGAGAAAAAAAACAGACAGGTTTCTACCCAGTTCATAAACACACAAAGGGTTAGGTGTGGAACAGGACTGTAGTGGAAATGTAACCCCTGTCCAAGTCAAAGGTTTTTCAGAGATAACAATCGTCCCTTTGCATGACTGTCCTATAAATGTCATTTCTTTTCCCAGAGGATGGATGGGAAGATAAATGTTGGAGATCTCAAATAAAAACAAAAATTCTCTGTGCTGGCTGCTTGGTACCTTCATATTGAATAAGCACTCTCAGCTTCATAAACAAACAAATCCAGAGGTTGTGGCCATTCCTGACTCCTGTGTGGCCAGACTGCCCTTCAATGTGAGTTTCACCACTAAGGCCCCTGGTCTTGGCACTGCTTCTAACAGGCACTTGCCATCCCAAGTCTCTAGGTTCTTGACTGCAGCTGGAGAATGTGGAGCTCTCTCTACAGCACCAGAAACTCAGACTGAAGACACCCTCCATGCTCTGTCTGGAACATGAATTTCTAGGTCTTGCTAGGGAAATCTCGTACAGGCTCTGTCTTTACTGCAGGCCACTGACCAGACTCCCTCTGTCTTTCTGCACTTTCAAAAATCTTCTTCCTGGGCTATTTTTCAGCTCCCTGTGCCCCCATGGAGAGATCAAAGAGAGCAGGAAATGCACAACCCTACTGGCTTACAAAATCTCCTGAGCTCAGAAATGACTCAGGAAATGTCTTACTTGCCTTATCAGTTAACTCTGTGTGTGCTGGCCTGGTTCCTCTTTGTCTGGCATCAGACACCAGTGTAGGCAGAAGCCAAATTGCTGGCAAGCTGGTGTGTGCATTATGCAGTGGCATGAGGTGTTGAAAGCAGTTTGAAATCAGGTTCCCTTTAGGTGCCTGCCTCTTTATTTTTCAGTTCATAATGGCACATCAGTGGGTGTTCTTGTAAGCACAGGGGAAGTCTGAAGTCCTTTATCAGAAGGAATGCTTATCGTGGAATGTACACACCCTTACACTTTGATTATTGCCCCTGGAAAACCCACAGAGATTTGGGGGACCACGAAGAACGTGGATACTTGTGTACCTACAGGTACCTGAATGCAATCCATTCTAAAGGGCCTGAAAGAGTGGAATATAAATTATAATTAATAAATAAATCCTTTGCAGACGCAAAGTGCATAGGGTGAAATACTGCCCTGACCTTATCCCCAGCCTAGCTCCTATTTGTCATGGGTGCAAGTATACATGCTGTCATATAGCATCCATACTTTTATGCTTTTTATGTTCCAGAATATTTGTGACTCGCAGCTGGATACATGAAGGAGATGAATAAATACTTAACCCAGACAAAAATGTACTAATTAGACACACAATAAAATGCAATGCGTATGAGCTGATGTGCTATTAACTGTCTCCGTGGTTTGGTAGTTATGTTAATAGTATGCGTAACCATTTGTCTACACCCTCAGAAATAACAGGGACAATAATGAATGAATTGCCTCAATGGGTGAGGCCAAGAAAAACAAATCAAAAAGTAACAAAAAGACAAAAAACTGAGATTGTAAGCACTTTTCATTTATCCATACTGCCAAACTGATCAAAAGGAATAGTAATTGTAACATATAATGAAGGGATATGTGACTCGTTAGTAATTTATGCTGCTCTGTTCTTCATTATAGGGAAAGATATAATATCTGCTTATTCAAAACCTATTCAAGCAAGATCTGCTAAACAGCTGAACATCCCAAATTTGTCCCAGTTGCTCCTTGTGATCTTAGGCAAGTCACTTTACAAACGTAGACCTAGATTCATCATTTTGCTATGAAAATAGTGCCCACGATAAAAATAGGGGCATGGTTAGGCTAATTTTCCTGATACCGTTAACGTGTGATACATTTACGTTATTTCCACATTAGTGAAGTGCAGCCACGTTACCAACCAAAAAGGTTGGTAACGTGGTAGGTAGAGAGAACATGGTACAAATCTACTCTTCTTTCACCACTCCAAATGACAGTAAATCTTCACTGATAGTAACTGTGCTTCTCACACGTATGACTGTGCATGTAAAACTGCCCCCCAAAACCCACCCACTCCACAAACCTCACCCCGAGTTCATAATGCCCCCTCTTACAGTGGTATAAAAAGTTCAATTGTAAGTGAGCTCTCTCTCTCTCTCTCTCTCTCTCTCTCCCCCCCTACCCCCAGAACCGGCATTTGTGCTAAAAACCGTTTTGGCCGGTAACACACAGAAAAAAAGGTGTAGCTATTTCTGATGTTAAAACCTGCATTGCTGTGTGTTACTTTATCGCATGCCATGTTAACCAACCCTCATTTCCATTTATTGTGCTCAAACTCCTCCCACTTGAATACTAATTTTAAATTTGCATTTGCATTTTGCGATGCAGTATTTATTGCATGTGGTATGGCATTATTACCTGCACGATAACGCCCTAACGCATTTTGATAAATGACCCTCAGATTGCAAGCCCTCTGTACCGGAATTTATTCCACTTTAAAGTGCTTGAAAGGCAGAATATAAATAACTAATAGTTTAGCAGTGCAGATCTAATGCCCTGAGTTATAATATGTATGCATAATCTGACTCTATAAAGTCAATTTCTACTTTAAATTCTTTCAAATTAATGGTACAGTAAGTCCTCAAACTTAAAACACATTTGGTTCCTGAAAATTGTGTTTTAAGTCAAAATGTTGTAAATTAAAACAATTGTCCCATAAGAACAAAGTTATAAAATGAAGGTTTGGTTCCAGCAACAGAACCAAATACTCTATTTTCACCAAAATAACCCAGAATTTAGTAATATATGTGCATGTAAAAAGCATAGACATATTTTAAAGCATTATTTTTTTTTGGACTGAAGAGGAAAGTGTCAAGGCATGTCTACAGGACGTGATACTGACATCGTTTTGAGGAGAGGAAGCCCCTGGTACTCTTCCTACTGATGCCACCTTGCCAGGCCTCAGGGTCATCAGCACATCATTGGGTGCCTTTTGGGAGATGCTCGAAACAACTGTTGCAAATGAGATAATGGATACCAATTTAGAAACGTACCTCTCATTTGCTGTAACTCAAAACACCTTAAGTCGAGAATATCCTGTAGTTTATTTTGTAAGGGAAAACAAATAATAGTAAATTATATTAGTTAAGAAAAGGATGGATAGTGGATACCTGTGAAATTGTAAATAAATGAAAACCAAGGTACAATTGTACATATTTTTAGGCCCATTTTGTGTAAAGCTATGCAAAAATTGCCAAACAAAGCATTTTATAATTGAAAAAGTCTTCTGGACTTAATTACTTACTTTTCCAAAGCTGCACTCCAAAGCTGTGACATACACGCTAATTTTAAAATGAACGAGCGTGCGCCCATATACGTGCGTATCGGCGCACAAGCAAAGATATGCTGGAATTTTAAATTGTGCATGCGCTTGCATGTGTATGTTTTAAAATGTTCCAACCTGGCGTAAGTATGCTTCCAGTTTTAACAGGTTACTTGAGCACAGCTAGTTGCGCGTGTCTTCCACAGGACTTTGTCAGTTCTTATGCACGTATGTAGGCGTATTTTAAAACATGCTTGTGTGAGGGACAACCGGGTTTTCACAATTAGTCCACCAGTTTGCCTAGTTAATATCGAGGTCTTCCAGACCCCTCTGGTTCTTCTTCATCCTGCACATCTCCCACTTGAGACAGGACCACTTTCCCTGTCCTATGAGCCCTAAAATTCGAGTTCTACAGACCCGCTTTTCATTTGGAGCAGCAGTAAAGCTACGCGGATAACAAGCCGATGTGCACCGCAGTCTCCGGTTTTAAAATACGGAGTTAAATGTTGGCCCTGCCCTGGAACGCCTGTGCTCCGCCGATTCCCCACCCCTTTCCCACCCTCTTATTTTTGATGTGCACACTGTGTTGCGGTCCTGCCCACAACACAGTCGGGCCGCTGACGCCTTCTTCTTCACGGTGGGCCTGCCTCCGTCGCCGGGCTCCTCCCCGGCTGCCTCCAGCCCTGCGCGGCAGGGTCGGGCCGCCGGGAACCCTCCAGTGTGGCTGGAACCTCCGCTGCCGCTCCGGCTCTCCCCCGACGTGCTGTGGCTCTCCCGGGGTCTTCAACCAGCAAGAGGCCATCCCTGCTGGTGCCTGCTTCAGCCCAGGTCCTTGGCCGGTAGGGAGGCCCTCCCTGCCGGTGCCTGCAGCCACCCTCTGCTTCCTGCAGCCCTTCCAGCTTCAGTCTTCGCGGCATGGAGCCGCTCCTGCAGCCTGCCTACCTTCAGCTCCATGGCAGGGCTGCTCCGCTGCCTGCCTGCTTCTCTTTGGCCCTTCCATGTGGCTGGGAACACCACCAGCGGATCCTGCTTCTCTTCTCTCCAGCTTCCTTAGGCGCGGGCGCGCGCCTCTCGTCTTCAAGGGCCAGCCAGGTGTGGCCCTCTGCTGACCCCTCCCTGGGCATTGTCCTCTTCAGCCCTACAAAAGGGCTCAGCGTCCATTCCAGCTTGGCCTTCGCAAGGAGTTGGTCACTCCTGGGATCCTGCTGTCCTTCGCTCCAGGAGTCGTCCTTGTTCCAGCACTTCTAGAAGGTCCTGTGTTTCCTGTTCTTCATTGGAGCTCCTTGTCTTGTCCTATTGTCTACGTTACAGTCCTGATGTTCACCTGCTGTTCCAGATGTCCGTGTTCCAGCCCTAAGGTCTGTCTCCTGATCCAGTAGCCATGTTCCAGTCCAGATGTTTGTTCCTGATGTCCATGGCCCAGCCCTGATGTTGCTTCTCCTGATCCTTAGTCCGTGATTCTGTCTTGCTCTCCTGAACCCCTGGTTCCTCGTTCCTGAGTCTTCTGTAAGCTTGGTACCCTGCGGCAAGCCATGTTGTGGTCCGCGACCAGCCCCACGGGCAGGCTGAGTAGGGCGCTTCATGATGCAAGCCTTGTACCTTGTTCCTGAGTCTTCTGAAAGCCAAGTACCTTGTTCCTGAGTCTTCTGAAAGCCAAGTACCTCGTTCCTTCCTGCACTGGTCCCGCTCCCGCGGATGTAGGACAGGGTAGTCCGTGACCAGACCAGTAGTACTGGCTGAGTAGGGCGCCCTGAGGGATTGCGCCATTGTCCATATATCTGAGTCTTGTCTGTGCATCCAAGTACCTCATTCCTGAGTCTATGTCGTTCCTGAGTCTCGTCTGTGCATCCAAGTACCTCGTTCCTGAGTCTACGTCGTTCCTGAGTCTCGTCTGTGCATCCAAGTACCTCATTCCTGAGTCTCGTCTATATCTCCATGTTCCGGTCTTCGCTGCCCTGGCCTCCATCCAGCTTGCCGCTTCTTGCCGTACCCTGCGGCAGGTCCGAAAGGGCTTGGAATGGTTGGAGGACTGTTCATAAGACCACCATTGCGTTGTTGGTCTTTCGAAGCGTGCAGGTCCGGAGGAAGGTCAGTATCTCCAGTATCTTCAGTCCAGCCTCCCTCCTCGCCTACCACAGCACCTCTTCAGAGTTCCTCTGGGGTCAAGCCGTGGCCCAAGAACACCTCTCCTGGTAAGCGGACTGCTCTCCTAGTGCTCCCCAACACACTGGTATATACATGCACACTTCACAGCATTTTAAAATTCACGTTGCTCATGCGTGGCTCAGATACATGCGTTTGTGGGCATTTTTGCACATGCAATGCTTTTAAAATCAACCTCCTAGTAATTAGGTCTCTGCCCCAAAGCACTTATAACCTAAGCCCAAACCTGAGACAATGAAGAGTTAAGTGAGTTGCCCATGGTCATAAGGAGTATCTGTAGAAAAAGTGTGATTTGAACCCTGATCTCCCTGGTCTTTAGCCATTGTTCTAGCTATAAGGCTACTCCTCTACTACACATCTTCTTTCTCTGAGGCACACTCCAACAGTTTTCAGTATTTTCCTACTGTGACTGTAGGGGTCTATTTAATATGCAGTGTTAATGTGTTAACTCATATTGCATGCTTAATTTGGCACATTTACATGCAATATCAGTAATGCTTAGGCAAGCGTTACCGAATACCGCTATCATAAAATAACCAGACACAATGTGAGGAAAATATTAATAAGCTATATCACATGGAAATGGCATAATATTAAAATTGCTAAACATGGATACACATCACAATTCACATTAACTGGAGAATGTGACCTACATCTGAAGATATGTAAACGTTTCCTGAGAGTATTGATGGTAGCTATGTGCCTGCCAATGTTCTTCGCCCCAGCATGGGATGTTTAGAGGCAGCTGGTCCCAATTTATGACCCCTCTCCCTGATATAACCCATCTAACACTAGTTCCCTCCTCTGACTCCTTGGCACAACCTCCACCCAGTAACCCCGCTTCTGGCTATTTTAACCCCCCCCCCCCCCCAATCTAAATAGTCAAAAGATTCTCCCCAACTGAGCTTCCCATGGCTCCCTCCTTACCTGCTGGAGTCCCAGGTCTTCATTTGCAACTGCCTTATTGGCGCTGTAATTGAAAAGGGCACCAGATGATCGAAGGTCATAAAGGATAAAGGGGAACTTTGGGTCAGCTCCACCATTTTGGACTATGGCACCAGCATGCAGGAATGACTGGGGATTGCTCCTGCCTGACTGAGGACTTGGTGGCTTCAATGGATGTATAGGAGTCTGGAGGGGGCAGTAAGGAAGTGGGGGATTTTTGGTATATTGGGTTGCATTTTAAGTTGAGGCGGGCTTTGGTGCTAGAGTTCACTGCTACCTGGATGTGCTAGGGCGAGGAGTGGGAAAAAGAATTTGCTTTTGGGGGCCATTTGTTCAATTTATAATGGGGGATGGAATGGGCATAACTGAAGGCTAGTTGCCTCTCTAAGGATCCTGGCCCAAGGTGGCTGGGAACATGCTTTCCTTTGGCCAGGAATGCATGGATTTTACTGTGGCTAATAGCATCTGCCCGTTTCTGGCCACAGGAATGTGGGATTGATTAATTAAACTGTGGCAATAATTTGCTGCAATTTTGTAAATCCAGCATGGAATTACTTGCATGAAAAGGCATGATGGCTACCATTTAAATATAGCTAAGTAAATAAGTGTCATAGGCCTGGATTCATGAATCATCGCTGAATGATGAATCCAGTGAAAATGGGGGGGGTGGGAGGGGCGAAGGGTGGGGTGGGCCTGCGAAAGCCCGCAGCCTTTGCACCACCGCGGTGTCTTCGCTGCCGGTTTTTGCACTGAATAGCGCCACCGTGAAAGCTGGTGCTATTGGGCGTGCTACTGACGACGATAATGTTACTAACTTTATCGCCGCCAGCGAAGACACCGCCGAGTCCGCACCGCGCCACCCCGACTCCGCCCCAATTCCGCTCTGACTCCGCCCCAACTTGAATTTGCATGCTGTTGCACGCGAGAAGGGCCTTATCGCATGCAATAGAGGCTTATCGCATGCGATAAACCTTTAGAAAATAACCCTGATAGATTGGTACTTCCAGCATAGATTTCTAACTATGAATATCACAGCAATATTTGTTGAACTTAGGCTGTTAGGCGCATGTTTAAATAAGAGCACTTTCAAACACTTTAAACAAGTATTTTATTTTACGGAAGAGTCACCTGACAGAGGTGAATATCGATGCTTTTGTTTGCTTTATTGCAATTGCTGACTGCATTATTAAGAAAATTAATTCTGATGTTTTTAAAACTGCTATCGCAACAGCACCAAAGTCAGAAAGAAGTCCACGATATCAGTAAGATAAAATTGAATTCAATAAATCAAAAAATGGTTGAGCAAGAAACATATCTACTATAGAAAAATGCTGGAAATAATCTAAAATATATTGAAATGCACTTTTGTTGTACAGGAACAGCAAAACATCACAGGGAGAAGGTTTTGCTATGAACTCCAATACATAAGGCTGCTAACTATTTCAGTTTTGCTTTGCACTTCCAACTGCTTTGCACTTCCAATGCTATCTTTCTTCAGTGAATGTCACCATCAATTTCTGAAGAAAGTAACTATGCAATCATGGAAGCTTATATCCAACAACATCTTTGGATAATTGCTATAGTGTTCTGATAAAAATTCTCACAGTCTGCAAAGAATCTACCAGATAGAAGTGATACACCAGCCTCCCACAGAATTTTGCACAGAAAGCAGAAGGATGATCCCAATATGATTCAGATCCAGAACTTTCTTGGAATCATAAGTTAGGTTTGTTACTCACTCAGCTGTATTTTGTAAGTAAAATGTAAAGGTCATCAGAATGTTGCATGTTCATACATTGGCCACATGCTTTTCTAGTCATAACCAATGAAACCTGATAATAGGGATTGATTAATCCTGATGATCTTAGGTGGCCAGTACGACAAGGCAATGGGGTAAAACCAATGGCAAGAACATATAGAGATAGGCTGACAGCCATATAAGTTAATCATACCACTTTACAAATAATTGGTGAGACCTCATTTAGAGTTTGTGTCAGCTGTAAAGAATATATCTCTGAGGGGATATAGACAGAGTTAATGCAATTCAAAGGAGGGTTTCTAAAATGGTGAAGTGGGTGTATTATGTATTCTAGGTGAGTGAGAATCAAGAACCTAAATATATATGCCCTAGTGAAGATGAAAGATATTAAATAATATTGAAATACCTCAAGGGTTTAAATAATGCACAAAAGGTATGTGTAAGGTAGAGAAATGGAACATTTTAAATGGATTTGGCAGCTTTTATCTCGTCAGTTTTAATGTTACTATGATTCTATAATTAAATTAAATATATAAAGTTTTAAATTTGACCTAAATGTCCACATTTACTTATGGATGATGTCTTCAGATTTTTGATCCAAATTTATGAAAATGAAAATCCCAGATTATAACCCAAAACATAGCTAATGACTTCCAAAACTGCCCAGGTTGGAAAACCTCTGCTGATGGGGAATATCTGCAATTTTGTGTGACGATGTCTGAAAATAAAAAGGTTTAAGTTAGCTCCAAAAAAAGAAAACTAAAAAAATACGCCCCCAAAGAAAAAAAAATTGCCACCTGTAAAAGGAATTAAGAAAGCGGGAAAGATTCAATCTAGAAGGCTTCCACTGAAACTGGAAACCAAATCATGTGACTCACTGTGTTGACTCTGATAGTACAATTGGTTTCTGTCTGTTTTGTATGAAAACACAACACTTTAAAAAAATAAATAAATAAATTAACACAAATTTTGTTTGGCAGCGAGAGATGTTTTTGTTCTGGAAATGAATGTGAATATGCCAGTGTCTTAAGCATTAGAAACGTTTGGCTCCAACCCAGAGATTTGCAGGAAACTAGCAAATTTTAAAAAGGATAATGATTATAGAAATCTGCAGGGAGTCTGAGCCCTAAGTCCAAATGTGACATTTCTTACAATTACATTAATAGCATTCCCGTGCATTTATCCCAGCGATAACCAAACAAGCAATGAATTATAGGGACCCAGGTTGATTTACATGTACCTGCCCTTGTGACTTTGCTTGAATAAAAATGACAATCATTTTGTTCCACGGAAATAAAGAATTCGTAGACTCAGACCAGGCTCCTTTGGAGAAAATAATTTGCCTCAGCCTAATTTTAAATGGCATTAGCACAGCAATTGCACGTTAGGGGTAAGGATGAATACAGTACTTCTAGGACTTGGTTTGAAAAATATATAAATGTAAAACAACAGGGTGAATTGCAATGTGCTCTAGCTCCTGCATTCTAAAAAATTGTAAAGCAGTTTCTGTTTTATGGTCTTGATCCTTGGTAGGTTTTGAATTTAGTAGATCTATTTTGATAGAAGTACTCCTTTGAGGTTTTCCACTTGATGTAGTGACAAAGATTTACATTTTGCCCTGCCTATTTTAGTGGCCAGGTTATATAAACAGTATACGGGACAGGGAAGTAATATTGCTGAAGACCTCAAAATGGTAATGCAAGCCATAGTACTTGCACACTACCATCTACACAGGACTACACAGGACTCCTCGAAAAACCTCCAAAGCAATGAACAACCTACAGGTACTCCAAAAAGCTGTGCCAGAACAGTCATGGGTAGCAAAATATGGGAACATGCCTCTCCCCTCATAGTCGCCCTGCACTGGCTTTCCATTTCGCTATGTATCAAATTTAAGATCCTATCGCTCACATTCAAGGTACTGAGAAAAGTTGACTCCACATATCTGACCAAAAGGATAAAAGGGTATTGCCCACTTTTTAAAACAATCCAACTGGAAAAAATGTATTAGGTCCATACCTTCAGAAGTGCAGCACCAGAGCTCTGGAATGCACTCCCCCTCTTACTTTCAAGGAAGCAGTGGTTACTTGGACTTCTGGTGTCAACTAAAAAAAATGGTTATTTACCGAAGCCTTTTGTAACTTATCTCCTGAACGACAATAGCTAATCACACAGACCCTGCAACACACAAAAACCAAGAAGCAGAGAGGCTTGAGAATTTGACCTAAGTAAAGAACTTGATGTATCTATACACTAAAGTGCATGCACCTCTACCAGTAGTGTAATTCCTTTGTTTTCACCTTATAATGTAATGCCTTGAATGTAATATATCCCCTATTAACCTAATCCACATTGGGAGTTACCACTCAGGAAAAGGATCTAGGTATCATTGTAGGTAATATGTTGAAATCCTCTGCTCAGTGTGTGGTGGCAGTGGTGGTCAAGAGAGCAAACAGAATGCTAGAAATTGTTAGGAAAGGAATGCAGAATAAAATAGAGAATATCATATCACCTCTGTATTGCTCTTTTGGTGCAACCACACATTGGGTATTGTGTGCAGTTCTGGTCACTGCATCTCAAAAAACATATAGCTGAATTAGAAAGGGTACAGAGAAGAGTGTCCAAAATGATAAAGAGGATGGAATGATTCCGCTATAAGGAAAGGCTAAAGAGGTTAGGGCTGTTCAGCTTGGAGAAGAGACGGTTGAGGGATGTAATGTATGATAGAGGTCTATAAAATAATGAATGGATTGGAATGGGTAAATACGAACTGATTGATTACTCTTTGAAAAAGTGCAAAGACTAGGAGACATGCAATGAAGTTACTAGGTGATACATTTAAAACAAATAGGAGAATATACTTTTTTTACTCAAAACATAATTAAGCTCTGTAATTTGTAGCTGGAGGATGTGGTGAAAGCTGTTAGTGTAGCTGGATTTAAAAAAGGTTTAGACAAGTTCCTGGAGGAAAAGTCCATAAACCATTATTAAAGTGGACTTGGGGAAATCCACTGCTTATCCCTGGGATAAGCAGCATGGAATCTATAGACCTTTTGGGATCCTGCCAGGTACTTGTGACCTGAATTGGCCACTTTTGAAAACAGGATACTGGGTTTGATGGACCTTTGGTCTGATCCAGTAGGCATATTGTAAGTTTTTATGTACCTCACTGAAATATATGGCCTAATCAACCTAATTGTATACCTCACTGTAAACTTCCTCACTGTAATGTAACCCCCTAATGTTTGACCTAATACCACATCGTTATCCACCCCGAAGTGGTCTTGTAATACAATACCCCTCTAACTTTCTGGCCTAATCTGCATTGGAGCGACTGACCAGCTATGAAAGCTGGAATGGAAATATAAAATAAAATAAATGAGCCTTGGCACAATTTAATAGATAGAATCATTAAATAGCACTATCATAGTGCTGGGCCATGGTGCTAAAACACTGAATAGAATATATTTCTGAGGGGATCTGTTGTAATATAAAGGAAAGGGAGGAGAGCAATCACATTCAAGTCATTACAAAAATTCAGTTTTAAATGTGCCACAGTGAGCAGATGTAAACAGAGAAGGTCAGGTGATTAAAAGGAAAAGCACGATTCACAAGAAGAGCTTGAAACTATGGTGGAATACGTGAGCTGTATGACTTGATCAAGGTCAAAGAGAGTGTCAGTGGGGGAACTGGAATTTGAATATTAGTTTCTGAGGTTCACAGCCCATAGCACTAATAATAAGTAGGCTACTCCTTCTCCTTCTACGGGTGCTGCTGCTGGGTAATGGGAGCCAGCGGCTGGAAAACCCAGAGGCCATAATGGCAATTCTAAATCAATATGCCTCCCACCTGGAATACTGAGAAAATAAAGGATTTGATTATATTGCATGACCCTCCCCCCCAACCCCTCCCTCTCCAGGGGTCTGACATGCCTCCTGCTGCCCAGGTATAAGACTCTAATGCCAGTTTATTTCTTCCGATAGTCACCACCCATGGTCTGTGATGGACAGCGGGTTCACCCTCAAGCCCCCCTATTTCCCAGTGCCCCAGAGACAACGAGGAGCCTGTGTGACTGCAGGGGGGGTACCTATCCCAGAAAAGGATTGCTAAGCCTGCCAATCCATCTTCTGAAAAACCAAAACGCCTCTGGGAGGCTGCAGAATGACATTTGTGGGCTCCAGTCTCTATCTGTGCTAGGCATCAGCTCTAGCTTACTCTCTGCTGCTGAACTTCTGCCTCTCTTGCCACCCCTTGCCCTTGCCTCTAGCCCCATTGCCCTGGGCAAAGCAGAGGTGTCTGCCCACAAAATCCCATCCCCCAACTGGGTCTCGGTGCAGCCAACCTATTCTTATGGGCACACTGTCAAGTCCATGCATAGTTATCTATTTTTTTTTAGGTTTATTGGTTGTAATTGGAATAGGGCAGGGGGGAAGCCCAGGGCAGCCACTTATAGCAGAGGCAGGGTGGGAGACTGGAAGAAGAAGCTGGAACACTGCTTGTACCCCCCTATTTTATTCCCACCCCCCCACCTCCCACAGTGAATCAGGTTCAATCCTGGGGGGAGGGCTGCTTGGGGGACAGGGGGGAAAGAGTGCCACCATGCCTGCCAGGTATGGAGTCACTGAAACTGGAAGAAAGTACCGCGGGCTGCCACGTGGCGGCACAGCACGGCTAACCATGCTAGAAACAGCTGTGCGGCCTGATGTTGATGCTGCTTCTTTGCCCTGCTGGTTGAGCGCGGGCTGCCCAATTTACGGATGCCCCGGTCACCTGAGGCATGTGGGCCGTTGGCATGGTGGCACTCATTTCCTGGCCCTCTGCTGGTAGCTTTTTTTTTTTTTTTTTTAAATGCAAACAAACACCGTGGATCAATTAAAATTACAATAGTGGCACAATTGTTTTCATTGAAGATTGTATTTATTTATGTATTTATTTGTTTGTTTGTTTATTTATTTATATTCTGCTTTTCAGCAGTTGGGCATCTATATCTTTTAGGATAAATCATCAGCCCAAATCAACTATCTTCACTTCTCTCTGGAGAACAGCATTTATATCAATTTTTTTCAAGAATGTTTTCTCAGTGTCGCATAAAAATGTCTTCTACCTTATTATGGGAAGTGTCCAGTATTTCCCTTGTCTTGAACTTAAGTGCCATAGTGCCCAGTGTAGCACTTCATGTGACTAAACATGTAAATATGCCACTTAATATAGTGATGCTGCATTGCCCTTTCAAAGGATAATTGATGCCCAACACAGCTGGGTTTCGGTATGAATATTGCTTATTGCGGGCGCTCCGCACTGCCATTATTGTAATTTTGATTGATCCACGGTGCTGCTTTTTGATTAGTTTCTGGTGGATTTATTGTATTTTGTCTAGTGTTTTTTTTTTTTATAAGCAACATCTCATCTGAATGTGGAATACGTACACTTCTGCATGTAGATGATGTAGTGCTGCACTGCTTAATAATAATCTGCCCTGATTTACTGACTAAATTACAGTCTGAATTTAATAAAATACAAAATTGGCTAAGTGCCAAAAGATTGCACTTTACTATGAAGAAATCAAAAGTAATTTTCTTTGGTAATAAACACTGGATGATTTTTCAAAGGCTGGCATCAGAATTAAGCATGGATTCCAGCTTCAATCAATTACAACTTGTGAATATCTTGGTGCCTGGATTGACAGGGCCTTGAACCTTGATTACCATTTCTTTAAACTGGTAATTCTCCTTCACCAACATTAAACTTGAACACCAAGCACATGAAGAGCCTGCTTAGAAATAGCCACAAGGCAAATAAGAGCCAGGAAGCTATCCCTGCCAATAATTGCTGTTGGTGTGAATGTGTACAATTGCATGGCTCTTATTTTAAATCTTGAGGCAGTCCTGGTTGCTCTGCAATTGAATCTGCAGATTTGTTCTTATTGCTCCAAAATCCTTGTATCAGTCTTTGTTATATAAATTCAATGGTTGCTTCCTTTTAAGGGAAGAGAGGAAAAACAGTGGCATAAGTTGGAATACAAAAGTTACTCTGAGCTCAGTACTCCCATCTTCAGAACCTTCTCATTTTCCCCCAAGTGTTTACTCTATGACGTCAGCTAAAGAAAGAAAGAAAACTAAATTATTCCAGAGAGAACGCAATGTAGGTAAAAAAGTCCAGCTTCTAAGAAAGAAATTATTTCTACACCTGTGTGTTTCTAATGTGTTCTTATATTAGGAATGCTAATTTTTAAGTACACTGCTTTGATTTGTTTTATATTAAACAACTAAACTAAACTAATGTTCCATCCTTAATAGCTTCAGATTGGCTGTGGATGAATATATAGTAACTAAGCACATTTGATAATGCTTGTACTAGCAATTTATGTAATTGATATGATGTACATGTTCTTCCGTTTTTAATATGTCCCATGCACCCTGCTAGTCACTATTTTCCTATGGGATCCAGCTGAAAATAAGGCTTTCATCGTAATATTTCTTTCATTTTCAGTAAATTTTAAATAAGCACAACTATTTATTTGATGCTAAGAACTGTTCCAGTAACTAAGATAACAGTATTCTCAGCCTTCCTTACTATCTCCACATGACATTATCATTTTATGTGGCAGTATTTTAAAACTAAAGAAATCAAAGTGAGCTTTATTAGCATCAGCAGAGGCATGGCAGAAGCAGGGATTTGACTTCATTTGTTGGGTAGGCTGGAAGCAGCTTTTTGATTACTTTACAATATTTGCAAAATCCAGAGATTGTATATCTGAGAGGTCAGAAACACAGGCATCAATTTTAGGAGATGAAATAAAATCCCAAGTGCTCTTTCTTAATAACAAAGTTGTTCAAAAGTAATTTATATATATATATATATATATTAGAGAGAGAGAGAGAGAGAGAGCGAGCACAAGTGAATACTGTTGACAAGGATTTAATTATACAAAACAAAAAATACTAAAAAGATACTTTATTTGAAACATTTTTTTACATAAATTACAAATGAAAAATAACTAAAAAATAACTTGACATAACATAAAAACAATCATAACACTGATAAATATCTAGAATGTTCTGGCTTTCTTATAGGAAGTTTGAGAATGTATCCCACAGGTAGTACAACTACCACACAATATCCTTTGTAAGCTGGCGCAATAGCAACAATCCATGAGAGAATGGGAGCTTAAAAACTTCAACCTTATGGTCTACTCCATCATAGTTTTACAGAATTTCCAAATAGTATTTTAGTATCACGCTGCTATGAGCACGCTTATATCATCAATGGCAGCTGAACTTTATATAAAATGAATCTCCCCTCAACAAAGGACCTTTGTTTCGCCTTGTTAAGGCTTCTTCAGGAGGTAGGAGATAAATGAACGATGACAGACCATTCGAATTGCAAATAAATAATATATATATGAAAAATATTAACTATCACACAAAACTACCAAATTCCATGAAAAACTTTTCTTTTACCTTGGAATGCTAGTATTGAACAAAACTTTAACAATACGCCACATATGCAGTAGACCAAAAATATAGCTCTTGTGTCAAATTTAGATAAATTCCTTCCTTAAATAAAAACTTTCTTTAGTGAGAATTTCCTAACAAAAATACTCCTAAAACATAATAAACTTAATATTCTTAGAAATGAACTCACATGCACAGAGGTTTGCCTGAACCTTCCTTCCACAGCAGCTTCTTACAGGGAAACTGAAACGAGGCTAGATATCACACGACTCATGCGGTATTTAAATACATGTAGGTAGACAGCTGAAGAAAAAATAAATAGTGCTTTTTTTTTTAAATGAAATTGCATAGACTTTGACGTCTATTTTTACTGGGAATAAAAATATATCAGTTGTGTCATTCTGAAAGCAGTAAAGACAGCCTCAACTATAAAAATACTTCCCATTCAATATTTAAATTGATACCATCCGGTTCCTTTGCCAAAAATAAATTGTGATTCTGCTCGCAGGAGGGCCCTGCGAGTGACCTCACTCACCTGTCTCAGCCTTGAGCCACTCCTTGCAGTGGGAGAGTCGCCGTCAATGCTGCCTGCTTCCTGTGCAGTCTCTCGCTCACCCAATGCCACTCCGGCTTCTGACGCAGCCTGAAATGCCGCTGACATTGTCTGTTATGACACGCTGCCTCTCTAGGCGCGCACATGCCTCTGCTTAAAATCTAAAGGGACCTCAGCGGGAAAAGCCCCACTGCCCCTTCTGATGACATTCTTCCTGCAGCCCTCTAAGAGAGCTCTTCAATCAGTTCTTTATTGTGTTCGCAAATGCCTACTAGTGCTTTTAAGGTCCTCCATGTTTCCTGTTTCATATTCCTGGTCTCCTGGTTTCTGTGGTTTCTTCGTCTTGTTCCTGAATCCAAGACTTCACCTTGTTCCTGAATCCAAGCCTTTGCCTTATTCCTGAATCCAAGTCTTCATCTTGTTCCTGAATCCAAATCCTTGCTTTGTTCCTGGTTCCCAGCTTTCATCCTGTCTAGAGTCTTCAGAGTCTTCATTACTGGTTCAAGTCTTAGGAAGTCCTTCCTTGGTTTTAAAGTCTGAGTTCCAAGTTCCTAAATCTGAGCTCCTAGTTCCTGAGTCCTGTCCCTGGTCTTCGTTCAAGCTTCTGTCTTGTTCCAAGTCTTTGAGTCCAATGCCTGCACCGCTATTGGCATGATCTGCAGCCAGCCCAAGGGTTGTGTAGGGTGCACAGTGGCACCAGACTCTCTCAGATCCTTTATCGTATTCCAAATCCTGAGCCTTCCACATGTCCAAGTTTTCAGCATCTTGTCCATGTCTCCAGAGTCATCTTCTGCGTCCTCAGCTTCTATCTGTCCTCACACTCAAATCACTTCCAAGTGGCAGTCTGAAAGGACTTTCGAGTAGCCAGAGGACAACCCCAGAGACCAGTATGGGTTGCTAGTTCTCAGTTCCTGGATCGTGTTGGGCATCCAGTTGTTCCTGATTCCAAGTCAAGAGTCTTCCTGTTTCCAAGCCAACGGGTGGATTTTAAAAGCCCTGCTCGCGTAAATCCGCCCGGATTTACGTGAGCAGGGCCTTGCGCGCCAGCGCGCCTATTTTGCATAGGCTGCCGGCGCGCGCAGAGCCCCGGGACGCGCGTAGGTCCCGGGGTTTTTCGAAGGGGGCATGTCGGGGGCGGGACCGGATGACGTGGCGTTTCGGGGGCGGGACCGGGGGCGTAGCGCCGGCCCGGGGGCATGGTCCAGGCCTCCGGACCAGCCCCCGGGTCGGAAGACGGCGCGCCAGCAGTCCACTGGCGCGCATAGATTTACATCTGCTTCTCGCAGGCGTAAATCTAGGGACAAAGGTAAGGGGGGGTTTAGATAGGGCCGGGGGGGTGAGTTAGGTAGGGGAAGGGAGGGGAAGGTGAGGGGAGGGCGAAAGAAAGTTCCCTCCGAGGCCGCTCCGATTTCGGAGCGGCCTCGGAGGGAATGGAGGCAGGCTGCGTGGCTCGGCGCACGCAGGCTGCCCAAAATCGGCAGCCTTGCGCACGCCGATCCAGGATTTTGGAGGATACGCGCGGCTATGCGCGTATCTTATAAAATCCAGCCTACTTTTGTTTGTGCCTGCTGCGCAAACAAAAGTACGCGATCGCCCTTTTTAAAAAAATCTACCCCCAAGAGTGTTCTTGTTTCCAAGTCAAGGGTGCTCCTGTTTCAGGCAGCCCATGCCAGTTGCTTCACCTGCCAGCGCCGTGGGCCACGACCAGCCCTGGAGTTGTTCAGTTTCCATCGCTGCACAAGGCTTACACTTTCAAGTGTGCCTTTCCACCCTTGTAACAGATTGCAAAGGCCATGAGCTCGTTGAACATGTCCCATAATGGGCCTTCCATGCTTTGAATTTCCTTCCTGAGTTTTATTTTTGCATCCGACCCACAGGTTTTTTTTTCAAGTTCTTCAGCCTTGGTTCTAGCCTTCAGTGTGTTCAAGCCATGTCTTCATCCAAGCCTGCAGCCATGTATTTGTCCAAGTAGTGCTGCCATGTCGTCGACTAAGTCTGCAGCCATGTCTTCATCTAAACTTGCAGCCTTGTCTTAGATCTGCTTGTCTGGTATGGTTACTCGCTTCAGTTCCTGAAACCAAGTATCTTCGGATCTGTGTCTGCCCCTTGAGCCCCTGTTGGTAAGGGATTACCTATGTCCCTGCTGAAGCTGAGGAGAAGAGGCTGGAGGGAGGGGCTTTGAGAAGGGGTTACTGTTGTGATTCCACTCACAGGAGGGCCCTGCGAGTGACCTCACTCACCTTCCTTCTCAGCCTTGCTGCTGTGCTCATTTGCCGCCATCACTGCCTGCTTCCTGTGGGCCTCTCATCCACCTGATGCTGCTCTGGCTTCTGGTGTGGCCGGAAACACCGCCGTCATTCTCTGTCGCAGTGCACTACCTCCCTAGGCGGACATGCCTCTGCTTAGAATTTGAAGGGACCATGGCAGAAAAAGCCCCACAGCCCCTTCTGATGATGTTCTTCCTGCAATCCTATAAAAGGGCTTTTCAGTCAGTTCTTCATTAACTTTGAAAAAGTCTTCTAATGCATTCAAGGTCCTCCATGTTTCCTGTTTCCTGATCCTGGTCTCCAGGTTCCTGTAGTCTCATTGTCTTGTTCCTGAATCCATGTCTTCGCCTTCTTCCTGAGTCCAAGTCCTTGCCTTGTTTCTGGTTTCAAGCCTTCGTCTGGTCTAGAGTTTTCAGAGTCTTCATTACTGTTTCAAGTACTCAGAAGCCCTTCCTTGGTTGTAAAGTCTGAGTCTGAGTTCTGAGTTCCTGAGTCTGAGTTCTGAGTTCCTGAGTCCTGATCCTGGTCTTCAGAGTTCTTGTGCCAACCTCTGTCTTGTTCCAAGTCTTCCAAGTGCCTGTGCCACTATTGGTGTGGTCCACGGCCAGCCCCGGGGCTGTGTAGGGCACGCAATGGTCCCAGACTCTCTCAGAGCCTTCATCTTGTTCTGTCCTGAGCCTTCATCATCTCCAAGTTTTCAGCATCTTATCCACGTCTCCAGTCCTCTTTTCAGTTCTTAGTCTCCATCTGTCTTCATGCTCAAACTGCTTCCAAGTAGAAGTCTGAAAGTGCTTTTGAGTGGCTGGAGGGCTACCCCAGAGACCAGCATGGTTGCTGGTTCTCAGTTCCTGGGAGGAGGCTGGATGTGCATGTTTTCCTATTTCCAAGTCAAGAGTCTTCCTGTTTTTAAGCCAAGAGTGTTCTTCCTTCCAAGTCAAGGGTATTCCTGCTTCAGCCAGCCCTGCAATTGTGCAGGTCAGGACGCAGCATAGGGGCTCACTCTCTCGAGTGCACCCTTCCGCACTTGCAACATAAAATGTAGAACTGGTATCGACGTTGAAATGTCAGAGAGATATTGCCACCACTTTGCTGATGTTCCGATTGTATTACAAAAATTTTAGATCTTCAATAGTATGTCTGTACTCCAGCCAGTTGCTGACTAGAGGTGTTTCCAATTTTTTTAATGAAAACAACTTTTGTGTTGGATGATTCGAGTTTTAACTGGTAATTTTGTCTGTCCAACATATAATTTCGCACATGGGCATAAAATAGCATACACCACTTGTGATGTTTCACAATCAAAATGTCCTTGGTACAGATGTCAAATTGGAAGCAGTTCAAATACTTTAATCGCTAACATATTGGGGTATAAAACAGAATGCATGGATGGAAACTGACCATATTTGTTGGAAATAGCTCTCATCTGCTTGTGGGGGTGATTTGTGCACTAATATATCTCATAGATTTTGGCCCCACGTCTGTACAAATAATGGTTTATTTTTAAAGACATTGCACAGCATTAATATGTGCCAATATTTCAATATTATTTGTTGTATAGTGCCAGATTTATCTGAGAAAGGTAACACATATACTGGTCTATCAGTGGACTGTCTAGAACCTGTTTGAAGTAGGAGATCTCTATTTGCATATAGACCTGTTTTATAAGGGCATTTAACTATTTTGAAAGGATATCCTCTTGCCAGAAATCTATTTTGCATACTGCATGATTGAACTTTATACTCCTCATGTGAAGCATGTAAATGCCTTAGTTTTAGAAATTGGCCCATCGGGATGTTAGCCCATAAATTGTAGGGGTGGTAGCTCCCAAAGTTCAGTAGTATGTTACGATCTATCTGTTTAGTAAAAATAGTGGTGTTTAACCTATCCTCATTTTAATAAACCAGCACATCTAAAACGGAGATCTTTTAGCAATGATATTGTATAATAAACTGTAGATTTGGATTTCTTCCATTGATCAATACTGTGAATGCTTGTAATTGTGACTCAGATCCTATCCAAACAAAAAATATATCATCAATAAATCATCCCCACAATTTCCAAAATGTAAATATGGATTTGTTCAAACTCTGCAGCAAACAAATTCACAATAGAGGGGTCCATAGTGACCCAGATGAGCAGATGATTAATGTGAAGGAAGGAACAACAATGTCTCAGACAGCAGGTTTCAATGCCTGAGACAGAAGTATCTCCCTGAGAATGGTGAATAACCCAATCACAAAATTAAGTTCCCAAATGGTATTCAATTTGTCATCTTATGTGCTATCCATTAATAAATATAACCTGTTGGAGAAGGGCTTATTTTATGTGCCTGCTACACAATATGACCCTTTTCAGCTCAGGGTACATACATATAAATTCATATGTCAGCTCAAGATTACACTTTTTTTCTCTTCAGAGACTTCACAACTGATGACATGCCCACTAGTATGTAAATCAAAATGGGTACCTCCCGGACCTACAGATCCTCTAATTTCAACCTTTGAGAAGCACATTTTATGAAACATTGCTGAGATAGAGAAGGCATATTGGAGTAGATCACATAACTTAACCATGGGTGAAAGAAGTGCCATTTAAGCTCCAAGTTCAAATTCCTCCATCATTATCAGGCTGGCAGGCAAAGGAGGTGGTTTTGTGATATTGGGCTCCCCAGTGTACAGCATGGAAGTAGAATCATATTCTAGCTTTTATGTTGCCTTAGAAACAGATCCTACAGAGGTTCTTCAACTTCGGATAATATTTATTTATTTATTTATTTTTAATTTTTATAGACCGAAGTTCTTGTAGGAACTACAAATCAATCCGGTTTACATACAACTTTTAAATGCCCAAAAAGAGTAGGGGGCTTTACATAGAACAATTGAACAATAAAACAGGTAACAATAGAACAATAACAATAATGATGGAACAAATAGAATAGATAACCAATTAAACATAGTAATATAGTAATAAATATTATATAGAAAATAAATATAAAAGGGATAGAGTAAATGAAGTGTGAATACAGTATAAATACAAAAGATGAAAGAGCTCAAAAATTAAGGTACAGTTGAAAAAAAAAAATCTTAATAGCAAAAAACAGTGAGATAACCCATGATTTGGGTTAAAAGACTTGATTAGGTAGCATTAGATGTCTGGGAAGGCTTGACGGAAAAGCCATGTTTTTAGCTTTTTTTTGAACTCCTGATGACTTGGTTCTAGTCTTAGATCTGGGGGGAGCGCGTTCCATTGGTGGGGGCCTCCTGAAGATAGTGCTCTTTTGCTCAGTGATGATTTTACCTGTGGGGCTTGCAATGTGCCTTTGTATGCGCTTCTAATTGGTCTGGATGAAGTATGAGGTTGGAGTTGGGTGCTTAACATAAAGCAGGAGTTGGGTGCTTAACATAAAGCAGGTTCTAGATGAGGGATTAAAGAGTAAACTTATTTCCCCAAAACAGTATGATTTTTTGTTTGAAAAATCTCCTAGCACTCTTGTATTTTACCTTGTGCCTAAAATACATAGGTTTCTCTTGGTGCTACCTGGTCAACCAATTATTTCAGGCATTTGGTCACTTTTGGAGCCTCTGTCTAAATATGTAGACTTCATTTTATGCCCATTGGTTCAAGAATGCCAGTCCTTCATCAGAGATTCTGCACATTTTATTCAGTTATTACAAACTAGCCCTCCCTGGCAACAACCATGTTTACTTGTTACCGAAGATATGGTCTCACTTTTCACTCATATACCACAAGATATAGCTTTGAGGATCATCAAGACTCATGACTTTTCCAACTATTTAAGTGATTTTATAGTACAATTAGCAGCAATTGCACTTAAAGAAATGTTTTTCACTTTCATTGTTCAATACAACAAACAAAAACAAGATACTTCAATGGGGGCCTCTATTGCAAATTTGTTTGTTGCAGAGTTTGAACAAATCCATATTTACACCTCTAAAAACTGGGCTTGATGGACCCTTTGAATTCTGGGGTCAATGGACCCTCAGTTGACTCAGTATGGCCACGTCTTATGTTCTTAAGTATATCGCAATATAGGTACAATTTATTGACAATGTATTTTTTGTGTGAATAGGAACTGAGTCACAATTACAAGCATTCTTAATATGGAACAATGGTAAAAATCCAGATCTACAGTTTGCAATACAATATCATTTGTAAAAGATCTCCTTTTCAGATGTGCTGTTTTTTAAAAACAAGGACAGGCTAAACACCACTATTTTTACTAAACCGACAGATTATAACACACTAATGCACTTTGATAGCTACCACCCCTATAATTTAAGGGCTAACATCCCGATGGGGCAATTTCTGAGACTAAGGCATTTATGAGGAGTACAAAGTTCAATGCAAAATAGATTTTTGGCAAGAGGATATCCTTTTAAAATAGTTAAATGTGCTTAAAAAAGAGGTCTATATGCAAATAGAGACCTCCTGCTTCATACAGGTTCTAGACAGTCCCTGGGTAGACCCCCAGTATGTGCATTACCTTTCTCAAATAAATCTGGCACTATAACCACAAATAATATTGAAACACTGGCACATATTAATGATGCACAATGACTTGAAAAATAAACCGTTATTCGCATGGATGCAGGGCCAAAATCTATGAGATAGATTAGTGCACACATCATCCCACAAGCAGATAAGAGCTATTTTCGATGAATGAGGTTGGTTTCCATACATGCATTGTGTGGTATGCCCCGATGTGCTAGCAATTAAAGTATTTGAACATTCAATGCTTCCAATGTGACATCTGTAGCGAGGACATTTTGATTGTGAAACACCACAAGTGGTGTATGATCTTTTATGCCCATGTGTGAAATTATAAATTGGACAGACAAAATAACCAGTTAATACCAAAATCATCCAACACAAAAGTTGAATTCATACAAAAAAATTGGAAGCCCCTCTAGTCAGACAGTGGCTGGAGTACAAACATACTGTTGAAGATGTAAAAGTTTTGGTAATGCAAACAGTACATCGGCAAAGGGGTGGCAATATCTCTCTGGCACTTCAACGTTGAGGACAGTTCTACATTTATTTTTGGCAGAAAAAGGAATCGGGTCGGCTCAATTTAAATATTGGATTGGGAAGTATTTTTTATAGTTGAGGCAGTCTTTACCACTTTCAGAATGACACAATTGATATATTTTTATTCCCAGTAAAAAAATTTTCAGGTGTGATGACATCGAATTCTACGCACTTACGTTTAAATAAACGGCATTATTTATTTTTCTTCAGCTGTCTACCTACATGTATTTAAATACTGTTTGGGTCGTGTGACATCTAGCCTCATTTCAGTTTCCCTGTCAGAAGCTGCAGTGGAAGGAAGGCTCAGGCAAATCTTTGTGTGAGTGAGTTCATTTTTAATAATATTAATAATATTAATAAGATTTAGTATATTGTTTTAGGCATATTTTTGTTAGTAAGTTCTCTCTCTAAAGACAATTTTTATTTATTGTAGGAGTTTATCTAAATTTGATACAAGAGCTATATTTTTGGCCTACTGTGTATTGGTATATAATTAAGGTTTTGTTTAATACTGGTGTTCCATGGTAAGAGGAAAGTTTTTCATGGAATTTGGCAGCATTTCCCCAAGAATGTAAAATAATGTTTTGCCTAGGAAAGTTAGATCAATATGAAACCCTCATTTTTAGGTGAATTCTTGAGGAAATGGATTACTTGCTTGGAAACATATTAAAATAGTAGAGCACTTATCTCACACCATGCACATAAACAGTATAATGCATTAGAACTTCAATCCCCAACATAAGCAGTAAGTACTAAAGCAAATACATACCATAAATGTTATTTACTCTTTCCTATAGTAGCGCTATGTTCTCCCTATCTTAATTGTCCTGAATTTGATCACCCTGTTTTTTGTAACTTTCTTTCTTCTATATTGCTGGTTACCCCTTTGCTGTAAACTGGTACGATAAGATATTTGTCTTGCGTATCGGTATATTAAAATATTATAAATAAATAAATAAATAAAATAAATAAATGGGCAATTTACCCTTAAAAATAATAAAGGTGGGTGCAAAATATAATATTTGATACTATAAAGTTTATGCAGGAATACAGTATCTTTGATTATCTTTCAAAAATTATTTTGTGGGATTTTTAGAATATGTGTTGTGAAAAAGGAACACATAATAATTTCCTACTGAAATGTATTAGACTAGATGATTCCAGTAAGCAGAATAAATTGTAGGGACTAGCTCTGGTCACCCTTGAAGATGCTGTGTGCTAATGGAACCAACAAAATGGATTCACAGTAACACAAGATGAATGCGGCAGCAGAACTGTATTGATATTAAGAAGTTAATGCTCAAATTAACAGGGCATTGTTTGTACAGCTAATATAAGCTGACATAGCTGGGCATAAATGTATTGAAGTTGCAACTGCTTTGACAGATAATGTATCTATCTAGACAGCACATGTTCAGTACTCAACAAGTTGTCTTTGCCAGAAAACATCCATTGAAATGTGAACTATGCGTGAATCTGCCTGCTAAGAAGAAAACAGTATCTAAAACCCATCAATCACATACCATTGACTTAGGGCTATCTAATTAGATTGTCTACTTCAGGTGTTAGGCATTCAAGTGAAGATACTGATAATGTCCTTGAAGATGTTAAGATTAAGGCAAAGGACCATGCTCCCTGTTTGTCTATCCTTTTGTGCCCCTATCTATGCCTGGTTGCCAAGGCTCTTTCTGCCACACCTGAATACTTTCTGTGGTCCCTGCCTGTCTCAACTTTCTGGAAGCCATCTTCATGCCTTTTAGGAACTGTCTGCCAATGCTCTTAGAGTCTATTTACAAGTCTCTGGACTGATAGGGAATATCTCCAGATTACATGGATATCGGGAATCTGTCTCCGGTCTACACCATGGGTGGAGCTGAACTTCCTTTGTGTCAATGGCTTCCAGGACCAACCTTTTGACCAATTAGCTGAGACCCTTCAAGGATACACTGTCAGATGCCTGAATGCTCTTCTGAAGCATATTTAAGACCAGAAATGCCAAGGATCATCCCTTCCAATGAGTGAGATTTACCACCCCAAAGAATAAGATTGTAAGCCAAGGATTGAGATTTTTGAAGCAGTGTGTTTAGATTATATATATTGGCTCTCTTGGACCCTCTGTGGACTGCTCCCTGTACCATGATAGGCAGATTGTGTTTACTGTCAAGGGACAGTAAACACAATCAGAGATTGCTATGCTCAGCAATTTGGGGAATACATCATTGACCTCCTTTCAGTTTCCAATCGCCTACTGTCTCGGTTTCCTGTTTCTACCTGTGTGTGGCTCCAGGCATTGCTATAGAAATATCGAAACATAGAATTTACAGCAGAGTGATCCACTCAGTCTGCCCAGCGAGCTTATGCTAGTATCTGCTGCACTGCAGGTTACCCTCATGCTTATCAGTTTCCCAAATGTAAAAGTCAGGGCCCTCAGATGCTGTTTCAATCCAATTTCCCTTAACCATTGACGTGAAAGCAGAGAGCAATGTTGGAGTTGCATCAAAAGTATTAGGCTTAGTGATTAAGAGGTAGATTTTAAAAACATGCGCGCGCGTGTACTTTTGTTCGCGCACCAGGCGCGAACAAAAGTAAGCTGGATTTTATAAGATACGCGCGTAGCAGCGCGTATCTTATAAAATCCAGGGTCGGCGCGCGCAAGGGGGTGCACATTTGTGCAACTTGCGCGCGCCAAGCCCTACGCGCGCTGCCCGTTCCCTCCGAGGCCGCTCCGAAATTGGAGCGGCCTCGGAGGGAACTTTTTTTCTACCCCCTCCTGCACCTTCCCTTCCCCTACCTAACCCATCCCCTGGCCCTATCTAGACCCCCTAACCTTTATCGGAGAACTTACTACTGCCTCCGGGCAGTAGTAACTTACGCGAGCCAGTGCAGCAGGCCCGGACACAGGCCGCTGCGCTGTGTATCTTACGCGCTTACCCCTTTGAAAATCTACCCCTAAGGGTAGTAATAACGTATCATCTAGTTACCCCCATGTTTATGTGTTCCCCAAACTATAAAAGTCAGGGCCCTCATTGGTTGCTTTATGAATCCAATTCCCCTTTTCTCACTGCCATTGAAGCAGAGAGCAACGATGGAGCTGCATTAACAGCATCAAGGCTTATTTTTTAAGAGTAGCAACTGCCAAACCAGCATGTTACCCCCATTTACCCCCATGTACTCTTTTCTTTATTTCCAACTTCTAGCCTTTAGGGATCCACAGTGTTTATCCCATGCCCCTTTGAATTCCTTCACTGTTTTCATCTTCACCACCTTTTCTGGAAGGGCATTCCAGACATTCACCACCCTCTCCATGATGACATTTTTCCTGACATTGGTTCTGCGTCATCCTCCCTGAAGTTTCGTTTCATGACCCCTAGTTCTATTGATTTCTTTCCAACAGAAATTTTTTGTCGATTGTGCATCATTAAAACCTTTCTGGTACATGAAGGTCTGTATCATATTTCCCCTGCACCTCCTCTCTTCCAGGGTATACATATTCAGATCCTTCAGCCTCTCCTCATAAGTCATCCAATGCTGAACTCTCACCATTTTGGTCACTCTTCTTTGGACCGCCTCTTTTTTGTCTTTATCCTTTTTGAGATATGGACTGAATGCAGTTCTCTAGGTGAGGCCTCACGAAGGACCTGTACAAGGGCATTATCACCTCTTTTTTCTTACTGGTTATTCCTCTTGCTATGCAGCCCAGCATTCTTCTGGCTTTAGCTATCGCCTTGTCATGTTGCTTCACCGCCTTCATATCATCAGAAACTATCACACCAAGGTCCCTCTCCCAGTCCGTGCACAATAGTCTTTCACCGCCCGTCACAAAAAGCTCATTTGGATTGACACACCTCAGATGCATGATTCTGCACTTCTTGGCATTGAATCCCAACTGCCAAATCTTTGACCATTCTTCAAGCTTTCTTAAATCACTTTTCGTTCTCTCTACTCCTTCAAATGTGTCCACTCCATTGCAGAACTTAGTTTCATCTGCAAACAGACAAACTTTACCATCTATGCCTTTCGGCAGGTCGCTCACAAAGATTTTGAACAGAATCAGTCCAAAACTGATCCCTGTGTTACTCCATTTAACACCGTTCTTTCTTCAGAGCAGATTCCATTTACCATTACACGCTGTCTCCTGTCAATCAACAAGTTTGGAATTCACACTACTACCTTGGCACCCACTCCCAAGCTTCTCATTTAGGTCATGAGTCTCTTATGTAGGCTCATATCAAAAGCCTCCTCTTTCTCTCCATGTGTACTTTTAGTGTGTGGCTCATACACAAACACACCCATGCTCTCTCTCTCTTGCTCTCTCTCTCAATCACACACATATACCCCCTTGCTTTGATTTTCACACACATACAAACCTCCATTAATGCTCGCTCTCTCTCACACACACACACATCCATACTCCCACTCACACATCCACCCATGCTTTTTTTTTCTCTCATTCTCTCTCTCTCACACACACACACACACACATATACACACTCAGATCCATGTTCCTTATCTCTCCCCCTCCCCACACACTCACACACACCACCTCTCTCTTTGTCAAACACATACACACACTCTCTCTCTGTCACACACACATGTACTGGCTCTCACTCTTTCTCTTGGTATGCCTGGTTGTTTGGGCTAGTTTATTCTCTTTTATGCAGGGCATTTAGACCTTAATGTACATGGAAAAGGCAAGTTGAAATTAATTTGTTATAAGGTGATTTAAGGCACCTTTGAATACAAAATAATTTATAGATGTTACATAACAATTCTAAACAATATCTGATACGACTCTAATCCATTGTGAACTATTTCACAATAAACCTCATAAAAGAAACCATAAGAAGTGTAAACAAGTCTAGTCTCTGAGAGCTTGGGCTGTATTTTCTGAAAACTAAACAGATATTATCTGTAAGCACATCTGCCCTACAAAACACATTCATTTATCTAGCAAGTTACTTGCTGAGTATGGAGGCCTCTGCTTGGAATCTAGTTAACTTTGCAATATGAGTAATAATCTAGGCCCCCCGTATGCTGTGTTTCTGTGGCTGCAGAAACTGCTGCAGAATTTTTCTTTACTCTGGAATCATGAAAAACTGCTTTCTGCCTGTAGCACTATGGGTTCCTGCTACCTTTCTTCCCCCCACTATTGTTCTGTGGTACAGTACTGATGCCTATCTCCATTGACTGCTCTGAGCCACTGTCATTCCTGGGAACTTTTATGTTGTGGTCACACTGAGATTGCAGTTGATTAGCAGATACAGGGGACAATGCTGATTGCAACACAGCTAAGGCATCTCTGAAATGTATTTCAAGCCTCTTCAGAATGTAATTTTTGATCAATTCATATTCTTCTGAGCCCATCAACAAGATGTGTTTCATTCCCGCTTGGGCAACCTGGCATCATTCTGTAATTTTGCAAATACAGATCAGGAAAAAAGGAGGCAAATCATCCATGGTTGTGTATCTGCTAAACTGGGACAATGCATTCTGAGGGACTCTTCTATCATACTCATCAAAATCATGGATACTGTGAGAGCAAATGAAGTTGCAGAGACCCAAACTGAAATTATTCACATTCTATCTTGTCTTTCCAGCTCTTGCTGCATTTCAGCTGCCCATCAGTCTGACAGACCTGCTGCCGAATACTACAAATGTGGAGGAATTTTCCTTCATCAAAATCACTGCCCTGCTAAAGATGCTACCTGCCATAGTTGTGAAACAGAACCATTTTCAGAGGGAATGTTGGCTTTCTGAACCCAACTATCATGGTTCTGATATATCCTCAAGACAAGAAAGACCAGTTTAGTGAGTTTCAGGCTGATACCCTGCTTATATGTTCACAATATCAAACATTATCCACAGCAGCCAGTTACAATATCAAGACAGTTTGATTTTGCCTGGTTGGTTGACTTTATGGGCAACTACAATTGGGGAGATCCATGGGTTGGTCACTGACACATTTCATTATGTCAAATTCTTCCAATTGTACAAGTTCTTCCTCTACAAACTTCCAGAAGTGGAAAGAAATTTGTCTGCTCGATATCATATAGAAGTGCTGATTGACCTTGGAGCATCGGTAAATGTGTTGAAACATATGATGCACTACAACGGTTTTTGGCCTACCGTTAGACTCAGGTACCATCTGCTTGTAATTTCTGGGCAAGGTCGAGGGAGTGTCCCTTTCAGTCCACTAACAGGTTGACTGGGTTGTTCTTGGGATATTTTGGGGGATTTTTATACTTTTTTGTGGTAGCAGCCTTGTAACACATCTGGGCCTCTCCTGAGTACAGGGCAAGGGGAACCCTGTGTTTGGGGCACCCAGGGATTAGGAAGACCTGCCCTTCAGAGGTGTAACCTGATGCAAGGAACAACTCCAGTGTTAATGCCACAAGGATTGGTGTTGGGACTTGTTCTGTTTAATATCTTTGTTAGCGACATTCTGGAAGGGATAGAAGGTAAAGTCTGTCTATTTGTGGATGATACTAATATCTGCAAGAGTGGACATGCCAGAAGAAGTAGAGAGAATGAAAAGTGATTTAAGGAAGCTTGAACAGTGGTCGAAGATATGGCAGCTGGGATTCAATGCCAAAAGTGCAGAGTCATGAATCTGTGGTGCAATAATCCAAAAGAGCTGTATGTGATGGGGGGTGAAAGGCTGATGTACACGGACCAAGAGAGGGACCTTGGGGTGATAGTGTCTAGTGATCTGAAGATGGAGAAGAAATGTGACAAGGCGCTAGCTAAAGCCAGAAGAATGCTGGGCTTCATAGAGAGAGGAATAATCAGTAAGAAAAAGGAGGTGATAATCCCCTTGTACAGGTCCTTGATGAGGCCTCACCTGGAGTACTGTGTTCAGTTCTGGAGACCGTATCTTAAAAGGGACAGAGACAGGATGGAGGCGGTCCAGAGAAGGGTGACCAAAATGGTGGGGGGGTCGCCATTAAATGACATGAGGAGAAGCTGAAGGACCTAAATATGTATACCCTGGAGGAGAGGAGGTGCAGAGGAGACCTTCAGATACCTGAAAGGTTTTAATGATGCACAATCGACAAACCTTTTTCATTGTAAAGAAATCAGTAGAACTGGGGGTCACAAAATAAAACTCCAGGGAGGACGTCTTAGAACCAATGTCAGGAACTATTGCTTCATTGAAAGAGTGGTGGATGCCTGGAATGTCCTTCCCGAAGAGGTGGTGAAGATGAAAACTGTGAAGGAATTCAAAGGGGCAAGGGATAAACACTGTGGATTCCTAAAGGCTAGAGGATGGAAATGAAGAAAAAAGTGCATGAGGGTAACTTGCTGGTGCAGCAGTTACTACCCTTAACCAATAAGCCTTCATATTGCTGATGCAACTCCATCATTGCTCTCTGCTTCAACGGCAGGGGGCAAAGAGAAAAAGGGGAATTGGATTCAGATAGCAACCAACAAGGACTCTTACTTTTACAGTCTGGGGAAACAAATAAGCATGGGGGTAACTTGCTGATGTGGCTATTACTACCCTTAACCAATAAGCCTGTACATTTGATGCAATTCCAACATTGCTCTCTGCTTCAACAGCAAAAAATAACAGGGAATTGGACTCAGACAGCAATAAACAAGGGCCTTGACTTTTCCAGCCTGAGAAATTGATAAGTATGGGGGTGACCTGTATGGGATGTCAGTTACTACTATAAGCTTGCTGGGCAGACTGGTGTACCATTTGGTCCTTTACTGCCGTCATTTCTATGTTTCTATGTTTCCAAATCAGAAATGCTGGTAACCAGTGGCAGCGCTGGTAAGTTATTTTATTCTGTATTTAGGTGTTCCTCCAACAAAAAGGCTTTAGGACCGGCACCAGGCTACCTTCTAATGGTACACCCCTTCAGAAAACTCAGCTCACTTAGCTATGGGTTTTCAGGGATAAAGAACAAGATGCAGACCTCAGATTCTCTGTCAGATCGAGGTGCTGGTAGTCTCAGGAAACTCTCTTCAGGTCACAGTCTTTGGAACTGCTTGTGGGCTGCTCCTTCAACGCATAGAAAAGCAGGAAACTGCTCCTGTCCTTCGCACACCATAGCTGGATCTCTCTTTCTCCTCAGCCTGCCCAAGAGATTCAAAAGCTTCTAAAGTGCCCTTTTTCTCCTCCTTTATTGTTTCAGAGTTTTTCCAGCTTCTATTGGGTCCTGAGATCTGTTGACTCTTCGTTTCACCCATCAGCTTCCCCCTTCCCTTCCAGCTTGCATCTTTTGTCTGTTAACCCATCAGGCAGTGCTGTGGAAGGGTCTGCTGCTGCTCCAGGAAGTCATCACATGATGTCATCTTTCTCTCTCTCTTTCTCCAGTGACCCGAGCGCCACAAATCACATACCACAAACCTCCCCGTGCCTCGTTCCCCCTTTCCTCTGTCCGAAACAGCCGCCCTGACCTCCAGCTATGCTGCCCCACCCACTTCCAGTGCCCTAGGCAACCATAGAAACATAGAAACATAGAAATGACGGCAGAAGAAGACCAAATGGCCCATCCAGACTGCCCAGCAAGTTTTGCAATTTTTTTAAATATTTCTCTTATACTTATGTTACTCATGGCTCTTAGTAACCTTTTGGTTCTATTTCCCTTCCACCCCACCATTAATGTAGAGAGCAGTGATGGAGCTGCATCTAAGTGAAATATCTAGCTTAATTAGTTAGGGGTAGTAACCGCCGCAATAAGCAAGCTACACCCATGCTTATTTGTTTACCCAGACTAGGTAATTCAGTCCATGTTGGTTATTGTCTATATATAGATCCACTTTTCTTCATTTCCCCTGCCGTTGAAGCAGAGAGTTATGCTGGATATGCATGGAGTATCAGACTTCTCCCCTGCCGTTGAAGCAGAGGGTTATGCTGGATATGCGTGAAGTATCTGCCTAATGCTCCTGCCAGCTTGTCATTGGGGGTGGTTTCTTTAGACAGCAGTTCAAAGATGTAAAAGCAACTGTTTTAGGTCCAGTTTTTTTTCTTTTCTCTTAGCCAGGGAAACTTTCAGGCTGAATGCTATACAACCTTCAGTTTTTGCCACGACTAGATATTGGGTTTAGATGGGGGTGCTGTATCGAGACAATTATAGTAGACTTGTCCAATGTAATTTTAAAACAGTTAGATAAAGGTTTTATAACCCTGCTTATGTTGCTGGATTAATCTAGCGTCTTTGACTTAGTGGACCTCTCCATGTTGCTGTCTCGTTGTAAGGAATTGGGAATTGTTGGGTTAGCTTTGCAGCGGATATCTGATTTTTTGAAAGACAGATCCCAGATGATAAAATTTGAAGGGGTTTTTCATTTTTTTGGAAGGTGGAAACAGGCGTCCAGGGCCAGCACGTCCCAATAGGTGAACTAGGTGGTTGACTAGGGCGCCAGCCATTAGAGGCGGCAAAGAGCAGCCATGTGGGTCTGCGCGCAAAGCCCATCCCACTCACGGCCGAGAGGAGTAGAGACTCGGCTGGCTATGAGCAGGGCCAATCCTACTCGTGGCTGAGAGAAGCAGACATTTGGTGGGCCACGAGCACTGTCCATCTTGCTCGCAGCCAAGAGAAGCAGAGTTTCGGTGGGACAGGAGTGGCACCTCTGTTTGTGTATATGTATGTGTGTGTGTGTGAGTGAGTGGGATTGTATGTGTATGAGAGAGAAATGGTGTTATTGAGAGGGAGGAAGCCTGTGTGAGGGTGCATGTGTGAATGAGATAAGGAATATAAGTATGTGTAAGAGAAGGGGCCTGGCTGAGTGAATGAGGTCAGGGCTGGAGCTGGGTCCTGGACTGAGGGGGGGGGGGGTTTGACACAAGGCAGAATGTTTGCCTAGGGCGCCTAATACCCTTGCACCGGCCCTGCGGGCATGCCATATGTCTCCTTCCTTTCACCATTGCTTTTTAATGCTTATATTTCCATTAGGGAAATTGGTTTAATCATTTGGGTTCTCAGCATATATATATGTGGATGACATACAGATTCTGATACCTTTAAACCAAGATCTTTCTGTGAATTTGCAATAATTTACACTTTGCATGAATTCTGTAAGTTCCTAGTTGAAAGAAAATAAATTGATCTTAAACTCAAAAAAAGATGGAAGTATTACAAATTGGGGAGACAATTGTTTGTTAAGTGAGGGAGAAAAAGTAACTACTGTTGTCTCTGTGAAGTGATTGGGTGTTAGGTTGGATGTTCTTTTGAATTTGAATCAACAAATTTCTACAGTGATCAGGATACTTTATGTTTGCATAAGATTGGTCAGTCAGCTATGACCTTTTTTGAATTTTCAGGCTTTGAAATCTGCGTCTTACGCTTTAGTTGTAGCAGTAATTGATTACTGCAATGCAATTTTTTGGGGCTTGCCAGGAGTTTTCACCTGGCATCTACAAGTGATCCAGAATATGGCAGTCAGAGTTATCATGGGATGCTCAAGGAAGACACCAGCTCTGCCACTTGTTTTGAAAGTACATTGGCAACCTTTTAAATTACATTGCAAATTTAAAATTCTAATTTTAGCATTTAAAATTTTCGGAAGGCCGTGTCCCCTACATTTATGTAATCAAATCTGTTGGTCTAGATCTGAAAGATTGTTGTGAACTCAGCATCAATACCAACTACAGCTCCCTTCAGTGAAGGCATTCCATAAGCTCAAGTTCCAAAACTGAGCTTTTTCCTTCAGTAGTACCACAATTATGGAATGATTTAACTCTGGAAGTGAGACAGGAAACTAAATTGATGCGCTTTAGGAAGAAATTAAAAACGTAGTTGATGGTATCAGAGATGGGTAATATGTAAGAGGGTACATGCAGCCATAATGTTATAATGCTTTAATGTTACATCTTTAGAAGCACAGTGGTTAAGGTAGAGCATGGATATTTCTTTTATTATTTTTAGTTTTGTTTATAATGCTTTTAATTGTTTTAATGATATATTTGTTTTTGTTTGTCAAGCTTTGTACATCGCTTTGGGTGATTCTTCTGGATCTGTAAGGAGATTCATGCATTTTATTAAATAAATAAAAATAAACTCCTTAATTCTTTCTTGTCATGGTATTAGGGCTTAAGTAAAACAAGTCTGAAGGATCATTCTGAGATGGAGAAACCCATTTTAGTAAACAGTCCCTTAGACTGTAAGCCCTTTGGGACTTGTCATACCTGTGTAGAGACCCCTAGGTCTCCACTAGAGGTTTCTAGCTCAAGCCTTGAGTTAGGACATGGTAGGACCATTTTCTGCCTAGCACCTTCAGTGAGACTGCTGGATTGGTCAGGCAGAGTGGGAAAGTAGTGTGGCAATTGTGAGTTAGGTTTGCAGAAAGAGGAGTGTTCATATTTTGTTGTTTCCTACTCTCCAAAATTAGGCCTCACAGCCTGATACCTAGGAGAAAGAAAGAGGCACATTCCATTTCAGCACCAACCAGATCTGGGAAGGATTGTCTTGGGAAATGTGTGAGCTGTAACTGAAAAATGTTGTTTTGTGGAGACTCTTGGTTCCTGCCTGTGGAAGGATTTTTCCCCCTGCATGGAGGAGGTCAGGGAAAAGAGCTATGGTTTCCTGCCTGCAATACAAGGAGGGGCAGCAGTTTCTTGTTGCAGAGAAGTTACTGTATTATTGGAGAGTATTTTTTTTGTTCCTTTTTGTTAGAAGGAACTTTTTGCCCATCGTTACTGCTTGGGAGAAGGAGCTGAGAAGCACAGTTTTTTTTTTGTTATCTGTCGGGCTTTCTATTATAGAGGTCTCTGGAAACATCAGAGGAAAACAGAAGACCCAGTACCCCACTAGGACCGTGGCTTCCACCCTCTGAAAAGATGGATCTTCCTAGTGCCTGCCAACCTGAAGGGTACTCGCGTAGAAGAAAAGGACTGAATCTATAGTCACATCTGGGATTGGTTGTCGAAGATTAATAAATAATACATAGATCAATTTAAAAATGTCTTATTAACTGCTTTAATCAAATAAATTGAGAGGATTCCTGTCATTGACTTTGATGGTTTGTTTCAGTAAAGTTTTGATTTGGAACTCCAAACTCGAGTATCCTATGAGTTCTTGGTACTGGTGTAGAGACTATGTGGAAGAATTCATCAAACTGTGAGTACACCTGAGAGAGAGCGAGAGAGAGAGAGAAAGAGAGAGCTATTTCCCCTGTAAAACGTGTGCCCTGGAGGTTCAGCCTCCTCCACCCCCAATTCTGATAATCCACATCCCAGGGCTGTTGTGAGATTATATGAAAACTTAACCCCAGAACAGAGTGTATTCCCTGAACTATTCAGGATACAACCCTGAAGCAGGGGGCTATATCTGCATACTTATTATTGGATAGCACTGTCTACATCTAGTAGTGCTACAAAAATGGGATTTGTTGACCTTTAATTAGGCATATCCAAGTGAACTAACATGGCAATCATAATACATCTCACACAGTGCCAGAAATGGATATGATGATATAAAGTGTCACTGGGTAGGAATGCAGTAATAGCCAACCATAAGAACACTTCAAGGACACAAGTTGGTTTTCATTCTCAAAATTAGTTAAGTCTGTGAGTAACTTCCTGTGGCCTCGTTTCCTCTTTTATTCTTTGTTTTTCTGGTTCAATACTTCTTCACATCTCCTTTTTCTTCCATCTCAATCAGGGCTGAGATTCCGGCCCCATGAGCCTTCATTCCCCTGTTTTAATAGACCCTCCCACTCTTTCCAGTCTGGCCATTGCAGCACCGGTCCTGAGTCTGGGAGCCATGCACCTGGACTCCTTCTGGAACCCTGTATCATGGGTTTCAGATCCAGCCACCAGGTGTCGCCCTTGATGATGTCCAGGACTTTGTTTCTGGTGGTATGCACAGGCACTCAGTTCCCACCTTTTTTCCGTTGCCTGCCGTATTTCCCCTTCTCTGGTCCCCAGAGCATAGCAAACTTGACCTGTGATTCTCCCTCCCCGCATTCTTTCATATCTGCCCTGCAGCAAATCTATGCAGGCTGGCCTCCGAGCGCAGGAGACATAGGATGTAGGAGGCAAAGCTTTGCCTTTGTCCTGCTGTTGTTGCTGATGCAAGAGCCAGACAGAGAATGGGGAGCCTATGCCGGAGCTGCCGCATTTCAGTATGAGGATGGAGGAGAGAAGGAGATAAATAGAGGCAATGCTGCAGCTACTTGCCTGTTCGTGGAAGGTTGGGTGTTACTGGGCCCCATGGAAAGAGAGAGGGGCATTGGCCTGCCTGCTGGGAGGAGAGGGGAGGAGAGACAGAAAGGGGGATGCTGCTGCTTGGGCAGCGATGGGAGGGAGAGAAGAGGGGGTATTTTGGGCTCAGGGGAAAGAGAGAGGGGGGGGGGGTCAGGCGGGATACTAGTGATGGGCAGAGGGTGGGAGAAGAGAGAGAGAGAGAGAGAAAGGGGAATCCTCAACAGGAAGGACCAAGAGAGAGAGGGGGAATGCTGAGCAATGTGGGAAGGGGGTCTAGGAGGAGAGAGCGATTACAGGGAAAGGGGAGAGAGAGAGGCAGTGGGAGAGGATGTCATATGTTGGGGCTGCTGAGATCCTATCATTTTTTTTGGTGTGAGATTTTATGTTGGGATTGATGAGTCCTCACCACTATTACTGGGTGGGGGAGGTGTTATGTTTGGGTTTCCAAGACTCCATCATTGTTCTTTTGTGGAGGTATGAGATCCCTCAAAGTGATTTGCCCTTTCCTGCCAAGATTGGCCTGCATCTGAGTACTGGAACCTTTCTTTCTAGAAAACAAAATCAAATAGTAACTATGACTTTCTCCCCCAGAGAATGTGAACTCTGTCTCCACAACTTCTCCAGCCTCTGCAGAGCTGACCTGGGGATTGAACCAGAGGCTGTCCACGTGGTAGTGCACAGCACTGCCACTGAGTCACTAGGCCGGTCCGTTTCCTCTCTTGTTGTTTAATTTCCACTCGGTGCAGTTTACGTCAGGGTTCTGCTTCAGTAACTTGCAGTATTGAGAAGGGACTGTTAGTTGAATTTGAAGACATGGGTTTCAAGAATTTCACCTAGGAACACAGAAACATTGAACATGATGGGAGATAAAGACCATACAGCTCATCCAGTCTGCCCATCCACATCTCCTTTTCGGCTTTGCAATCCCTTCTTCTCCCTCAGAGATCCTCTGTGCTTGTCCCAAGCTTTCTTGAATTCTGAAACTGCCTTCCTCTCCTCCATCTCCACAGGGAGCCTGTTCCATGCATCCACCACCCTTTCTGGAAAATAATTATTTCCATTATGTAACCCCCCCCGCCCAGCAGGGATACATACAATAAAGAACCCATTCACTAAGGAGGTTAGGATCTTGATTATTGGTGAGTGGGCTCCTAAAATGTTCGAGCAGATTGTATAGAGGACCAGGCAGAGAGGGATTTTCTTCCTTACTGGATAGGGAAACTTTCCACCCTCCTGACTTCGCTTACTTCTTCAGTCTCCCAGCCAATCATTGGCATTACCATCCCTTGTGAATCCAAACCTTATGATAATGAGCACAAACTACAACTTGCTAAAATGTATTAAACATACAACCCCCCCCCCAAAAAAAAAAACCCCAATCACAGGTTGTCTCTGCAAATTCCAGTTCCACAGAATTCCACAGCAAAGATGTCAGTAAGTAGCAAAAACATTAAAAATACCATTAGCAGTGCATAAACATTTTTAGCACATGGAGTTAATTTCTGGAACAATTCCACAATAGTCCATAAATTCCAAATCAGCCATTTACTGTAATCAGAAAGAATACATGATGACACTTCTAAAAACAGACTGTTCTCCTTTGTGGTATTCCCCCCCTCCCCCCAGCGGCGCTTCTAAAAAAAAGCTAGGCTTTAAGCCTAGGAGTAGAGTTATAGATTTGTATTTATGTATTTATCATTCAATTTACCAATTGTATTATATCATAATTCCAATATGATTAACAATAATAAAACCACATACCTCATAACTCAAAAACCTAACATATAATAACTAACTCACAATATCATTAATAAAACAGCATCTAAATTAATAACATGAAAGAATGAGTCTCTACTGGTTTTGTCCCCAGACATATCACGCAATAGCAGACAAGAAGGCTGGAAACAAAAAGTTGGAAGCTGAGAAGCTGGAAACCAAGAAGAAGAGATCCCTCCTACTTCAAATTGCACCCTTTATACCTCAAGATGTCATCCTGTGACATCATCACTTAAATAGTTCCCATTTTAAACTAGCTTCCACTGAAACAATTACAACTCATTTCTTTGCATAGGAAGAGGTTGAGTGAAATTTAAGTAGAGGTTAAGAAACAAAACATTAGTAACATGAACCATAATTGGGACCTAGGCCATACTTAGATTACTCAGGATTCTACTCCCTTTCACCCTCATTTCATGACTCCTCATTCCAGAGGTATTTAAATGTCTCTATCATATCTCCCCCTTCTCTCCTTTCCTCTAGGATTTACATTTAGATAAGAATTTAAGAAGTGTCATGTTGGGACGGACCAAGGTCCATCGAGCCCAGCATTCTGTGTCTGACAGTAGCTGGTCCGAGTCACAGGTACCTGTCAGATCCCCAATAGTTGATTGATTCTTTATCTCACTCCCAGGGATAAATGCTGGCCTTCTCAAGTCTACCTGTTTAATAATTGTTTATAGAGTTTTCCTTCAGGATCTTGTCCATTCCTCTTTTGAACCCCATAGTGTTAGCTGCTTTGACCACATCCTCTGGCAAGAGGTTTAATAACTTGATTGTGTGCTGAGTGAAAAAATACTTCCTATAATGCATTATAGATCTTCCAGTTGCTAGGTTCATGGAGTGTCCCTTAGTGCTAGTATTATTTGAAAGGATAAAGAACCATTTCCTATTTACCTGTTCCACCCAACTCATGACTTTATAAATTTCAATCATATCCCCTCTCAGATGACTCTTTTTCCAGCTAAAGACCCCTAATCTGTTTTGCCTTTCTCCATAAGGGATCTTTTCCATCACCTTTATCATTTTTGTTGCCTTCTCTGTTACTTAGGGTATAAACGTAAACCAAATCACCTAGAAATAATTACTACAAAGATCTAATAAAATGCAACCAATAAAGCTCTCCCTGAAGTTTATTTAATTTTTGTTCTCTTTGTAGATGACAAAAATCTGAGTTACATGACTTTATTTCACCTCCTTGGTAGAAAGCAGTATTTTCTCCAGACAATGAAAAGTAAAACTATGCTAAACTTTTTACTTTTTAATCTATAATGGATCTACTATTTGTTTTAATTTTAGTCAGGATTAAATGTGTATTTATTTGTATGAGATCACTAATTGATAGCTATTATTCACAATCTTTTCCTCAACCTCTGAAATGGACAGTAGTCTATATACCAAATTTGAGGGTTTATTTTGCTCTTATTTTTCCATAGCACTAATTGGTTCCTATTATGTTACTTTTCTCTCTGCCCCCACCCCATATTGTACAAAAATCTATTTGTATAGATTTGAGACAGGGGTGAGTGGGAGTTGGGATAGGGAGGGTGGGAAAAAGAAATCAGGAATCAGTTTTATCACATTCCCAAACAGAAAGAACTGCACCACAAAATACAATTAATCAAGAAAACTCCCAAATAATACGAGATATATTTCAAAGCACAATCAAACTTAGCAAACAAAATAGTTTAGACAGACCCCACATTTTATCTGAAGCAAAGTTGCTGCTTCTGAAGTCCTCTGCAGGGATTGGTAAAACAGCAATCCACAAATCCACACTCTACTATATTATGAGAATCATATCATAGGGATGTGCAAAGAAAATATGTTCAGTTTGTTTCTTTATTTTGGTTCAGTTGTCTTTTTATATTTATTTTGTTCATTTTGACTCCCAAGTTCATTCATTTATTTCATTATGTGATTTCATTCATTTCCATTAAAGTCCAAGGAGGAAGCAATGCATCCTATTAACACTGGGGTTTTCTATCCAGGTTTAATGAAACTTGCAGGCAAGCATCAGCAGCAAAGGGCATAGCTCTCCAAAATGCCCAGTGGCCCAAGGCATGGTGAGTGGCGCAAAGCATCACAAATATTGGTGAGAACACTCCAAGGCACCATGAAAGGGGCAAATTTGTATCAAAAGAGGCATGAACATTTCAAAACATCATAAGTGGGGCAAAGCAGCATGAAAAGTGGCATGAAAATTCCAAGGTACTGAGAGAGTGACAAGGCAGCACAATCAGTGGCTTGAAGATCTCAAGGCATAAAGAGGAGCAAAAGGCACCAACTATAGTATCATGAACAAGCCAAGGCACCAACAAATGGCGAAAGAGGCACTTGAACTTCCCAAGGCACTGGGAGAGGGGCAAAGCAGCACAAACAGTGGTTCAAACAGTGGCATCAACATCCCAAAATACTGAATGAAGGGTAAGGCATCAAGAGGAGTGGAATCAACATCCCCTGACATTGAGTGAGTAGTAAGGCAGCAAGAGCAGTGGTATCAGCACAGGAGGATGCTGAACCAGGAGAGAGGCAGGGCAGGAGGAGCGGGCTGGGTGACGGCCAGCAGCAGCAGCAAGGCTTCAGGATCCCAAGATATCCAGAGAGGGCAGGGGAGGAGAACATTTTTCTTTTTTGGGCCCCCAAAACTCCAATGTAACCAAACAAGAGGTAGGGCAAGAGGAGCAGGCCGGTTAGAAACAGTGGCCCAACAACACCGCAAGGTGCTGGAGCAGAAAAGAGGCAGAGTATGAGTAACAGGCTGGGTAGCATTAGCAAGAGCAGCAACTGGCAACAACTCAGCAAGGCACTGTGGCCAAAAAATGTTGGCATTGATTCAGTGCTTCTGAGCACTTAGCCCTTTTGCCACTCACTTGGACATTAAGGGAAACCCAGGTTTATCGTAAGAAAGGCCAACTTTTCCATCAGCTTTGGTGCCAGCTGTGAATGATGTGGACTCATGGTGTCCCCTGCCATTGAAAATACCTCTTCACTAGTTATGCTGGTTGGAGGACAGATGAGAAAATGTTGGGTGAACTTGATGATGGTCTTATGTGACCAGAATACCAATGGGTCTGTATCTATGACCTTTAAAATATCTCCAAGGTACTATGTGACTGCAATTTATGAAGGGGTCTCCTTTGCTGGTGAGGGATACTAGTCTCATTTTTTAACCACTAAAGCTATGGCACTATGGCCACTGTGGCAAGAGAGCCCATGTATCGTGGCCACATGGGTGTGGTAGATAAAACTGGAGGAAGTGGTAGCTTTCAGGGTGTCGCTGATGCATTCCCACTGCCTATATTCTTCTGGTGTTTCCATTCTTGCATGCTAGCCACAGCTTCTTCTTCTAGTAAATAAGTAAGGAGTTTGAGGAGATTTTGTAGGAGCTATAAAGAGTCAATGAGCACCCACAGCTTTGATGCCCTGTTTATGCTGAGAACCTTGTAACTTCTTCAGGATGCTGATTATGGAAATGACCTCACCCAGAGTGGCACTTGCTAAATTCAGATCCTCTGTGACATTCTTGAAGGGTTTCAGAACTTGTACCACCTATGTTATATATAACCAATCCTGATGCTCCAGGGATCTTGATGTCCACAGACAATTTATGAAAAAGTTATGATCCTGCTCGCGGAGCCCATCCCACGAGAAGGCCCTCTCTTATCACCATCTTCACAGGCTGCTGCTGGGATGCTCGGCTTACCCTGGTCTTTATTGTGCCACTTCCCGCGGCCCGGCTGCCATCACTGCCTTCTTCGCTACAGGGAGTCACTCTTGCCACCTCCCTCGTGGTGGGGAAGAAGCTGCCGCTGCCAGGATTTCATCTTTGCGGCTCTGAGCCACCGCCGCCGCACGACTCCACCTTTGGTGGGGAAAGCTGTCGTCGGGATTCTTTAAGGCAGCGGGAAGCCGCTGCCGGCGCTGCCTCCACCAGTGCGGCCTGTGCACCGCCAGGACCTCTATTCACCATGTGGCAGGGATGCCGCTGTACTTGGTCCTGCTCCCAGGCCCTCTAGATGTGCAGCCGTGCCCCTTTTCTTCATTTAAAGGACCAGTGGTGGGAAAAGCCCGTGGCCCCACCGGAAGCCAGCCTCAGTCCATTTCCTGCTTCAGCCCTACATAAGGGCTCAGTTCCTGTTCCTCAGGGCTTTCAGATCGGATCCCATGGTCGTCCATGTTCTTCATCGCCGGTCAAGGTCCTCCATGGTCTCCATTAGTCTAAGATGGCTCTTCGTTCCATGTCTTCGATGTTCCTGGTCTCGTTCCTCATTGGAGTTCCTTCTTTGCCTTGTCCTAGTTCCAGATGTCCTGATGTTCCAGATGTTCTAAGTCTTTATGTTCCAGAGGTTCCGTTTCCTGAAGTCCTGATGTTCTGAGATTTCTGAGTCTTCCTAGTTCCGAGCCTTCCAGCTCTTCGAGTTGTCCAGATGGCCACTCCGAGGGTAAATCCATATTGATCCTGTTCCTGTTTCCGGTCATTGGAGCCTCATTTGGATCCCCTTCTGGCACTTTTCCTGCTCCCGCGTGGTCCACAGCCAGCCTTCCCAGGTTGTGTAGGGTGCGCAGAGGACAGGGTGGTCCGTGACCAGCCCATGGGGGACTGTGTAGGGCACCCTGAGGGACAGTGCCCACCTGAATCTTCCAAGTTCCAAGTCCTCGTCTGAACCTTCCAAATTCCTAGTCCTCGTCTGATCCTTCCAAGTTCCAAGTCCGCGTCTGAGTCTTCCAAGTTCCAAGTCCTCATCTGAGTCATCCAAGTTTCAAGTCTTCATCTTGTTCCTGCCCTCAGCCTCCGTCTGGCCTCACACACTCATCGTTCCCAAGCGACGGGTCTGGAAGGGCTTCCGAGTGGGCGGAGGGCTACTCCTAAGACCAGCATTGCATTCTGGGTCTCATTGGTGCATGTAGGTCCAGCAGAGGGCTGATCCTGCCTTGTTCCTGTTCCGCCCGTGCCTCAGTTCTAGTTCTGCCTTGTTCCTGTTCCGCCCGTGCTTGCATGCTCTCACCGCCCACGGTGTGCCTTGGGGCTCCTCCCGGAGTCATGCCGTGGTTCAGGGGCTCACACTCTCCCATGAGCTAGCGACCGTTCTTCCGTGCCCTCAACACCAGCCATAGGCCGCGCCCGCAACAGGATCCGTAGACCTCGCGGTCGCAACAGGATCAAAGGCCAGGAGCTCAGTGAGCTGTGCCTGTGATGGGCTCAAGTTCCTGGATATTTTTTGAATCTTGTTCCTTGCCTAGAAAAACTTTTGCTCCTAGTTTCCTGGACTCTTGTGCCTATTTGAAAACATTTTGCTTTGCTTCGTTTTTGAGTATGTCTGGATTTTTACGACCCACAGGAAGCGCCTGCATCCTGATTTTTTCAAGCCAGTCCAGCCCTGGAGCTCCTCTCCACCAGCAGGAGGCGCCCACTTTTGTTCCAGAGACCATCTCTCTTCGGTTCCACAGAGATGTGGGGTTCTATCCTGGGTTCCATATGACCTGCAGGAGGCGCCTGCGCCCAGGTTTCCACATCATCATTACCAAGCTCTGTTTCTTCGCTGAGCATCATCAAGCCTCAGGGAGTGTATGCCTACTTGAATCAAATTACAGCAACTACAGGTCCTTGGGTTTGACCGACCGGCAGGAGGTGCTTGCACCCTAGACCTGGCTTCATTCTACCAGTTCCAATACAGCCCATGCTTTCTCAGCTTGGTGCTTCTCATGGGACTAATTACAGCTACCATCCGATGCTGTTCTGCACAAGTGGGAAGTCCAGCTTTAAATTCCATCCCAAAATTCCTGAGATATCACCTTGTTGGGTCTATTTGCCTTAATTTCACCATGGCAAGCTGTCTCGAATCCACAGCTTGTAAACCATCATCCTTCTGGCATTCTTTGCACAGCTTCTGCTAGAGTCCAGATTGGGAAATCTGACTTGTTCTTCATCCGCTGCCTCCGCTGTCATCCGCTGTCTCCGCTGCCAGACAAGGTCCGTGATTGCCACCCTCAGGCTTATCTGGAAAGCCCGCATTGTCCTTCAGCTCAGTTTCCATCAGGAAGGACTCCTTGCTCCATCTAAGAACTGCTCTTCAAGGATGACCAAAACTGGTCAGCTTTTCAAATTGTTTTTCACCAGTAAAAGTTGCCGCTGTAAGGATTGCTGCCATCGACGGCACTTACCAACCAATCCGAGGGTCGAAGAGCATTTCTTTAAACATAGCTGGAATCCTTCACTGTCTCCAAGCCGTGTCTCCTGGAGCTTTACCACCTGCTGTGAAGCAGCTTATCTGATTCGAGTCCATGGGATTGATTTTGCTATTATTCTGGAGATCCCTTTCTAGGAAACAGCCTCCTATGTAAAGTTGAGCATCTACGTTTCTCACATGGGAGTCGGCATTAACATGCAGATTATACCTGAAATGCAACTTCCTTCTCGACCTTATAATTGGACTTCTCTCATCCATTTGGCTTTGCAAGTGTTTGGGTTCAGTATCCCTGTGCATCTCTCCACTTGTCAATGTAACTCCATGTACCATCTGTCTTTAAGGAGTATAAATTGCCCTAAGGCCAGCTTTCCATTTTTTGAGCAATGTTTGTGGGACTGTCTAGCTCCACCTGGCACTCCTCATACCAGTGTTCATCTAACAAGTGGTATCTGCAAGTTTGCATTCTCCTGATACACCATCTTGCATCCCAGATCCCAACAGTGATGCCTTAAACCTACTTTCTGGCTTTTGCTTTCAAGAAGAAGATGCTGTGGAGGTGTTCACTCACGTCTTGATTTAATAAAAGTCTGAACTGGACCATCTCTTAAGATGCTATTACTATTTCTGTGCCTTCAATTCAACCTGGGTCATGTCTTCTTCTGAGTTTCATCGTGTGTCTACTTTGTCTTCAGTATGTTGCTTTGCTTCATCACTTCAGCTCCTTCCAAGCTTTGAAAATCTTGTGTTTGGACCCCCAAGTTCCCCAGCTGGTATAGAAGATATGCCTTCTTGCCTTCAGCCATTGAGAAGAGGCTGAAGGGGGGGCTTTGAGGAGGGGATGCTGCTATGATCCTGCTCGCAGAACCATTACCGCGAGCAGGCCCTCACTTACCTGGCTGCTGCCGGGACGCTCGGCTTACCCCGGCTCTGACGTTGAGGTCTTTGTTGTGCTGCTCCCCGTGGCTCAGCCGCCATCACTGCCTTCTTCACAGCAGGGAGCCGCTCTTGCCACCGCCCTCTCGGTGGGGAAGATGCCGCCGCCGCCGGGATTTCATCTTCATGGATCCGAGCCGCAGCCGCCTACTCCACCTTTGGTGGGGGAAGCTGCCGTCGGGATTCCTTCAGTTGACTGGAAGACACTGCTGGTGCTGCCTCCACCTGTGCGGCCTGTGCGCCGCCGCCAGGACTTCCCTTTACCATGTGGCAGGGATGCCGCTGTTCTTGGTCCTGCCCCCAGACCCTCTAGGCATGTGGCTGTGCTCCCTTTCTTTATTTAAAGGGCCAGCGGTGGGAAAAGCCCGTGGCCCCACCGGAAGCCAGCCTTGGTCCATTTCCTGCTTCAGCCCTATAAATGGGCTCAGTTCCTGTTCCTCGGGGCCTTCAATCTGGATTTCACAGTTGTCTGTGCTCCTCTTCAGATAAGGTCCTCTGTGGTCTTCATTTGTCTAAGATGGTTCTTTTTTCCATGTCTTTGATGTTCCTGGTCTTGCTCCTTGTCGGAGTTCCTTTGTTGCCTTGTCCTGATGTTCCAGATATTCCTTGATCCTGATGTTCTGAAGTCCTGATGTTCCAGAGGTCCCGTTGTTCCATTTCCTGAAGTTCTGATGTTCCGAGTCTTAAGTTCTGAGTCTTCCGAGTCTTCCAACTTCTGAGTCTTCCAGCTCTTGAGTCCTCCAGATGGCCACCCGAGAGTAAATCCGTATAGATCCGGTTCCTGTTTCTGGTCATTGGAGCCTCATTTGGTTGGATCTCTTTCCGGCGCTTGTCCCGCTCCCATGTAGTCCGCGACCAGCCTTCCCAGGTTGTGTAGGGTGCGCAGAGGACAGGGTGGTTCATGACCAGCCCATGGGGGGATGTGTAGGGTGCCCTGAGGAACAGTGCCCAGATGTACCTTCCAAGTTCTAAGTCCTCGTCTGAATCTTCCAAGTTCCAAGTCCTTGTCTGAGTCTTCCAAGTTCCAAGTCCTCGTATGAACCTTCCAAGTCCCAAGTCCTCGTCTGAGTCTTCCAAGTTCCAAGTCCTCATCTGAGTCTTCCAAGTTCTGAGTCTTCATCTTGTTCTTGCCCTCAGCCTCCATCTAACCTCACGCACTTGTCGTTCTGTCCCGGGTCGCATGAAGAGGCAGCATTGGCATTTGAGTGCACATGGAGCAGCAACAGCTCTGCCCCCCTCCCCACCGCAAGTGCAGGAAGCAGAGCTGCACCAGCCCCCACACAGCCTCAAGCATAATGAAGAGTTCCAGTCTGTTGTGGGGGCCAAAGGAGGAAGTTGCTGCTGTACTTCAGATGGACAGCGGGGTAGGAAGTGAGAGAGAATATGTTTGTGTCTATGTGTGTGTGTAAGCATGTCTGTGTGTGTGTGTCTGTCTGGGAGAGTCTGTGTATGGGAGTGAGGGTGCATGTTTATGTGTGAGAGAGGGAGCCTGTGTGAAGGGGTGTGTATGTATGTATGTGAGAGAGAAATGGAGGGAGCCTATGTGCAGGGGTGTGTGAAAGTGTGTGCAAATGAGAGAGGGAGCCTGTGTGAGGGAGAGGGGAACCAGAGAACACTGGGGGTGGTGGGAGGGTGGTGGAGGAGGGCCCGATAAGTGAACCGGAGGGAAGGAAGGAGACAGAGAAGTTAATCTGTGAGGGGGGGGGGGGTGGAGTGAAGGGGAATGGAGAAGTGAATCTGTGTGGGGGTGCCAAATACTTTAGGTATGCCACTGTCCTACTAAGAACAGATGAGCTATAACAGATATTTGTTGGGTAGAGGTGCTGTAACATGGGGAAACTATATTTATTATTTGCTGTAAATCCTGAACATTAGTTCTATAGTACATTCAAATTCATTTTGGATTTCTGAGCTATGAAGACAAGACACTTATTCTCTTTACTTATACTCTACAACAGATGCTTGTGGTTAAGATCTCACTGGTTTATTTTTCTTGCTGATGTTTGATAGCTCCAAAGCTTCTGGTATCTAGAGTACCTGCATTGAGGATATTGATTGCCTACTTGTTATTATATTTATGGCACATGCCCTGTTCAGAACATATCATAGTAACTTTGAAAGTAACTTGACTTTAACATTGCTTTATGTGGCGTAAGCAGCAACACAGAACAGAGTGTGAGATGAAGGACTTCAAAATATGCCTCGGTTGCTGTGAACAGCACATAGCAAAGCAAAGCATCAGCGCCCGCATGTAAAGTGAAGCAAAAATCCTTTAGAGGAGAGCTGCCATCAGCTATCATTTCCTGTGGGTTATGGAAAACATTTGCAATTTGACTATGCAATCAAGCTAAACATATTTTCTAGTTTCAAGATTTTATGCAATATGTTAACATACAATCCTACTTATCGGGAGAGTGCTATTTTGTTAATAGTGATGACACTGATATTATGCATCATGTCTCACCTTAGTTCAGTAAAATACGATTGAAATTATAGTGCTTTATTTCTGTTCATGTGTTTTTTTCCCTTTGATGTATACATTTTTTGCAGAAATACACATAGCCAAAAAGCCAAGGAAAAGTGTGAAAAATTGATGACGCCTAGCTTTCTTATTTGGTACAGATATTTGTCTGTGTTTATGATTACTAATCAACGGCAGGGCAGCTTTCAAAATGCTTGCTGGCATCAGAATTTGATATGAGCTTCCTGAGATTTCAGCTGAATTGAACTGGCCTGCTGCCTTATAGGAAAGAGAAAGAAACAGCTATTCCAAGAGGCCGATGATTCCAAGAGGTTTATTGCGTGAAAATTTTCACAAAACACCCACAAACATGCAAAAAATGTCAGGCCCAAAATTGAAAGCTGCCCATTGAAGTAACTTAGCTGGATATGACTTATCCGGCTAAGTTACAAGGGATATTCAGCGCTATGGCTATGCCGTTGAATATCTGCGTACGAGCTGCTACTTAGCCGGATCAGTTATATGTGGCTAAGTTAAACCTGCTTGTTGGCAGGTATAACTTACCCGCATAACTTATCCGGCTAAGGATAAATATCGCTATTTAGCTGGATAAGTTATCTGGCTACGTAGTGACGCCCAGATCCACCAACTGCCCACCCACTATCAGGCTGGCTAAGAGATAGCCTGATAAGTGACTTATCCAGCTATCGAGTGGCCTCTGATATTCAGTGGACCGCTAGTTAGCTGGATAAGTCCTACTTATCCGGCTATCGAGCACTGAACACGCTGTCAATATTGGGCTCATCATTGTTTGCAAAAACACTTTTTGAGAGAAATTTGTGCTAAACTGCACTTTGCAGTAGCAAACTTTTGCATATAATCCACTGTTCACTAATGTATATTCAAATGCAACATTAATGAGCTGCAGTGATGCCAAAAACATGTAAAATAGCTCACTAATGTGACATTTTTTGAAAATGAACACACAAAAAATGTTTTGGGGGCCATTTTCACAAAAAGTCTAATTATAGCTCAAGATGCATAGCCATTTTCCAGTTCAGGTGCAGGGGTAGGGGATGTATAAGGGCCACATGGCCTATGAGAGTTCCCCTAACTCCCCCCCTCCCCCCAAGTGTAGTTGAATATTGGGCTTGATGAACCTTTGGTCTGGCCCAGTATGGCAAATCTTATGTTCTAGTGGATTTAGTGGACCCCGCCATCTGAACTCTCATGCTCTTCATGGACCAGAAATAAAAAGATATACCCCTGTGTAAAGTCCTGCTCTCTTCCAGCACCTATCAAAGGAGTTCTTTCAGTCAGCCAGCACCATTCTAGAACTTTGTGCAGTTTGTGCATTAACGAGTGCCCCCAGAAAACTCTGTTGTTATTGGGTAAGCTTTTGGGGGCACTAGGGCATGGGGGTGTGTGACAAACCCTAATTGGGGTGGGGTTATGTGATTGTTGGGGGCAAAGGGATAGTGTTGGAAGGGGCAGGGCTTCACACAGGAGTATAACTTTGACATTTTTTTGGCCAACATGGGGAACGGAATTTTGGGTAGGGAGGCCACTAAGGCTACCACAGGCTCTCAATGACACATAATGGGGATGGGGGGAGGGGCGGAGCTCGCACAGATGGTGAGGCCCATTTGAATTCCTACAGTAGTTTGTGTGAACTGCTGGGTCCCTTGCCAGGACTGTATGTTACCATGTCTGGGAACACATGAATTCATTAGCATATATAGCAAAATTGTGCCCCAAAAGGCTGCTATCCCACAGTAAATACTGCAGATTAAATACATAGACCTCTAAGTGTTGTGGATATTAAGGGCACATACAAAGAGGGTCAATGGATGCTCTACTGTTTGTGGTAGAAATTTGAATGAATTCAAAAGTTATTGGGGGGTGGGGGAGGGGAGGTACCTATGATAAAGGTAGATGGATACACAGACAGGATGATTTTATAAGACCAGTTTTCCTATTAAAAACTGGGCTAATAACTAAAATACTGCCATTTGAATGGGGTTATACTGCAGGGAGGTCTAGATCACAGAATATAAACAATGCCAAAAATATTTATTATTTATCAGTTTTACATTTGGGATCTGAAACAATGTGAAATGGTTTTGTGCAGCTGAAAAAAATCCTATGCTTTTCAACATGTATTGAGAAAAATCTAAAAGCCTAATATGATTGCAACTTGATGTTCAGCAGAGTGTAGCCCTGGTTGCAGATGTCACACTGTTTATAATTGGCATTCTTTAAAAGTACATATCAGTGATAAATCTACAGGACAAGAGCACTTGGGCAAGAAGAAAAAATGCTAGGAAGAAGAAGAAGATATGATTGGGTCGCTCATGAACAAAGCAGAGACTAGTGGAGGGATGATTTTTATGTGGACAAAATGTCACATGAATAGCCTGGGAAAAGAAATAATACAATAGTAGTAGCAACGTAAGGAAAGAATGGTTTGAATGGCTAGATATTGAGAATAATGTAGTGAATTATAAACCTCCATGTTTGAAACTTTTGGGTGTATGGATACAAAAATCTGTTCTGTTATTAAGTGGAAGAAAATATTGCTGTTATACATGTGGTAGAGTAAGTCATATTTGTGAGACAGTAATGGAAAGTGTGTGCACCACCAGAGAGATAATTTGGAGACATTGTGCAGTCACTCAAACCAAGTGTGTCTACATTCTCATGTGCTGCAGGTACAATCATCTGTAAGCAATATTGATTCAGAAATTTAACTAGGAGTAGCGCAGACAGGGGGTGACTAGAGTCAGAGGAATACTGGGGTGTATATAGAGCCATAGCAAGTAGAGGTATGAGGTGATAATGCTGCTGCACAAGTTGTTGGCAGACCTCATCCGGAGGATTGTGTCCAATTCTGTAGGCTGTACCCCTGGAAAGATATAGAGAGGTTAGAGGCAGTCCAGAGGGAGACTGCCAAAATGGTGCAACGTCAACACCAAAAGCCACATCAGATGAGTCTTAAGCATCTGAATATGTATAACCGACAGATGGTTGATGTGATAGTGACAATCAAATACATCAAAGTGTAATGACCCCCCTGGGGTTCATTATTAATACTGCCCTAGTTTAACCCCTTTTAGCTAGGAGCAGACAGGTTGGTAATTAGGAAAGGCACCGTTTGGTACAGCCCTTCCCTTTGAGAGAGATAGGATGGTTGTCCCCTTTTGAGACAGTGCAGCCTGGTTTTGGAAGTTAGAGGTGTTGGAGCTTTGCCATTCTTGGGATTTTTTGGGGGTCTTACTTTGGGGCACAGGCACTCCACCCTTTTGTTCTTGCAGGAAGCTGGGGATCTGTTCTTCCAATCCATTCACTGGCTTGTAGAGTTTGGCTCCCCGGGTGGTTTTTGGGCTTTTGCTGAATTTTCCATGGTAAGAAGCTTGTGAAATGTCTGGAGAGAGGTCATGGAGAAACCTTTCCCTGGGGGGCTCAGGATAGGGAAGACCTGCCCTTCTGCACCTTCTTGGAGGTGACCCCACTGTAAGGACTTTCTGATGCGTTTGGACTCAGTTTTGGGAAAAGAGATTTTGGTTAGAAGTCTGGGAGGAAGAGTTTTGCTGCCTTCTCCCTGCCCTGAAGGAGGAGCATCTGAGATCTGTATGCTCCTGTGTGGACCCCTTCCATCTAGGGATCCAGAGAGTGAGCGAAGAACTGTGAGTAAGATCAAACTTGAAATAATACTGAGGACCCTCAATTGGAGTCTGCTCCTGGGGAAAGAGAAGATTGGGGCTGTGCAGAAACTGTATTATCCTTTTCTTCTGACCAGCATGGAGGGGATTTTCTGCCTAAACAAGAGTATCCCTACCCACTTGGGAACCTCATATATCCAAGTCTTGGAGGGTGACTGCGTCCCTTCCCCTGGTAGAAAGAGACCCTTGCATAGATAGATGCTAGGAACTGTAAAAACCATGTAGAGGAAGGAAGTGACATGAGCTGTGCCACTGATTTAACCAAGACACCAACAGTAAAGTTTAATTTTGGACACTCCATCCAAGACCTCTGCATGGTTTATTTGGCACCCACAGCATTCACAGTGACAAAAGAAGGTATACTTCCCCAGGTAAAAGAGGCACTGTAACCCTTGTTACTCAGGGACTTAAAAGAGAAATTCCTTCCCCTTGCTTGTAAAAAACCTGGTAGGTATGCTGAGGAACATTGCACATACTGTTAGAGTAACCGTTTCAGCTGGTCGCAGAGAGGCCTGCAACCAACCGCACTTACCCTCAATGCCACCGCGCCCTGAAGATGACGCTGGGAACTTTTGCAGTGGGGATGACCTGGGTAGCATTCTGCCACAATAATTATGTGGGGAGCTCTTTGGGATCATCTCCTTCCAGATTATCTTTGGCATGTATCTGCGAATACAACTACCTATTATGGTGTCGGCACCATGTTTATTTATTTAGCCATTTTATATACCGTCATTCCAAGTGAAGATCACAACGGTTTACATCATGACATAAATATTATCGGTAGCCAATTTCATTCAGTTGCTGTATTCATATGTCATACATTTCAGTGAAAGACACATACATTAGCTAAGGTGGTCAGTGGAGGGGAGATATACAGGGAGGAGGTAGCAGGGATGAGGTAGCATTTTTAACCAAAGGTGCAGTGGGGATATAAATGCTTTAAGCCATGACTTTAATGACTTATGGCAGAAGACCTAAGAACTCTTTACTGAAGCTGTGAAGAGGTACAAAAGACAAGCAGACAAGAATCACCATCTGGCACCTCAATTTCAACCTGGAGAATTGTATGGCTGAGTATAGCAACCTACTACTGAAGAACACCTTTGCCAAATTTTTACCACATTTCATTGGCCAATTTTCCATCGTCCATCAAATTGTCCAGTGGCCTATCAGCTGAAGCTCCCTTCCATGCTCAAAGTCCACAATGTGTTCCATGTCTCTCTCTTCAAGCCATTCCTCTTGTTGTGGCCCTCATGTACTCCTCCTAAACCTGTGGAGGTAATTGCTGAGGAGGAAACAAAGTATGAGGTCCTGAAGTTCCTCGATTCCAGGAGGGTACAGAACAATCTTCAATACCTCATTTTATGCAAGGGCTTTAGCCCTGAAGAGAACACATGGGAGCCTGCGTTTAATCTCCAAGTCCCCCGACTCATAAAGGAGTTCCATCAATGGTATCTGTTATAAATGTGCTCCTCCAGAGGGGAGGAGTTAGCAATCTGTTAGTGATCAACCTGCCAGAGAGGTTACTGGCTGCTGGATACTCCCGTTGAAGGGGGAGTTAGCAATCTGTTATAATCTGCTATGCTGATGGGTGGAGCAAGCAGATGTGAGTAGCAATCTGTTATCAATCAGCTCTTCTCGAGGGGAGGAGTAGCAATCTGTTATGGATCTGCTTCCCCAAGGGGAGGAGCTAGCAATTTGTAATACTCCGTAGGTGGAGTTAATGATCTGTTGTGGGTTGGCTCCCACAGAGTGGTAGTCTGTATGATACTGCTCTAGTAGTGTAAGGAATAAACACTTAATGTAAATTGGTGAATCCTTGGGCCGATGGCAGATGACAGCGCCCCCAGGAGGATATCCTGAGAGGGACCACCGGCTAGGCTGGAGTATGGAGACAAACACAGATAGTTCTTTATTAGACAGGAAGTAGAACCACCAGAGGTGGCAGTAGTGAGCTGATGTGCCCGGCAGGGCTGAAGTCCCTCCGATCCTCGAATTGCGATCTCTGGGTTGCTGAGCTGTAGAGAGAGACTATAGGTAGTGAGTAGACAGGGTATGCTGGATACATAACCAGTAACAGATGATACACTCACAATTGTAAATATCTGTAATGACTTCTGTGCAACAGAGAGTCTTCAGTATATTCAGGAACAGGAGTCGTAGGCGAGTATTGGTTCCTATATGCAGTCTGGAATAAGAACTCACAATATCTGTGTATGAGATGGCTTCTGGAATAGAAGAGAGTCTTTGGAGGGTTTTAGGAACGTAGGCCCTCGTGGAGCGAGTACCGGCTCCTATCTGCAATCTGTAATAGTAATTCACAAGATATAGGTATGCGATAGCTTCTGAGATAGAAGAGAGTTTTTGAAGGGTTTTAGGAACATGGGCTCTCGTGGAGTGAATACCGGTTCCTATCTGCAATCTGCAATAATAACTCACGATCTCCGTACCTGCGATAACGTCTTAGACAGAAGAGAGTCTTGAGAGATTAGGAACATAGGCCCTCGTGGAGCGAGTACTGGTTCTTATCTGTAATAGAACTCACAGTGTTCACGTCTACGATCGCTTCCAGGCAGTAAGGAGTCTTCTGAGCATTCAGGGACGTAGGCCCTCGAGGAGCGAGTACCGGATCCTGTCTTAGCAATCTGAAATCAAGAAGAGAGAGCTGGGCCCCCGAGGAGCGGGTACTCCTAGGTAAGTTTGTGGAGGCAGAGTAGCAGAGAAAAAATTCCCCTTGCTAACTCGATTCATAGTTGCAAGCAAAGACCTTTTAAGTTGGAAGCGGATGATGTTACTCCGGGGGGACGCCCCCGAGGTTCGCGCCCTTGCCGGTTCAAACTCTGGAGCGCGAGCGCGTGCACGCCCTTATGTCATCAGGAACATGGCGGATCCGCAGCATCAGGCCAGCCCTGGGATTCCGGGGAGAAGCAGCAAGGAGAAGCCACGGCAGCATCTGTCCGTCAGACCCGAAGGGAGTCGCCACAAAGGTAGAGAGGGTGGAGCGAGGGCGAGAATAGGCACGAACGCAACAGTATCTCCAGAAGCCGAAGCCAGGAGACTTGGGGAGGGAGCTTAGAAGAGGGGGAATATTGTAATATTTTGGCTGGTCATGGGGAGGCCAGCAACTGGCTGCACTTACCTTCAGTGCCACCAAGCCCTGAAGACGCTACCGTGATCCCTCACAGTGGTGATGCCACCGTGCTTCCTTGATCGTGCCATGCCTTTCCTAAGGCGCATGTGCTTGCACTTCTCCTTATCTAAGTCCCATGGTGGGAAAGACCTGGCAGACACCCTTTGATAACATTGGTGTGGCTGAGAATTTAAATCCCAGCCATGCTCCTAATCCTTGCTTCAGCAACAGGTCCTCCTGCTTTGTTCACAGTGCATGTTGCTATTTGTTGCTGTCTGCCCTGTGCTTGTCTATCTTGTCATGCTTCTTGTCTGCTGTGCCCTAGCTGCCTTGCCTTGTTTTGTCTTGTTCTAGTCCTCTTGTACCTCTGCCTTGCCCTACATAGTTTATCCTACCTGGTCTTGCACTTGTCTCCTTGTCCTGTCTGTCTTGGCCTGACTTTCTGATTCTGACCTCTGCTTATACCTGACCTTGTTCCTGCTCACTGTCCACCCTGACCTTGGCTTGGACTTGGACTCCATCTTCTCACTGCCTGTCCTGACCTTTACTTGGATCTGGACACCGTTCTCTTGCTGCCTTTCCTGACCTTTGGCCTGGATCTTGTCTGCCTCAGCCCACTGCCAGCCTTGACTGATGCTTTCCTCCTGATTTCATGAGAACACTCTTTATGGGACTCTTGCCTAAGCCCTAACGGTCCCTGGAACCCAAAGGCTCAACCTGTGGGGAATGGGGATGGAATAGGTGCAGTTCCAGTTCTAGTGCCTGTAAGAGCGAGTCCACCAGCTGTCAGAGTAGGCCTAGATGGTTGTCTGGTTAGGTTGCGTAAACCATGCCACAGCCCAAGGGCTCTCAACCATGACAGTTAGCCTGGTAAAAGATGGGCAACTTTCGGATAGCCCTTTCACCTGGATACATCAGTATTTACCTGAAAAAGTGACTAATGGAACTTGCCCTACTCATGCATGGTAAATGAAAGATTAAAATTTTTTTGCTTATTTGTTAATATTTTCTCAGTTATTCCTATGAATTTTGGGCAATAGAAGATTTTATGAGCATATTTAAATGAGAGAATGTGTTGACTGAAATGTGGGCAAGTGTTTTGTTTTTTTTAGCTTTTTATGATTAATTTGAGCCGACATCATAGTTGAAATATGTGCAGACGATTTCCTCCACCCAATTCCAGATGCTGTTAACATCAAGAGAACATCACTGCAAATCTGAAAAGAGAGAGACTCATGCATATTGTAATGAAACTGATAATGTATTATTTGAATCAGATTGGAGACCAGTCTAAAATTATGCAAAGGGGCTGTTAGTGGTGTCCTGAGATATGGTCTCTGACATGTATTTTTATTTATTTATTTATTTTATTTATTTAATTTTATATACCGACAACCGTTTGCACATCGTGCCGGTTTACAAGTAACTTATAAACAAAGGATAAATAGGCAAAGCCTTTACAAAAAACCCAAGACTTTTTATTCATACAAATTGATGAATATCTTTCTGATAAAAATTTGTATGTAACAAATTTGGGTGAATTGAGCCTCAAGTGTACAGACAATAATAGAGTCACTTCAAAGGTTTCAGTTGGGCTATATGGGGCTATATGGCCCAGGTTGCATTTGAAGTCCAATAGAAATCCTTTACAAGGATGCACAATGGCCTACCTTTTGGGGCTTTATTCAATGCTAAAGGACAAGTTGATCAATAAGATAGGGATGTGCATTCATTTTGAATGAATGCGCAATCCGCAATGTATAGGTACCTGTTCGTTGCATTAGTGGGATTCCAAAACGTATGGCGAACCTCCACGAATGCAATGTATCATTAACGAATAAAACCCTCACCCTAATGACCCCCCCAAGACTTGCCAAAAGTCCCTGTTGGTCCAGCGGGGGTCCTGGAGTGATCTCCTGCACTCGGGCCTTCAGCTGCCGTATTCAAAATGGTGGCGATAGCCTTTGCCCAATGTGTCACAGGGGCTACTGGTGCCATTGGTTGGCCCCTATCACATGGTAGGAGCAATGGACGGCTGGTGCCATCTTGTGCTCCTACCATGTCAGAAGCCCGATTCACATCCCTAGAAATGAATACCATATGTAACTAATGGATGAATCGGGGTCCCCCGAAAACAGATGTAACGGATTTGGGTCCCAACGAATACGAATACTGAATCGAACGTACCCGTCCCTGCTGCACATCCCTACAATAAGATGGTAGGGTAGAAAGGATATTTTCTTCTCTTTGCACAAAGAACAAAAGAACATAAGAACATAAGAAATTGCCATTCTGGGTCAGACCGTGGGTCCATCAAGCCTAATATCCTGTCTCCAACAGTAGCCAATGCAGATCAAAAGTACCTGGCAAGAACCCAACACCTTGCACAGTCCGTGTGCAATTTATTATAATCCACTTGTGATTTAATAACTCAGAATAATTTTGTGTCATCTGCAAATTTGATCAACTCATTTGTTCCCATTTCCAGATCATTTATAAATATATTAAAAGTATCAAGGCCCAGTACCAACCCCTGAAGCACTCAACTGTTTACTTTTCTCCACTGAGAAAAATGATTATTTAGTCCTACTCTCTATTTCCTATCTTTTAATCAGTTTGCCTGTTTCCTTTCTTTGAATCTGTTTGCCTCAATCCCGTGACTTTTTAATTTTCTTAGGTGTCTCTCATGGGAGACTTTGTGAAATGCCTTCTGAAAATCCAAATATGCAATATCCACTGGCTCAACTTTATCCACATGTTTGTTAACCCTTTCAGAAAAATGTAGTAGGTTGGTGAGGCAGAGTTGCCTTGGGTAAATCCATCTGGCTGTGTCCCATTAAACCATGTCTTTCCTTATGTTCTTTAGAATAGCTTCCACAATTTTTCCCTGAACTGAAGTCGGGCTAACCAATCTATAGTTTCCTAGATCACCCCTGCAGCCCTTTTTAAAGATCAGCATTACATTGGTCACACTCCAATCTTCTGGTAGAATGGACAATTTTAATGATAGGTTACAAATTACTAGTAATAGATCTATAATTTCATTTTTGAATTCTTTCAGAAGTCTGGAGTAAAGCAAGTTTGCTTACGATAAATGGTGTTTCTATAGATAGCAGGATGAATTAGCCATGCTGTCATGGGAACTGTCATTCAGGGCCCGGGAGGCGGAGCTTTACCAAGCAGAAGCTAGAGCTTTGCTCTCTGTGGCTTAGTGTGTGTTCCTGCACAGAAAAATAACAGATTCTCCTCAGTCTGTGATTAAGCTTTATTTATTTATTTGTTTGTTTGTTTGTTTGTTTTTTATACCGACATTCAGTCATATCCGTCACAACGGTTCACATACAACAAAAAAGATAAACAGTTACAATGTGAAGAATATAAAAATAATTGTGTTATATAGAATAATAGAGAGAATTATAGTGGAGAGGAAAAATGAAAAAAAATAAGTAGAGTAAAAATTAATATATAATTATAATAACTATATTGGAAAAGCTTTTAGGAATAGTAAAGTTTTTAAATTATTTTTGAAGGTTTGAATAGAAGTTTCCAGTCTTAATTCAACAGGAAGTGAATTCCACAATGTTGGACCAGCAATTGAGAACGCACGTTGTTTTGTTGAGGTAAGACGGAATCTCTTCGTAGGTGGTATTTCAAGTAGACCAGTGTTAGAGGATCGTAGGGATCGCCTTGAGATTTGGAACGATATGGTTGTATCCATCCAGTTTGTCAAATTATTATATAATATTTTGTGAATAAGAGACCATAGTCTTATATTGTATTCTATAAAGAATAGGTAACCAATGTAAATCTTTTAGTACTGGGGAGATGTGATCTGATTTTTTGTGATTAACGAGTAGTCGTGCAGCTGCATTTTCTAATAATTGAAGTGGAGTAATGGTAGTAGAAGGTAGTCCAAGGAGTATAGAATTGCAATAGTCTAATTTGGATAATAATAGAGTTTGCAAAACTAAACGGAAGTCATGATGATGAAGGAGAGGTTTAATTCTTTTTAAAATTTGAAGTTTGTAGAAACCTTCTTTGATAATGTTGTTGATATGGTGTTTGTAGCAGAATTCTGAGTCTAAAGAGACTCCAAGGTCTCTTGTTTTGAAAAGAATGCTATTATTAGATAGAAGGTTATTAAGATGAATGTCTGTTTCAGGAGAGGATTTATTGTCTATATATAAAATTTCTGTCTTATTATGATTAAGTGATATTTGAGTTAGTAATTTTTGTATAGCTTTAAGGTAAGAATTACAGAGGTTCAGTGTATTAGTAAGGTCAGAGTTAATAGGTAAAAGAATCTGAACATCATCAGCATAAATGAAATAATTTAAGATTTGAAAGTAATTTACATAATGGAAGCAAGTAGATATTGAAAAGAGTTGAGGATAAAGAGGATCCTTGAGGAACACCATGAGTGAGAGGAATTTGATTGGATTCATTGTAATTGGTTTTGACAATGTAAGACCTATTATGTAGGTATGAGGAGAATCAGTTAAAAGTGGTATCATATAGACCAATTGCATTTAGTCTATTTAAAAGGATGGAATGATTTACAGTATCAAAAGCAGCTGATATGTCAAGGAAGATTAGAATGTATTTTTGGCCAATATCTAATCCTTTAATGATGGTATCTGATAATGATACTAATAAAGTTTCAGTGCTAAGTATATTTCTAAAGCCATGTTGATTTGGGAATAGTAATTTATGTTTTTCTAAGTGCTCTTGAAGTTGTTGATTGACAAATTTGTCGATTATTTGTGTGATGAAAGGAAGGTTAGAAATAGGTCTGAAATTAGAAATATTAAGTTGGTCAAGGTTGGATTTTTTAAGTGTTGGTTTAATAACTGCACACTTTAATTTATCTGGGAATATTCCTTCATTTAAGGAAAGATTAATTATGTTTGTAATAGGTTTAGCTATAATATTAGGAATTAGTTTTAATAAATTTATTGGAATAAAATCAATTGGGTGGGAGGCAGGATTCATTTTTAATATAATATTTTGAACTTCAGAAGAAGCTATAGGATCAAATGAGGACCATTTTAAATTTGATTTGATAGGGGTGGATTAGTATCTTCATTTATTGGTATATTTTTGATGAACTTAAGAATTTTATCTTTAAAAAAATAGTAAAGTCATCACAAGTGATTAGTTGTTGGCTTTTTGGTGAAGAATAAGTGTTATGTTGGGTGATTTCATTAATATAATTGAAAAGTTCTTTAGAATTAAATTGGTATTTGTCTATTTTGTCGGAATAAAAATCTTTTTTAGCTTTATTAATATCGTTTTTATAAATATAGAGAATGGTTTTGTATTTGTCTTTTAATTGCTCAGTTGGGTTTTTTCTCTACTTTTTTTCAGCTGATCTGAGTAATTTTTTGATTTTCTGGAGAGCATGGGTATACCACGGTGATTTATGTTTGGGTGAATGTTTGATTATTTTTTTTTATGATCGGGCATTTATAATTTGCAGTTTCAGAGGTAATTGAAATCCAATAATTTATAGCAGTATTGGTGTGTAAATAGTTTATAGTTTTTAAATATTTGGGATGATATCAATTAACTCGTCACTGGGACATAATTTGCAAAAATCAATATATTTATTTTGATTAGTGAATTCTAGGTGTAAGGAATTTAAGCAAAATTTGGTTATGATGAGATTGTGATCAGACCAAGGGAGATTTGTTACTGTTAAAGGGCATGAAATTTCAATAAAATTATTAATAAATATAAGATCTAAAGTGTGTCCAGATTTTTGAATGGGGAAATTTACTATTTGTTTTAGACCAATAGCTGTTAATATGTCAAGAATAAGTTGGACAGGGTTTAGAGTGTGGAATTGTATCAACATGCAAATTAAAATCTCCTAGAATGATAACTGGATTGTCCATATTAATATTATTTGAAATAGCTTCGATAAGTGGTGAGGGATTATGTTCAAGGAAACCTGGAGGAGCATATAATAACAAGATTTGTAAATACTTACATTTAAATAAAACAATTTCTAGAGTGGGGTTGGTATTGATTTTTTGAAATGTGAAATTATACTTTTTTTTAGAGCCAAAAAGAATAGACCGCCTCCTTTTTTTTTTTCTAGGTATGGAAAAAATATCATAAAAGGCTTTAGGTAGCTGATTAATTAAGACAATGTCAGATTCCTTTAGCCATGATTCAGTAATACAGAAAATGTCTGGATGGTAATCAATGAGGAGGTCATGTAGTATTGGAATTTTTTTTAAAATGGATTGAGCATTGAGTAGAAAAAGAGATATAAGTGTTAGTTTTGAAGAGTTAATAATATTTGAAGTTGATATTGAAATGGGATTATGTGAAATGTGTTTATGAATTTGTTTTTCCTTTCTAGTGATGTGGTTGTATGATAGAATGGGAATATTTTTGTAAAGTGTAGAGTTAGGCATAGTTAAAAATAGTATTGAAAAAATATGGTGAAGACAGTATTGAAAAGAGTCTGAGCAAAGGGTCTGCGCCAAGGGGCTTGCTCCTTTAGGTCACGCACCTTTAGGCAATGGCACGCAACGCCAAGGAGAGAGTCTCAATTTAAAAGGCAACTGGTGTCCCGCCCTCGATGATGGCAATGATGTCAAAGGGGGTGGAGTCAAAATTGGGAGATCCAGGAAGTGGCCAGAAGGAGAATTTCAAAAGAAACAAAATAAAAATAAAAACCCCTGTTGAAGTGATCTCAGTGCAAAAAGCACTCCAGTAGAGCAGAGAAGGCAGCAGAGATGCAGCAACTGCCCAATTCCACCAGGCAATGGCACGCAACACCAATTTAATGAAGTCGAATAGGCGGTCAATTGCCAGGGAGGAGGGAGGGTCAGCATGGCTAATTCATCCTGCTATCTACGGAAACACCGTTTATTGTAAGCAAACTTGCTTTTTCCTGTTGATAGCAGGGCTGAATTGGGAGTCCCAAGCTCCCGATCACGTTGTCTGTGTTGTGTATGTGTATGTGATCCATTTAGATATTCCCACAGTTAGACAGTTAGACAGGCCCGCCTTGTTAACACTAGAGAAACTTCTTTTTCCATCGCGGCTCCAGCTCAATGGAATCTTATCCCTTTCGAAATCCGGGAGCTGGAAGATGTTAAAAAATTTAAGTTGGCTTTTAAGAGCTATTTGTTGTCTCGAGTGTTTAATACTGTATAAAGACGATGTGTCTGTTTTACAATACTCATTGTATTTTCATGGACATGTGAGTTGTTTGATCACTCTGCTAGTTCTGCTGTAAAATTTGATTTAGCGAATTATACTTGTTTGGTATAACATGACATAGTTCCTATGGAATTTTATATTTACATTTATATGTGCAATGTTTGTTTTATTATTATGTATGTTTTTATGTATATCGCCTAGACCTTTTTGTGTTAGGCGTTTAATAAATTTTCTAAATGAAATGAAATGAAATGAAAATGAATTTAACGTGGCAGTCACCGTAGACAGGAGGATAGAGATTGCAAGATTGCTTGCCCTATCTTTGCATCATTAACTGCTTGTTGATCAAGGCAGTAATGTGATGTGAAATTATGCAGCGATGACCATGTAGTTGCTTTACAAATGTCTACAGGTTGCATATTCTTGAGATGCGCCAATGACGCAGCCACTGCCCTGACTTGGTGAGCCTTTGGAATAGAATGTAGATGTAATTTCTGTTTCTCATAGCAGAATTTGATGCACTGTGCTATCCAGCTGGAGATGGTGCATTTAGCCACTGGTAGACCAGGTGCTTTCGGGTCGAAAGAGATGAATAATTGAGAAACACGGGAGTCAGAATGTGTTCTTTCTTTGTAGTATGCTAACGCTCTTTTGCAGTCCAGTGTATGCAGTAGTCTTTCCCTATCATTAGAATGAGGTTTAGGGAAAAAGATGGGTAGTTCTATGGCTTGATTTAGATGGAATTGAGAAACCACCTTTGGGAGGAAGGATGGGTGAGTCCTCTGAATTATCTTTTGGTGATAAAACTGTAAATATGGTGCATAGTGGTCTAAGGCTTGCAATTTACTGACTCGGCGTGTGGATGTTACTCTTACAAAGAATACTACTTTCCATGTAAGGTATTTCATGTGTGCCGAGTCCATAGGTTCAAACGGAGAAAGCATGAGCTGTTCTAAAACGATGTTGAAATTTCATGCAACTGGAGGTTTAGAGAACAGGGGACAAAGGTGAGTTAGCCCTTTAATGAAATGAGAAAGCAAGGGGTGATTGGAGATAGGGATATTGGCTAACTTTAATGGATGGCATTGCCAGGCCAGCTGTGTATAGGGTATGAAGGTAATCCATGAATAGCACTGGTGAGCAGTCCAGCGGTGCTGTACCATTGGACTTGCACCAGGTAGAGTAGCATTTCCATTTATAGCTTTAATTCTTTCTAGTTGAGAGTTTTCTGGATTCCAACAAGATGAGTTGGGTTGAAGTGGAAACTCCTTGTTCTGTGTAGCGGATGCAGGAGCGTCCCTTGTTCTTGGAACAGTAGATCTGGTTGATTTGGTAGTCGAATTGGGTCCTTGATTGACAGTTGTAGAAGGAAGCTGTACCACGACTGTCTGGGCCAGGCCGGGGCTATAAGTATGAGTTGAGCCCTGTCTGCTATGTACTTTTGAATTGTCCTGGTAATGAGTGGTAAGGGAGGAAAGGCATACAGGAGGCCGTTTGTCCATGGAATAAGGAAGGCATCCTGAGCGATTCTGTGCTGGCTGGGTCTTATTGAGCAGAAGCTGGAAACTTGAGTGTTTATTTCCATTGCAAAGAGATCTATCGAGGGTGTCCCCCATTATGTGAAGATTCTTGGGGATTCGTGGGGATGAAAGATGCGACTTAGCCTGTCCGCCCTTGTATTAGCTACTCCCGGTAGGTAAGTTGCTTGTAAATGTATGGAATGTCAGTGAGCATGTTCAAAGATTATCAGGGTCTCCTTGCACAGGGACCATGAATCATACCCTCCTTGTTTGTTTATGTAAAACATCGCCACCTGATTGTCCATGTAGATCATGACTCTGCAGCCCTTCAGGTGGTTTTGAAATACTTGGAGTGTATTTCAAATCGCTCTGAGTTCCAATAAATTTATTTGCAAGGTCTGTTCTGACATTGTGTTTCATAAATTTTCGAGATGCGCTCCCCATCCCTTGCGGGACGCTTCGGTGGTCGACACTGCATTGTGAGGAGGGGGCTGAACAATGCTCCCTTGGAAAGGGTGGAGCTGAGGAGCCACCATGTTATGTCCTTCCTCATCTCGGATGTCAATGCTAGACATTGTGTCAATGGTTGTGAGTGTTGCTTCCATTGACATTTTAAGCCCCACTGCAGGCATCGCATATGTAGCCTGGTGTTTGGAACCGTGAAAATAGCTGCTGCCATATGACCTAGTACAATTAAAACTTGTCTTGCCGAAGGCCTTAGTGTTAGGTTCAGTGAATGAAGGAGTTGACACATTTGTTGTGCCCTGTCTTTCGGCAGGTATGCTCTGTTCCGTCTTGAGTCTAGACAAGCTCCGATGAATTGAAGAGTTTGAGTTGGCTGTAGATACGATTTCTGGAAATTGATCACCAGCCCCAATTCCTGTAAGCACTCTATCACCCATCAGAGGTGGTCAATCAAGATGTCCGGAGTCAAGGTATTATCAGCCAATCATCCAGATATGGAAAGATTGTCATACCTTGTTGTCAGAGATGAGCCACCACCACCACCATGCATTTGGTGAATAATCTGGGCACAGCCGATAGGACAAAGGGGAGAACCTTGTATTGGTAGTGTTGATGCCTGTATCGAAAGCATAAGTATCGCCAAGAGGATGGGTGGATCAGAATGTGCGTGAAAGCATCCTTCAGATCTATTGAACACATCCAATTGTTGGGTTGAATCAGAAGTAGAATGGATTTCAATGATACCATTTTGAATTTCTCTTTGAACATGAACTCCTGAAGATCCAGTATGGCATGAAGGCCTCCAGATTTCTTGGTAATAAGGAAATATGGGGAATAAAAACCTGAGTTTCGGGCTTTCAGGGAAACTAGATGTATTGCTTGTTGTTTGTGAAGTAAGACAATCTCCTCCCCAAGCTGTGAATGGGATCTCTGAGGCATTCGAATTGCAAGGTGGGGCAATGTGGGTTTCATTGTAAATTGGAGTTGGTAACTGTGCCATACAATGTCTAAAACCCATTGATCTGATGTTATACTTCCCAGGCTGCTAGGCGAGAGTGGATTCTGCCCAGGGTGCTTGGTGCTGTGGTGGCGGCTGTGGTCCTAAAAAGATTGTGCTGATTTTACCGGGGCTGCAGGTTGTTGGGCTGGCTGCCTCTGGTTTCACGGTTTGCCACTTCGCTGATGTGGAGTTTGTTGTTGCGATTGTGGATGCTGATATGATTGATAGGAAGGTGTTTGGTATGACTGGTAAGACCTAAAGGGTCTGCGGGCAAATGGTTGTCTTCGAGGAGAGCCGAAATAACGGCGGGAAGAAGAAAACTGTGATGGCGCTGTTAAGGATTGAACCACAATAGCTTCCTCCTTTAGTTTACTAACTGTATCTTGGAAGCGTTCTCCAAAAAATTGTCCCCTGTACATGGGAGGTTGGCAAGTTTTTCATGTAGATCCTCCCTAATGGCACTCGCTCGAAGCCATGCCATTCTGCGGGCTGCAATGGCTATAGCAGACACCCTGGAAGATGTTTCAAACCCTTCGTACATGGCTTGTAAAAGGTACCTAGAACACTCTTCCATATCATGGAGAGGGGGTGGTATCTGTTCTCCAGTAGATGTAAGCATGCCTTTTGTCGCTTGGATGCACTCATATATATGTTGTACCATATAGAATTGATGGTGCAGTATGCGGGCATTTAACATTGTGTTCTGGTAAATCCTTCTCCCAAACTCATCTAAACATCGGTTATCCAGCCCCGGTGAGTAGGAGGTGTATGTTTTCGACTTCTTAGACCTTTGCATCGCGGATTCGACCACAATTGATGCATGTGGCAATTGGGGTACAGTGTAGTGTGATGTTTTACGCATTCGTAACTTTATATCAGTTTTCCTTGATACAGCTGAAAGAGAAAACAGCATTTCCCCGGATTTTTGTAAAACGTTATGTAAGACTTCTTGTGGTGGAAGAGATGTAGGTGCCCCTGGAGTAGCAAAAATCTTTAGGAGCCCTATAGTGTCTGCTCTGGGATCAGGATTGTTTTGGACCTCCAAATGCAATATTGTACCCAATTTTTTCCAAACATTTTGGGTAAGTTAGGTCCTCAGGAGGGGAATATGGTTCCTGAGGTTGCTCTGGTGGGTCAGATGGGTACCCAGTAGAAGAGGATGGTGAAGTTTGTGGGGAAACGGAGTCAATTGGAGTTTCTGGGTTTTGAACTGGTGAAGTCGGGCGAAGCCCTTTGGAGGCTGAAGGAAGCTCCAATGATGGTTCTCTGGAAGCTTGTACTTCCGGTGAACTTACAGAAGGTTCTGTAGGCATTTTGAAGGACGATTGAAGGACTTCAAAAAATCCTGTCAATGATTGGGACAGCTGGAAAACGCTTCTTTTGTCTGCGGCGGCATTGATGAATGACCTGGTTGCCTAAGTGGTACTGATGTATCCCCTGTGTCAGGTTAAGAAGGGATCGACTTTGATGCCTTACCTGGGACAAAGTCCTCTTGTTTTTTCTTTTTTGGCACCGTATGTGACCTATTGTCCTCCGTATGTTCGGAGTGATTATGAGAAGACGTCGAGGCATTGGAGGAAGGAATGTGTACTATCTTATCTTCCGATTCATATGATGGTTTTGAACTTCGTGTATGTGATTAAGTAGAAGCCGAGGGGCTTAGGTCCCAACTCCTAGCTGTCTGGATCGCTTTCTTATGCCTTCGTTTGTGGTGGGAATGTCTATGGCGATGGCCTGTAGAGGTTGTCCCATGTTTTCCTCGATGGATTTCTCTTTCGGTCGGTGAAAGTCTTCTGTGTTTGATGTTGTGCCCTGTAGGTCTGGACTTTGAAGACCATGAACTGTGGGAGCGGTTTGGCGTCGAATCCCTAGATGTTGAATGAGAGACACTTGGAGATTCATGTCTCCATTTTAATGGATGTTGCATGCTCCATATGCACTGGCGTCTGTGTTGTCTGCGTTGACTTCTGCGCCGTTTGCGTCAGCTCCTGCATCGCATGCGTCAGTTTCGGCGCTGTGTGCGCCAGCTTCTGCGTCGTGCGCATCGTCTGTGTCGCACTGTGCCTGGCACCGTATGCTTCGGCTCCTGCGCCATATGCGTTGACTTGTACTTTCTCGACGCTGGTGGTATGTTCTTTGGCACCTCCTGTGCCGTTTTCAACGCCGGGTGCGTCTTCTTTGGCGTCGGTTGTTCCGATCATGATGCACGGTGTGGCGCTTGCTTTGGGGACGGCGCAATAAATTGGGGCCTCGACACTATTTTTGTTATCGAGGCCGAACCGTTGTCTGGTTTTTGTGGATCAAGTCCCTGATCCGTAATAAGCCGAGGACGCTGTGATTCCTCCTTACCTCCAGGCCTGGAGGGTTTAGGGTCACATGAAGCGGCTCTCTTCATAATTGGGGCTGGACATTTGGACAGCCCCGGTGAAGAGTGCACCTCGGAAGGCGTCTGAAGGTCTTGAAGTTCCTTCATTTTATAGGCCCGTTGTCTTTGGGCCCTCGGTGACATCCTGGCACAAAATTCACAGTCTTTTTGACTGTGATTTGGCCCGAGGCACCAGTAGCAGCAGTTGTGGCCATCCGTGACCTACATCACCTTCCCACATCTACAGGGTTTAAACCCTGATTGTTTTTTAGACATTTTATCAAATCAAAAATATTCTGTGTGAGGAGAAAAAAGTTCCGCACGTGATCCCGCACATGGAAAAAACAGACTGAGGAGAATCTGTTACTTTCCTGTGTGGGAACACATGCGCAGCCACAGAGAGCAAAGCTCTAGCCTCTGCTTGGTAAAGCTCTGCCTCCCGGGCCCTGAATGACAGTTTCCATGACAGCATGGCTAATTCAGCCCTGCTATCAACGGGAAATGTCCTATTTGTCCAAGTGATTTGCTGCTCTTAAGTTTGTCAATCTGCCCTATTACATCTTCCAGATTTACCTTAATGATTTGTTTCAGTTCTTCTGAATCATCATCACTGAATACTGTTTCTGGCACAGGTATTTCCCCAATAAACCATTTCCTTCATCTGTTTCAACTGAATCAAAATTTTGAAACCAAATCCCATTACTTAATATTCTATACACACATTTTATAGACCTTCATATCATCCCGCGGTCTCTTTGGGCATTGCTGCTCTTTATAAAGTCGTTTAAGGGATCATCTTTAATCATAAGTCTTAAGTCCACCCTTAATCAGGTAGTTTTTTTCTTTTTGTTATTTTTTTCAAAACAGTTTTTCGTTTAAATAAAATATACCGCCCGGTATTAGTGCATTTTCAACGTTTCATTTTTTCAGGGTAATTGTTACCAAAGATCAGTCCGAGAGTAGTCAGCCAGCAGGATCAAGTTCCAAGGATCAGTCCGAGAGTAGTCAGCAAAAGCAGGGGTCAGGTTCCAGAGATCAGACGTGGTCAAGGAGGTAGGCAGAAGTCAGTATCCGGGCAGCGATCAGTGTGGTCAAGATCAGGCAGAGTTCAGTATCTGGGCAGTGATCAGCATGGTCAAGAGCAGGCAGAGGTCAGTACCAGAGAGTCAGTCCAAGAGGTACTACCTGGGGGGATGCAGGAACAGACAGACGCTGGAACAGAAGGACCCTGGAACAGAAGGACGCTGGAACAGGACTGGAATGAAACTGGAACAAGACTGGAACAAGACTGGAACAGGCAATGAGACACAGAGGCAAACTAGTACACACACGGTGTCGACCTGATTGCCAAGGCAAGGAAGTGCAGGCAGGCACTTCCTCTTGTACTGTGTTCAATCAGGGTGCGCCGTGGAGCTTGGACCCGCCCCTGGCCCTGTAAGGGACGGGCGGTCCGCGCACGCATGCCTAGGGTCGGGGCCGATGCCACAGAGGATGCCGAGCCCCACCGTGAGGCCTGGAGCACTGAGGATGGCCTGGCGACTGCCGCCGCAGGACGCTGAGGCCTGGAGGAGCTTGCGGCTGCTGCTGGAAAGGCCGACCTGGGACCTGCAGAGGAGTTGGAGAGGTGAGCAGGTCCATGTGTGGGCCGAGCGCGGACGGGTTGCACAATAACCTCAGCTTTTGTAATATCTCCAAGATTGCTCTGTAGCATTCATTAGTTAAAGGTTAACTTTTAGGATACTGTTAAGCAATCCTAGAGAAAATGTCAGGTATTCCAAATGAATATCTAATGGTGAATCAGCTTTCTCTTCTGATCAGCTTCTCATTAGTTCCATATATTCCTGGTGACTATAATCCAAACAGTATGTACAATGTCAGGTTTTAAGAAGGAAGACAACACAAGTGACTCAACCTCTGTAAAGCAAATCCAATAACATTTTTAATTGAGTTCAATAAATGCATGTTGGATACATTAGTCATTTTATGATAGTGCATTATTTTCTTTTAGTTCTTTTGAAATAACTGAATAACATCAGTATCTATCCACACAGGACATGTAAAAATGCATTATAAAGTAATGTAAACTCATTATCTTTTTATGAATAAGATTTACATTATTACTAGTGATTTTTCAATATCGATCTGTTCATATTAACTTTGCATAGATATGAAAGAAAATCTGATACACACACACTGCTACTTATTTTCCTCAGGGACAAACTGCAAGGAAGCTACTCTCTCCATTATATGATGGTTATATAAAGCCAGTCTTTAAATCTATTACATCATTTGTTGAAACCTGCAGGAAAAGATTCATCCAGAGTTGGCAGCCCTACTAGAGTGTGAAGGGAAACTCTCTCACCTACAAGAATCTGTCCCTCACCACAAAATAATAGCTGCTCAATTGTAGGAGTCGAGTGTTAGTTTGAGGTGGAAGAAAGGGAAGAAAAGGGAAACAGAGAATCTTTGATGGGAGATAAAGAAGATAAAAGGATAAAATGGAGAGAAACTAAGGGTATGGAATAAAAGAAATAGGGAGAGACAAGGATGAAAAAAATTAAAGAGATAGGGGAAGAAAGACAATGAAAGAGTAAGGGTGGAAAATGGGTGGAAGTTAAAGGAGAGATGGAAGATAAAGGAGATGGAAACAGACAGGGAATGGTAGCCAGAGGGAGTGAAATAGAACAATATATATGAATGTTTATTCTGTGGAAAAATGTCTCCGATTTTATCAATGAACATATTCCATTGCAGGAGCATTAATCCCTCCATAAAGTTCACATGAAGGAGAAAAACAGTAAAAAGAGATGGAGAGAGAGGAGACAGACTGGAGGTAGAAGAAGAAAAAATGGATGGATTCTACAGAAAGAAAGAGAGACAGAGAGGGCGAGAGGAGCACTAGAGAAATAGAGTGGTTGAGGCAAATGAATATAAAAAGAGAGATGGGGCAAGAGATGGAAAGAAAATGAAGATTTGAAAAGTCTGGGTATTAATTTTAATTTCCAAATCAGACTTTTCATGGTAATCTCTAGGTGCTTTTCGATCGAATGTAGGATAATTCCAGCCCTTATCCTTTTACCTTGCAGCCAAATCGTCAAGGCAAGAAGTTGTAGAATAACCGGAGTCTCTGAATTCACTTGTGTCCAATCCCACTGTCAGTGTTATGGGAGTCTCTGTTTAGTGGACCCTTGGGCCGACCTGCTGGAGAAGGGGAAAGATGGTCAAAATCTCTAGTGAGTAGCAGGCCGGGAGGCAGATGTTCAGGCAGGATGTAGATGCTCTTCACCCTGGAAGCTGGTGCTCCCCCGGGAGGAGCCCATAGGAGCCCAACCGCTGGGACTTAGGTGGCTTCACCCTTGGAAGCCGAGGCCCCCCTGGGAGGAGCCCGTAGGGACCCGGCCGCTGGGACTTAGGCGGGTTGTGGATCAGGACAAGTAACTGGAACCAGACTAAGACAGTAACAATACTGTAACTGGGTTCGGGTTCTGGAACCAGGCAGGAACTGTGGCAGGATTCAGGTACTGGAACCAGGCAAGAACTGTAGCAGGAGGACCGGGGCCAACCGGGTACTGTAGCAGGCTGGCAGGAACCAAACCAGTACTGAGCAAGCAGGCACGAACCAGCAGGTACTGTAGCAAGAGAGCAGGAACCAGCAGGTACTGTAGCGAGCAAGCAGGAACCAGCAGGTACTGTAGCAAGAGAGCATGAACCAGCAGGTACTGTAGCGAGCAAGCAGGAACCAGCAGGTACTGTAGCAAGTGAGCAGGAACCAGCAGGTACCGTAGCAAGTGAGCAGGGACCAGCAAGTACTGTAGCAAGCAAGCAGGGACCAGCAAGTACTGTAGCAGGCAGGCAGGAACCAAGCAGGTACTGTAGCAGGAACGGAGCGACGAAGCAAGGTGAGTCACTCCAGGGCACAGTGCAACAGGAAACCGGGAGTCTAACCCGTTGCAAGGCAAAGACTGGATGGCTGCGGCCGGCTTATCAAGGCCGCGGCGTCTGACGTCAGAAGTTGGGCGGAGTCATCAGTGGCGGGAAACGGCCTACTAAAGCGCCCAAGTGGCACGCGCGCGCGCCTAGGAGCCGGGCGTCCACGGGAGGGCTCGCAGCGGCGCAGCCCCAGCGGGAACGCTGCCAACCAGGCCTCTGGAAGCGGGAGCAGGTCTGGGAACCCGGAGGTAAGGGGCCAGGCTGCGGTGCTTGCGGCCAGAACCGCAACAGTCAGTACAGCTTCTCCGGAAATCTACCTTATGCCCAGTTTTCCCCATGCCCGTTATATATCAGAACTCAACCTATGTGAGCGAACAGGTTACATAAAAAATTAACTTGGGAGAGCTTAGGCAGGGACTGGTTTGTAGGACAGGTACGACTCGGTTTAGAATCGGGATGCACATCTCTGGGAAATAGCACGATCACAGAGCAGCTAAATAGCAATGATCCGTCCTGTTCCTTCCTTTCAAGCGCTGGTGCTAAATTACTGGCTTACGTCTCAAACTAAAGCACATATTTCACCACCTTGTTCCACAAGTCTGAATACAACATTTTAGTGGGAGGACAGCTTATAATTATTCCACAACTTGTCAAACAAACTGCAGATGCCTAAATGTGAGGGTAGGCTTAGCAACTCTTGTTTTCTGCAGAAACCTCAAAGCAATGTGTTACTTCCATAATATAATGTCACTGTATTAAACAAAAGTGTTATTAGAGGTTGCTGTGTTGGAAGGTGTGAAAGAATAAAGGTAGGAGCAGGGCTTAATAAACAATATAATGTGTGAAAGTCTGTAATAAAAGAAAAGCTAATAAGATAATTTAGAATAAAATAGCACCTTGGTGAATAACGGGAAGGGAATGCCTGCATTGGAACTATGCCAGGACAAGATAGGATCTTTGGTTTGTTTTTTTTTTTGACGTGTTTCTTCTACTCAATAGAATGAACCAAGTTGGTCCTACTGGCTGGTGACTGATTGTGTTTTAATGGCAACTAATGCTGCATGGTCTAGAAATGTCTCCCGTCTGGAAACGTCAGTTAGCAGAAACAGGGGCTTCAATTAGAGCAGCAGTGCTGACTAAGATTAGATTGTGTTTGAAGCCTTAATGAAGGCTATTGGTGCTCTAAAAACCACTGCTATTATTTTTGTTTAAATGAGCAGGGAATGGAATAAAAAAAACAACCCAACTCATTTCATGAAACAGGTACACCCCCTATTGCTTTCATGACTTCCCCTCAACCTTCACCTGCTCTGAAACACTTGCTATTTTTGTAAAGAGAGAGGTACAAATAGATGTTTAAATGCAAAGATTCTCATGGTAGTCCTAAAGACGAGACTGGAAAATTTCAGGTTTAGTCCCCTTCTGTTCAAAATATAAATACAAGAAGAAGAAGAGTGAAGACGAGGTTAGGTTTTTTATTTGGCCATATGCAGTGAATGGCAAAAGAAAGTCAATGCTTTTTGCAGGTGTGCCTGCTTTCACCGAATTACCAACAGATAGGATATTCAATGGCATTTACTTCCTTAGCTAGAGGCTATAACCACACCTTGTGCAAGCCGTAGCTTCCAGGCATCCCACCCCTCCCACCCTTGACCACAAAGATGCACAGTAAGGTAAATAATTATCTTTTATTGGCCACAGCCAATTAACAATCAGCAATACTTGAAAAAACTTAACATTCGCAAATAAATCTAGCCTATGCCCCCACCGGTAAAACTACATGCTATTACCCACCTCTCTATTTGTTTGAGGCGGCAGCCCTCCAGCCTTCCACTCCGTGAAGGTGGTACAACATTGGCATCCCGCCCCGTGAATGCCACTCCAGCCTTCTGCTCCGTGAAGGTGGAACACCAACCACTGGCATCCCGCTCCGTGAATGCCCCTGTGGCCACTGCCGTTCCGTGCAGTGTTCTGCCGCCTCATCCCACCCCTGGCCTTGCGGGACACGGTTATTTATTTAAGGTAAACTCTGTGGATCCATAAAGTCTAGAGGATGTGAATAAAGAGTGGGTGGCTCACGGGAACGATGACTACTACCTGGTGATAATACCCTTAACATACACACGGTTAATGCGACTCCCATTGCTCTAAGCTTCAGCGGCAATGAGGAAATGTGGAAAAAGGATTTGCATTCACAAAAAAAGCGGGGAGTAGCTTGCTAGTTACGGCGGTTGCTACCCCAAACCAAATAAGCTGATACTTCACTTTCAATGCATGATACTTCACTTTCAATGCAAAGCCAGCATAGCTCTCTGTTTCATCGGCAGGGGAGGAAGTTTGACACTTCATGCATATCCAGCATAGCTCTCTGCTTCAACGGCAGGGGAGCAAGACTGATACTTCACTTTCAATGCGTAGCCAGCATGGCTCTCTGCTTCAATGGCAGGGGGGGAATGAAGAAAGGTGGATCTATACTCAGGCAACAATCAACAAGGACTGAATTACATAGTATGGATAAACAGATAAGCATGGGTGTAGCTTGCTTATTGTGGTGGTTAATACCCCTAACTAATTAAGCTATTTCACTTAGATGCAGTTCCAACACTGCTCTCTACATTAATGGTGGGTGTGGAAGGGAAATAGAATAAAAAAGGTTACTAAGAGCCAAGAGAAACATAAGTATGTGAGAGAAAAAAAAAGTGTGACAGCTTGCTGGGCAGACTGGATGGGCCGTTTGGTCTTCTTCTGCCGTCATTTCTATCTATGTTACTATCTATGCCAGGCCTTCATTGGGCCATCCCCAGACCGGCCATCGTCTTGGTCTGCACCATGCTTTGCGTATAGCCATCTCCAAGCTTTCCCCCTATGCAAAGTCATTGGTGCTCCGCTCCGCCCCTTCCCCCTCCCCCGACACCAAAAACTTCCCCCCTGTGCAGCGAAACAACTCCTTAAGTACCGGTGAGGGCCCTGCCATAGTAGGAAACAGAAACACCTTACTTGTTTCCTACCCCCCACTAACCAGCTAGCGCTGCTATGGCCGTTTGCAGAGAGAGTATGAAGATATCCATGCCCACATCGGATAGGTGAACCCCATCAGGTAGGGGAAATATCCTCATGTCTGATGATGTGACCCCCTACATCCTTCACCCAAGTTCCCAGTTGGATATTCAAAGGCATTTACTTCCTTAGCTAGAGGCTTTAACCATTATACATGCAGACACTGGGTTTGAAACAAGGCTGCATGCAGCCCCCACCCCTACCTGCTATTAAATTATAGTGAATGGGAGAGTTTGCCAGTTTTACTTACTAACGTTCATGCAGTTTGCATAGGGCGATCCTATTCCACCAAATTTTGCTCCTGTTCCTGCCGCAAGGTTTTGTGAAAAGCTGGAGGTGCTCCAGCTTGTTGTTTGAAAAATGACTGAAGGTTTCGAAAATGTTCTGCCGAGAAATATCAGCAAAGGACAAAGCATGAGAGGGAAAACAGTCTGCAAGCATCAAAGAAGAGTTCAGAAAGGAATCTTCTTATTATATGATAGGCAGGCATACAAAGCTTTTCTCAAATAGAAGTGTCCTCCATTAGCACTTTTAAAGCAGTATTTTTGGCTAAGCAGAATGTTGCCTCAGTGCAAATAAAAAAGCATATAGTGCTAGATAGTTCAATGCACGCAAAGGAGTTTTTCTCATTATAAAGCACCTTTCTTGAATAAGACCCAAAGATCCTAAAAATCATATGACAAATTTGTATTCTTTCTTCTTTCATAGTTGTCTCTATAGATGTAATATCTGAGTAATCTTTTTTATTTTAAGGAAATATCGCATCAGCAATATATAACAGAAACATTTTTTTCTGTAAGGTTTAGTGACATTAAAAAGCTCATTATATTCAGTTCATATGACAATACTAAAAGATAAATAATGCGCTGTAAAATGTAATAAGGTTTTAGCTGAATAAATATTTGTTTAATAGTGCACTGTTTAGTAAAATCTCTTAGTGAACCTGTACTCATGAAAGGTACAAAGGAATTCATTTTTTCCATGTAGCCAGAGAACACACTATATTGTGGGAAGTTTAATCTTCCTGGTTTGACTAGAGTCAACTTAATTTTGTGCCACGTGGCAGGGCATTTCAGGTACTAAATTTATTTTTAATTTCTGTACCATATTGCCAATTATAGCTCAAGATTTGTTTATATTATACAATTTCATCCATACAAACATAACACTATAAAATTAAACATAATATAATTATAGCAATTCAAACATTATATAACATTCTATCCCTGTTAAGAGATATATATCAATAATAACATAGAAATAAATGATTACTAAATTTCACAATTGGTGCAGGATGCCACATAGGAATAGGTATCCTTTTTGATAGTAGGCCACCAATACAGCTTCAGTATCTTGAGCAGGGTATGGCGTTGGAATCGTGTGCCCAAAAGAGCACTTTCTTTCTGAGTCTTTTAGGAACGATTGTTTTACCAGTGGATACAGACTGGGTGGATGCCAAGAGGATCTTCTTTGGGTTAATTATGTGCTGTGGCTCATCAGGCACATCCTCCGAATGAAAAGAGCGTGACAGAGCGTCTGCTCTGGTGTTTCTATCTCCAGGGTGGAACTTCAGCACAAAGTCGAAACGATTAAAATATAAGGACCATCTGGCCTGTCTGTAATTCAGACGTTGTGCGTGGCGGAGATACTCTAGATTTTTATGATCCGTGAATACGGTTATTTGAGGTTGAGCGTCTTCGAGCCAAGGCCGCCATACCTGGAATGCAAGCTTTATTGCCAAGAGCTCTTTATCGCCGATCCCATAGTTTTTCTCGGCTGGAGAAAATCTTCGTGAGAAAAAGTAACAGGTACTTAAAGCTTTCAAGTCTCCTGTTTGGCTCAACACAGCCCCTACACCCACATCTGAAGCATCAACTTCAACGATAAAGGGCTTCTTGGGGTCTGGATGCCCCAAGCACGGTTCTGTGGAGAAGGCAGTCTTCAACTTCTCGAACGTGGAAATGGCCTCCACTGACCATTTTGAAGCGTTGGCACCCTTGCGAGTCATTGCAGTCAAGGGTATGGTTAAAGAAGGATAGTTCTTTATAAAGCTTCGATAATAGTTGGTGAACCCCAGGAATCTCCTTAAAGCCTTCAGGCTGGTATGTTGGGCCCAATTCTTGATACTTTCATGAGGGTCCATTTGGAAGCAGTCTTTCAACACTATGTAGCCTAGAAAAGGCACCGAGTCTTTGTGAAATTCACACTTAGAGAGTTTGGCATACAGCTGGTTTTCCCAAAGACGGTGGAGTACTTATTTGACATCTGCAATGTGGGTGTCAAATCCTGGGAGAAGATTAATATGTCGTCCAGGTAGACCACAACATTCTTGTACAGCAGATCCCGCAAGATGTCGTTCATCATATTTTGGAAAATGGCGGGTGCATTGCACAACCCAAACGGCATTACTAGATACTCGAAGTGGCCATCTCGCATGTCGAAGGCCGTTTTCCATTCATTGCTGCTCCGAATGCGAATGAGGTTGTAGGCCCCCTTCAGGTCAAGCTTTGAAAATATCTTGGCCCCTTGTAGCTGGTCAAACAGCTTGGCACCAATTGTGCCAAGTCTAAAAAGTGCTAAGTGCTAAGGGCAATTTGGTCAATGAGAGATTGGAGCATCCCTCACATGCATTTAACTCTTTGCTGTTTTAATTGTGGTTTATCCATTACTGTTTAGGTTTAGCTCTTTCTGTGTTCCCATCTCTTCCCAGCACAGAGAGTTGCTCCATCTGACATTCCCCTCTGAGAACTGTTATAAAATGGTAGAGATAAAGGTGGCAGATTTTAAAAGCCCTATGCGCGCCGAGCCTATTTTGCATAGGCCCCGGCGACGCGCGCAAACCCCGGGGCTTGAAAAAAGGGGCGGGGTGAGGGTGGGGTGTCGGCAGTCTGGGGCAGAGTGGGGGCGTGCCGACCCAGGATTTTATAAAATGCGCGCGACTGTGTGCGCATGTTAGAAAATTGGGCGTAGATTTGTACGCGCCGGGTTGCACGCACAAATCTATACCCGCACGTAGGTATTAAAATCTGGCCCAAGGGGCATAACAGAATTGCTAAGATGCTGAAATATCATAGAAATAACCAAAAACTCTGAGGTCCATAGTATCTTTGCAAACCCGAATCAGAAATGATTTCGTCTGTGTTTTGAGTTCATAGATTGCATTTCCAATAATCCTTCTCTTTCTTGCCTTTTTATTGGATTGAGACTATTAAAACCCTTAGACCCTGGATCCATGGGAGGGCTTTCAAATTTGTTTCAATTGCAGGCATCTTTTGTATTTTCCATGCTAATTTGCTGATAAAAATGTCCCTCTCCAGTAAACAAAAATGTCATTCCAAACGACCAGTAGGGTATGCTGGCATATTCTCTGCAGCCAAGAGCAATAGAAAAGATATTTGCACCTGTAAGCACAATCCCACACTGCAGCAGGGCCAGTATTGTCACTAAGGATAGGGAGAGTGGCTGCAGTTGCTAGATAAAGTGTTTTCTTTTCTTTTTTTTTTTTTTCCCCACACAGGTACTGTGCTTTCAACACTAGAGTGAAGTCCTAGCAAAGGCATGACAGAAAGCTTAATGCATTTCATAGCAAATGACTGCTCCTTCATTAGGAAGGTGCCTGCTTCACTGCTGAAGATAGGTGTGGAAAAAAAAATGGGATAAAGAACCCTTTATCTAGCAGCCTCAGCTGTGTTCTTCCCATCCTTAGTAATAGCACTGATTTAGCTTCAGTGCAGCTTCCCTCTCATAGAAGTGTTAATCAAAAAGACCATATTCGTACGCACATAAAACAACCACCAGAGTGCTGTATGTTCTTGCAGCATCTACTCCAACTGCTCCGTGATCAAAAAATGTTGCTAACATATTTTAGGGGCTAGGAAAATTGAATGGGCTATCTTTATAACACATGGGCTATGAGACAAGAAATTTGTCATGAAGAGGTCTGGTTAGAAAGTATTATCTTGTAGAATTGGCCAAGGATTCTAAGGAGTTTGTTGTCCAAATGGACTAAAGTGACATGAATGCAGACAATACGTGTTTCAGATACCTTTAAAAGTTAACCAGAGTAATTGAAAATAAGTGAAACACTAAGCATGTCGGTAAAAAGAAAAAAAATATATAAGATGCATTTTGGTGACAATGGCTTTTTAATGAAGATATTTTAAAAGGAAGCTAGTAGAAAGTAAAATATGCTAGGTAGCCTAGACCAATAATCAAGTCCACTGAGCTTTATGCAAAGTTTGTATATATATATATAGAGTTCTGTGGTCAAAATTTAGCATGTGATTTAAATACAAATTCCCAGTAAGATCATTAATTCAATATCACAGGCTAAGTATTCTTGTTGGTAGCACATATTAAATATAACGTGTTTCCCCTTCTATTTAATACTTTAAATGGACTCATCTTTTCAGTCAAATTAGTTCATGAAGACAAAAGGATTTTTGCAGCTTGTTATTACGGTCATGATTTGTCTGCTTGCTTAATGGGTTTATATATATATATATACATACATACAGTCTTCCAGTAGCAGTCTAAGATAACGCAAAACTGATTTCTGAAGCGGTAACCTTTAGGTTTTAAACAATTTTAAATCATTTCCTTATTTCTGTCAAGTAATGTATAAAAAGATAGTTCTTTATAAGAACATAAAAAAAACCCAAAAATATTCTGTGGCATAGAGCAAGTCGGTTCTGAGGCAGTAAGTTCTGAACTAGCCAGTTTTTTTTAGAGATAAAATTACCTGATTGCTATATGTTCTTAATTTGTACTGTATTTTTTGTTACTGAAGCATTTTCAGGCAAAGGTTCCATTACAAATTGTGGCTAAGTTTTTGCCTTCTTGATTTTTTTCTCTAGACATTTTCCCATCTAGAATTTTAAGAAAATTAAATCCTTGCGCATTTATTGTACTGTGCCAAAACTGTGGAAGCAAATTTAATTTTTGCATTTTATTTCCCTATGTTTGGCCAGAAATAAAATCTGGACTTTAAGGATTTAAAGGAAAGCTCTTTAAAGTTCAAGGAGATCATCAATTGTGTCAGTCTGCTTGCCGAGGAACACCGGTCCCTGTGAATTTGCTAAAAATGTACATAAAATATGGCTGTTGTCTGCTTCTTACAAATACTTGTAAGACCCATAAATTGCAATTCAAACAAATTTCACCAATTACAGTTTTCCTGTACCATCAAGGCACTCAGCTATCACATGGCACGGCATTAGTTATAGAGGTATTTTTCAAAACTACTTGGTCATTTACAGAGATGATTTTTTTTTACTGTCTAGAAGAATGCTCACAGACTCTATTGCCTATGTTCAAATAATGTTTTACAAGTCATTTGCAATCAGAGAAGATTTACAAATCAGCACAGATAATGAGAATGCTTTTATACATCTCTGCTGTTTTCAAGAGTGCATAGATCTAGTAGGACAAAGGAAAATATTAGAGAACACCAATTATTATTCTTGGATATTTGTGTGAAAGGTTAGAAAATTTAAGGAAAATGTACTTATATCCTTTCTTTATTCTCAGATGAACACATTAGTGAGACCTGTATTTCATGCTAGGTCTGTTACAGGAGTCAGCCATTTTGTATAAAATAGAATGCATTGTATTTGCATTTGTGCATAGCTTATAACAGTATTACATTGTATGTTAGAATAACTGATTTATTGAAGAATGATTCTAAGCAGAAAATGTTGAATCTATTTCATACCTTGAGAAGGAGCTAATAAAAAAACAAAATCTCTGCAAATTACAAAATTTCTTTGAACTTCTTGATTTAATTGCCATTTTTAACTACTGAGTAAAAGATAATCAAACACAGAAGTAGGAATCAATTATTTTCAATAAAAGTTTAACCTACAATAATTTTGAATGCAATCAGTCACTGTTCAGGATAATAGAATCTAAGAAGCAAGAACAGCAAATTGAAGCAAATCAAATACTGACAAGAAACTAGAGCTAATTATCATCCCTTTAAAAATGGAGATATTTCTTTGCTGAATTTCCATTTCCATTTAGGGGCCAATGTACTGAAGGGTGGTAAGGCTTGTGTGTTATTCATCATTAACTTTAACACAGAGCTAACCAGTGGTGTGGTTCAGTATTAGAACACAGGAGATGAAGGCTCTTTCAAAGGCAGGGGTTCTAGACTTCAGGAAAACTAACGTTGTTAAAATGGGGTTGGACCTCAAGGATTCGTTAGCTGGATGGGAAAACCTAGGTCGAGTAGAATAGCAGGGAGTAAAACTATAAAGAGGGTTAGAAACCTTTTTGTTAGGAAAGTAAATGAAGGCAAGAGGAAGAAGAGGCAGCTATGGGTTTCTAAAGAAGCAGCTGAAAAAGTAAGGGAAAAAAGGTTGGCATTCACCAACTACAAGAGATTGCAGAAAGAGGAAGGCAAGTGACAATATCTGGAAAGGTAAGAGAAGCTGGAAAAGTACTCAGGAATGCAAAGATTCAAATGAAAGAAAAAAATAGCAGCTATGGTAAAATGAGGAGACAAGTTTTTTTCAGATATGTTAGTGATAGAAGGAAATGCAAAAGTAGCATTGTGAGACTCAGAGATGAAGGGGAGAAATATGTGGAGTCTGATGAGGAAAAATCAAGGTGGCTTAACAAATATTTCTGTTTGGTGCTCATGGTGGAAGGGCCAGGAACAGGCCCGTATAAAACATACACAAATAAGATTAGAAGTGAGGTAAACCTCAGTCAGTTTTCAGAAAGTGTGTTAGTGAGGAGCAAATTAAATTTACTAGATAAAGAGAGAGGGCCAGATGGGATGCATCCGAGAATATTAAGGGAACTTAGAGAAGTTGTGGTAGTTCCGCTGGTGAGTAGTTCAGGAGGACTGGAAAAGGGCGGATGCAAATTCCTGTTCACAAAAGTGGAAGTAAGGAGGAGGCTGGGAACTACAGGTCGTGTAGTCTGACCTCTGTGGTGAAGAAATTAACGGAATTGCTGCTAAAAACAGAGCAGTTTCAGGAATCCATTGGATTGCATGATGTGAGGCAGTATGGTTTTACCAGAAGTAGGTCTTATCTGGCGAATCTGACCAGTTTCTTTGGTTGGGTAACTGGAGAACTGAAGCAAGGGAAAGTGCTAGATGTAGTGTACTTGGAGTTCAGTAAAGCCTTTGACACGTTTATGCATAGGTAACTTATAAATAAATTGAGTGCCCTAAAGTGACTGAATGGGTTACAAACTGGCTGAGTGGGAGACAAAAAAGAGTAGTGGCAAATGGCTGTCACTCCAAGGAGGGGGGCATTACTAGTGGTGTGCCATAAGGATTGGTTCTTTGACCAATTTCAACATTTTTGTGAACAACATTGTGGAAGCATTGTTGGGAAATGTTTGAATACCAAAATTTGCAACAGGGTAGACAGCCATGACAGTATGGAAAACAAGAGCAGGAATGGTCAAGTGGCTGGCAGCTAAGATTTTATGCTAAAAAATCAAAGGTATACGTTTAGGATGCAAAAACCCAAGAGAGAGCTTCAGTATAGGGGCTGAAATTCTTCAAAGGATGAAATGTAAATACCTCCAAAGTTTCCACACACAGGGCCGGATTTTCTAAACTACTGCGGCTTCCTGAATCCTGGCGCTAATGGGGGGGGGGGGGGGGGCGAAGAAAGCCAGCAGCGATCGCACCATCGTGGTGTTATCGCTGCCGGCTTTTGCATCCAATAGCGCCATCGTAAAAGGTGGTGCTATTGGGCGTGCTACTGGCAGCGATAAGGGTTCCTACCTTTTTGCCGCCAGCGATGTTTCTGCCGCATCCGCCCCGGCGCCGCTCCGACTCCTCCTTTTCCGGTGCCGACGCCGCCCCGACTCTGCCCCTATGAAGCTATCGCATGCGATATCAATAGAAAATGACCCCCACAGTTTGCAGGCCTCTTTCAGTGGAAAGGAGGCTCTAGAGTGAGAGGTCATAGAATGAGGGTGAAAGGAGAAAGACAGGAGTACTCTAAGGAAATATTTCTTTACAGAGAGAATAGTAGGAACATTCGTCCTGTGGAGGTGGTGGAGATCAGAACAGTATCTGAAATCAAGAAAGCGTGGGATAAATACAGGGGAGCTCCGAGGAAGTGATAGAGATTGTGAAGCTGAATTAGTAGGTGTGGATGAGAAGGCTAGATAGGTTATATGGTCCTTTTCTGCTGTCATGTTTCTATGTAAATGCAGCCCCCTACTCTCACCATCAGGTCCTTGTCTCTGGTCTTCCACTTCAAAATTGGCCCATGGTGGATTACGGCAAGAGAGTGTCATCTTTTCTCTTACTCTGCCAGATCCAAACTCCAAGATGAATTATGCTAGATTTTGTGTTTTTTTTTAGATTTATCAGCATTTATAAAAGATTTATAAGTGAATTATAGCAAAACATGAACTATATACATAAGAATATGAATAAAATTAGTAACCAGCAGAAAATCCAATTACTAGGCTGTGTCAAGTCCACACAATTGGGAAGAGAGAAGAAATAAGGAAATCATCACAAATAAAAGGAAATAAAGCATAATATCTGTGCAACCATGTAGATTCTATTGCAGAACCACCCCAACCGTACACAGAACCAGGAAAAGCATAGATGTCATACATTCTTATCTTTCAGGAAATGCTCCAGCTGTAAAGGATAAAAAAAATAAACATACTTATTCCATTGAAAGCCAATTATGCATGTGCAAGGAAACTAAAAAAAAAAAAAAGCCCCTGTAAAAGCACCTGAGCTTTCTCCAGAAACAACTTCCTCCTCAGTTGTGTTACAAGGGATACATCAAGAAATATCACCCAAGGAAATATTTTTATGTTTAAAATAGAGCAAAAAGAAACCAACAAAATTGCCCTGATTGTAATGGCATCTTGTGAGGACTCCAAAAAAGCTGTAATATCCAGACTGTCCTCAGTGAGAATGGTATCCAGCGCCTCTTCCTCCATCGAGTTACAATTTAGATATTCCAATAGTACCTTTATTTGAAATATGTAGTATTTCCCTCAAGTATTTCTTAAACAAATCTTGAGGAGAGCACAGTCAGATCTTAGGAAAATTCACAAGATCCATGTTCTTAAGGCTTACTGCATTCTTCAGGGTTTCTATTTTGGAATGCAGAGCAAGGCTATCCTTAATATGGGTCATATTTGTTCCTTGCAGTATAGAAACTTGAGTACCCAACTTGCCCACATGATTTTCCATGTCCCCAATTCTCCTATGACTTTCTGAAAACTTGGAAGGTAACGGAATAAAGCTTGGAAATAGATTATACCAAGGTGTTTTTAGTCTTCCCAAACAGCTCTCAGAGTGAAGTCTTTCTTAATAGGTATGAAGGTTCCTTCTTGATGATTAATTCATGTAAGGGGAGAAAAAACCTCCACTGGCACTGGAGCCCCTTTAGAGGAAGAAACACTCTGACTGAACTGGGCAGGAATCCTTCTCTTTCTAGGGGAATCCTGTCTAAAGTTGTTCCTTGCTATGTGGGTGGTTTGCTTTTGTGCCGAATCTTCAACCAGCTGTAATCTCCACAGACCCATGTCAATCTCCTGCTATGCTGCTTCCTCTTCTTTCTCCTTCAGAATCAATGATTCCATGGTAGAACATGAATCATCTGATCCACGATTCATTGCCAGCAACTGGGTTGGGTGTAGGAGTCAGAGCACTATAACTCAGAGATGCAGCCAGATTTGGTGAGATCAATGTCTCCTGTCCATTCATTACAGCACTAGTCACTTAACGCTGTCCTCCAAATTTAAATGCCTAGTCTTTGGATCCTGGATAATGCCAGCAAAGTGGGCCTGGTTTTTCTGCTTGCCTTTTTGCTTCCTCATGATGAAAGGGAAAACCAGCATTGCATCCTGGAGCTCCTTTCAGTGTCTGGCCATGGTGGCCATTTTGCCTCCTCTCCATGGAATCATTACACCAGCTATAATGCAGCATACTACATTGGACTCTAAGTGAGTGATGATATTGTTAAATTGTCTATTTCAAATAGGACTACACGATACTGCAGGTCTGTGGTTTAAATATTTCCTTGAAAATAGATCATATCAAGTTTACTGGAACACCTCTACATCACAGCTTCATACTTTATCGTGAGGTATTACCTCAGGGCTCTATTCTTTTACCCATACTCTTTAATCGCTGTCTTTCTCCACTGGCCACACTCATTCAAAGCCTCAGTTTTAATGCTTATCAACTGTTTGAGTGAATAGTTAAGTTGCTGAATTTCTCCAACCTTAAAGTCAATGCTGACAAATCAGAGGCAATGTGGTTTGCAAGGAACTTGAACCTAAGTAGTCCCCTCCTCCAGCTAAAAATGTTATATTGGTAAAATCTATCCACTCTTCAATTAGCAATTCTAAGCCACTATTTTTCAATGTGACTAAACTAACCAATTCCAATACTAACCTTCAACCCCACCTTACTGACATTCCCCCTAACATTTTTGCATCTTTCTTCCAAAATAAGATCAATGATCTAGGATCCCTTTTGGTTAATCTTCCGAAGCCTAGCAAATTTCACATTGATTGTAATGAACCCTTAAGGTCCACCTTTGATGAAGTAAGTAAAATAGAAATTATCACTATGGTAAGGAGCATAAATACAACAACATGGCCATCATGAAAGTGTTAGTCGAGGATATTTGTGATCCTTTCACTAAAATAGTTAATTTATCCCTTTCCAATGGCTTTCTTCTCCCTGTTCTTAAACAAGCCTCTGTTTTCACCCTTTTCAGAAAGCTTAATGATGATGTGAACCTGCTGATTAGCAATAGACCCATTTCCTCATTATCTTTCCCTGATAAGGTAATTAAACAAATAGTACTAAAACAACTACAGACATATTTGGATGAAAATCATGTCCTCGATGACTTTCACTTTGGTTTCCGAAAAAAGTTTAGTACAGAGTTACTCTTTAAATCCTGCTTTGACACTCTACACAAAAGGTTTGATGGAGGGTCACAGCTTTATTTTGATCTTCTAGACCTCTCCTCAGCATTTGACAAGGTGGACCATGAGATCTTATGTACATATCTAGCACAAATTGGTATGGCAGGGGGACAGTACTTGCCTGGTTCTCTTCTGTAATGTTTGGGCATTTGCAGATGGTACTGCAGGCAGCCTCACTCACATTGATTCTGGAATACCACTCAAATTCTTCCCATGGCATGGACACCGACATTCTCTGCTCTCTGATGCTAGTTCCTCCAGGCATGTGCACATACTGCATGCCAACTCAAGAAAACCCCACAGTGGGAAATTGTGAGCCAGTGAGCACTGATCAAGTCAGCACGGCTGGATATTTAAATCTCAGTCATGCTCCAGGCCAGTGCTCTGCAATGCTCTGCAATGGGTCTACTGCTTTGCCATGCAGTACATGTTGCCTTGTCGTGTTTCTGCTTCCTGTCTTGCCTCATACTCGACTAGACCAGCCTGCCTCATGCAGTCCATTTTGCCATGTTCAGCCCACCCTGCTTTGTCCAGTCCAGTATCTTACCTCATCCAGCCTGCCCTGTCTTGTCGGGTCCACCTTGCCACATCTAGCTTCTTCAGCCTCATCCTTCTCTGTATGCCTTGCTTCTCACCTTGATCAGCTTGCCTACTCGGATCTGATCTTTGCTTTGGTCCTGCACCACTCTCTCACATGCTGCCTGACAGTGACCTTTTTTTGGATCTGGACCATGCTCTCGCCTGCTTCCTGTCACTGACATTTGCTTCGGACCTGGACTAATCTTTTGCCTGCTGCCCTCCACTGATCCTTGCTACATATCTGGACCTTGCCTTGCTTGTTGGTTGCCCTGACCTCAGCTTGCCCTCCTAGATTATAAGGGACTTCCATAAATGCTTCCTCATTAAGCTGATGCCCAGAAGTTTGGGGAAGGCTTAGGAGGAGGGTATTGTAATGTTTGGAAGCTCACGGGATGTTCGCATGAGCAGCCTCACTCACTCACCCCGACACTGGCACACCGCTCATGCCCCTCCCATGGCATAGATGCTGCCATTATATGCTCTTGAATGCTGGCTCCTCTAGGTGCGCGCATGCTGTACACCAACTCAAGAAGACCCCGTGGCAAGAAATTTTGAGCCAGTGCACCATTATGATGTCAGTGCAGCTGGATATTTAAATCCCAGCCATGCTCCAGCATGGTGCCTCTTCAATGGTTCTCCTGCCTTACCGTGCAGTACATGTTGCTTCATCATGTTCCTGCTTCCTGCCTTGCCCTTGCCTCGTCCAGCCTACCCCGTCTCTTCCTTGCCTTGTCCAGTCTACCCTGCCTTGTCCATTCCATCTTGCCTTGTCCAGCCTGCCCTGCCTCATCCAGTCCAGCTTACCTTGTCCAGCCTGCCCTACCTTGTCCAGTCCACCAAGCCCCATCCAGCCTCTTCAGTTTCACCCTGCTCTTTCTGTCCTACCTTTCCTTACTACCCACCTTGCCACAGCTTGCTTACTCGGATATGATCTTTGTTTCAGACCTGGACCACTCTCTTGTCTGTCACCTGCTACTGATCTTTGCTTCGGACTTGGACCACTCTCTCGCCTGCTGCCTGCCACTGAACTTTGCTTCTGATCTGGACTACTCTCTCAGCTGCTGCCTGCCACTGACCCTTGCTACAGACCTGGACTACGCCTTGCTTGCTGCTTGTTCTGATCCTTGGTACAAACCTGAAGATTGCCTGTCTGCTGCCTGCCCTGACCTGAGCTTGCTCTTGGTCTCTCTCTTTCTGTTTGCCCTGTTGAGCTATCACCTAAATCCTGCTGGTCTCTGAACCCAAGGGCTCAACCAGTGGGCAAGGGGGCTAGTACAAGTGAAGCTCCAGTTCTGTTCAACCTAGGGCATGTTTGCCAGCTGTTTTCATGGACCTAGTGGGTTCGGCTGCTAGGCTGTACCAATCACACCACAGCTAAGGGTCACCTTTCCTGACATTTTCTTTTAGAAAGAATCCAACAAGTAACCTGTGATATTTCCACTTCCAGTTGGTTTCCACTACAAACAGAGATTCCTTAGGATTCATCCATTTGTGCAGTACTTCTTAATATTTACCTCCATCCTCTTTGCAAAATCCTCTCTGGTCTTGGCCTAAATTATTACATTTATGTGGACAATATCCAAAATTTTTTCCCCTGCAGTTCTAATTGTCAAATCACTCTCAGTCTGATAACAATTCAGCTTTCAACTATCGAAAGTTGGTTAACTCATAATAGGCTTTTTTTTTAAATTTAAAGAAAAATGAAGTAGTTTATCTTAGTAGGAGACATGAGAACCTCTTTCCCTCTGCCTTTTACTTTTCTAACCATCAGCAGGCAAGCATGTAATTTAGAGGTGACCATTGATACAAATCTCAGTCTTAAGTCCCATATTAACCCTTAGATTCAGTAAGCCGTGATGTTTTATCACAGAAGGGGGTCCCACTATTATGGGGGGGGGGGGGAGGGGGGTGTTGCTGTGATAGTGGGGCCTCTACCCCAAAAAGCATTGGGGCTGTATGATGAGTTCTTTTGTGTAGTGGCCAAAATTCCATGGCACAAAAGAACATGGCAAATGGCCCCAACCTCATGGGACTGCCATTACCTTAAAGGACTACTGGCCCAAAAAATAAAAGATGCAGCAAACGGTGAGGTTAAGTGACCCCTGACTCAGCCTGGGGCTGCCAGTCAAGGTGACCACGACTCCCCCCAAATCAAAAAAATATAAAAGTTTAGGTGCATGGCAATGGCCCCCCTCCCCAAGTTCATAATGAAGCCTTCTTTCATTAAATAAACTTGAGGCTCCACCCCCTTTCTCCCCTTCTCCCCCTAAAACCAACATCAAACCCTCATTACCCCCCCCAAAAATGGATCAGGTTCCCCACATACCCACACCCTCCACAACCCCTGAATCCCCCCGAATCTGTCAAGGGATCACGCTTAGGGGCTGGGTGCAAGGTGACTGAAAAGGTAGTTAGCTGCACTAAAATATTAGCATCAAATTGACCTTGTATGACTTTCTTTACATGCATTTATATTATTCATGCATATAAATCGCATGCAAAGAAGGTCATTGTAATAGAGGAGGGTATTTGTGTGGGAAGATGCAAAACATTGTGTATATTGCGTGATATATGTGATTATAACACACATTAGAGCTCTAATGTGGCTTGATGAATATCCAATATGGCCCAGTTCAAAAATCTTATTGGAAGCTATGTATGCTATGGTGTTTAAAACCCTACTTAGACCAAGCTCATTTTCGTAAAGTGGTTCAATCGTTAATTTTCCAAAGTTTAGATTACTGCAATTCTCTCTTTCTTGGCCTTCCACTATGTACCACTAGACCATTCAGGTCATTCAAAATTCTGCAACTAGAGTAATCACTTGGACCTCTAGTTATGAACATATTTCTCCTATCCTCAAGGCTCCTCATTGGTTACCTGTACATTTTTGTATACATTACAAAATACTAACCATTAGAGATGTGCATTCATTTAAAACAAAACTGCAAAGCGTACATCAAAATAGCACTGTCCACTGGGCTGAATGCACTGGAGTTAACTCTGCTGCAACCCCAGCAGATGGCATAATTTGGCTTGCAAGTGCCGAAGAGCGAAGAGGACAAGAAGATGCTCCCAGGCCTGGGCTCCAAGGCCTGGGCCTGACCTTGGGCCAAGGCCCAGGTGTCAGGACTAGGCCTTCTGGCTGAGGCCCTATCATCGGGCTTGGGTCCAGGCTGAGGCCCTGGCATGGGAACCAGTCTCCAGGTCAGGTCACATCATTGGGTCTGGGTCCAGGCTAAAGCCCCAGCATTGGGCCAAAGCCCCAGTGCCTCTAGGTTGGGTTGTGGCATCTGGCCTGGGTCCAGGCCAAGGCCCTGGCATTGGGACCTGGCCTCTTGCTTGTGTTGTGGCATTGGGCCTTGATCCAGGCACAGGCCCCAACGTCACAACCTGGCCTCTGTGCCAGGTTGCAGCATTGGCCCTGGATACAGGCCCTGGCCTAGGCCAAGGCCCCTGGCCTCCAGGTCGGGTCACAGCATTGGGCCTGGTTCTGGGCAGAGACCCCAGCGTTGGGACCTGACCCAGAGACTGGGTCCTGATGCCAGGGCCTTGGCCTTTGCCGGAGCCCAGACCCAGGCCCGACACCGCAACATGGCCTCTGGGCCACTGGACCATGTAAGTGGGAGGGGGGTCCCAGCCCTGGCATTTTTTCTGGTGGGTAGACGAGAGGTCCTGGGAGGCTTTGTTTTTGTTTTTTGGCTTTTTTTTTTCTAATTGTTTGATTTGTTTTTTCTCACAAATGAAAATGAATCAAACTATCCACAAATCGAAATTCATGGGAAAAAATCTCCCAAAAAATGAACTGAAAATGAAAATACATTTTTTTTTCTCCTCCACTCCACCCTCGATAATGATTTTCCTTATATCAAAAATTAGTTATTAAACTACATAGAACTATGAGAAATTTAAGATCAGAAGGACAATGTTTGCTAGACATCCCCAGCCACAGCTGATCGGTCTTGCCAAACCCAGAGGCCGAATGCTTTCTATAGGCAGATCAATGCTGTGGAACCTACTCCTGGTCCTCCCCCAAAAGCAGGTCTGTTCAAGGTAGCATGTGACTAAGCTATCATTGCAGCTACCAGAGTCAGAAGCTATGTATAGAGATAATTTTGCCCTTGCAGTATTCACAGTTTTTGCTTTATTTTACTTGTATTTTTCAATTATTGTTTAATTATTGTATGTTATTTTTTTAAATTGTGTTTGTCTTACCCCTTTTGAATGTAAGCTTTGTAAGTTGCCAAGAACATTGGATAGATTGACCTAGAAATATTCTAAATAAAATAATAAAACAAATTTGACTTAAAATGTCCATGCTACATTTTCCGAAATCCTAAGCAGTTTACATAAAACAATTCATAATTGATAAAACAAAACATACTCACAAACTACGGTAACTTGAAATAAGACCAGAACTCTGCTCAATACAGAATCAAAACTATAACCATCATAAGCCCACTAGCTTGAATAGCACTCTTGAAAGTTTTCACTGTTATCTTAGTCGCTACTTAAATTAAATGTCCCCTAAATAGAAATGTTAAAAAATTCATTTTAAGTGTTTTAAAATATTCTTCCTTCTGGAGAGCATCAGAGAGTTAGTTTCCTAATATTGGGTCTGTTACAGTGAATAGTCTTTCTCGTGACTCTTCTCATTTGACAAACTGTCTGAGCAGAGGGCACATGCAGCAGGCATTGTTCAGAAGATAGAAGACTTCTCATCGGTCAGTACATTTATAATAACGAGCTAATGCATTACGGGGCTTCATTGATCAATGTCTAGCGAATCATCAATAAGATCTTATATTCTACTCTCTATTCCTCCAGCAACCAGTATAATTAATACAAAATGATCAAAGCAAGTGGTCCCTGTAAGAATACTTATCATAGAATTTTGAATTATTTGAAAAGCGTTTAACATAGAATGGTGAAGGCCAAGAGAAATAGAATTATAGTGCTCTAGACCCGGTGCCAGCAGAGACTGAAAGACTATATGGAAATCTTCTGCTTCCAAACATGGTTTAGACTTCTACAATATATGAAGCTTAAAAAAGATTTTAACTATTCTAACTTGCATGATGTCCCATCATTTTGAGAAAACTCAGATGTGAAGGATGCTCAATGCTAAACTGATAAAAGTTGATAGTATAGGATAGGTTGCATTTTAACACAGAAAATTCCATGCTTACATATAGGACACATGCAAGCTTGGATAATTCTGTGCAGGCTTTTAGAGGGGGTGATTGTCAAAACCATTAATATGCATAAAATCTGGTTATCTGCTTGTAAATGGCTGTTCTAAAATTGACCCAGGTCAGTATGTGTAAAAGCACATGGGTAGCCTGGTTTTACACATACTTTTATATGCACTGAGGAGAGGCTTTCTGGGGCTTGTGGGAGAGGAGCAGAGTTGGAACAGAGATGCAGTTTACCTGCGTAATATTTCATTTTTAAAAGTATGCCCATAAGTTACACTGTACAAGTTATGCCCTGCTTGGAGCAGGTCTAACTTTGTGCCAAGTAGCTGAAGATTTCCAAAGCAAACTTACTGTATGTGCTTTGAAAATACTCAGTAACGTTTGTGTGTATAATGCGTGTCCAGGTGAGTTAAAGTAGGTTTCAAGACTCTCGCAGCAGAGTGATGGTCTTCATGATAAAAAAGGACCCATTTAGTTTGAACTATAAAGAGAGTATCCTTAGTACCATATATAGGTGATGCTTTTAAAACAAGGAGAATAAGAAATTCACTTGGGTTCAAATCCTGTTTCTGCCATTGGCACTTGCCGTGACCTTCAGCAAATCACCTCATCTCCTATTGCCTCAGATACCCAATTGGATTGTAAGCTTGGTATACCTCCCTCCCCCAAGTTTGCCCCAGTAACATAGAAAGTGCTATAAAATTCATGCAAATGCATGCTTTTTTGCCTTTTTTTTTTTTAATAGTAACCAGTATTTGATGATAGTGCATTTTGTTATTTATCATGAAGCTGCAGCAGAAAGAGGTTCTGCGAAGAATGATAATTGTCTTTATGCTGCATTTCCTGTTCTTTGTTTCTGTGTGTGATGGCACTAATTGGGGACATGAAGATCAGAGAACCATAGCGGAATATCTCCAGCATTTATTAGAAATTTTGCAAAGCACTGTGGTAAACTGAAGTAAAGTCAAATGCTTTGGAACATTTCCATACCATACTATGGGCTTCTGTTTACAAGGAGCAGAACAATGTTTAAGGACATTATAGAAAATAAAAGAAGAGAACAATTCATACTAGCTAGTAAACAGTTTAGACACCTCAGTTTTCTTAGAAACTTGAATTACTGGTAAAAATCCAGTTCTTCCATTCTGTAACAATAGAAGTGGCACAATTCCTTCATAATATATCTTCAGTAAATATCAGAGACAAAATCCCTAGGAATGCTTAAGGTGATTTAGTATTGCACTTTAATTCAGTTTAAAGCACTTAGGTTCCCCCCCAAGAGCCAAATATGACTTCCTTTTTACACAGTAAAGCTTTTTTTGTGCATCACTTTGTACTTAAATATTTTCTTTCTCTGGGTTTCCTAAGGCTTTGAGCAACTAGTCTATTTTATTATATAGATCTTGCATACTCTGTTGGTTCTTGGTTTAATGCTCTGCCATACAGTCTATGGTTTATGTTTTCTGCTTTGTCTCTTTATCTGTTGATAGTTTTCCCTGTGCTGAGCAGGAATGAATCTGCTGATTGCTACTCTCCTGCAGAAGCCAAGCAGCTAAAGATTGCTCTAAGACATAGTTTCATTTGTGAAGTCCTGGTTTACCCTTGGACTGCTGTAGCGTTAGCTAAAACAATTTAGATTTTATAGCGCTTTAAAAATAATAAGCAGTAGCAGTATTAATATGGAGAGATGTAAAGTGACAATAAACTAAATTGCTTGATTCACTCAGCTAATAGAAGTCTCTTGTTGTTAGGCTTATTCCATAACAAAGGAAGGAAACATGCCTAATGAAGTTCTCTTTCTGACCGTCTGTCCACCTCTCAGGCACACACTGCTTTAAGGGTGGATGTAGTTGTGTGCAACGTGACTGCTAGGCAGCGCCATGGGCAAGAGGATTGGTAGCAGCAACAGGGATCCTGATGGTGGTGCCTTGGCCCTGGGGTGCCTGCGAGTCATAGGCTCTAGGGTAGTAGTGGTGGTTCCCCAGCACACAGCTAAGAGCCTGGGATTTGGTTCTGAATTGCTGGGGCGGTGACGGCATGCTCGGCATTCTGGCACTGTCACCTCATTTCCTGCAGCCTTTCCCCCTCAGTGGTGGGGCGTTCCTAACTTGTTCCACCTGGCAGCCTGCACTTGCTAGCTTGGTAGTTAAACCATTAGAAATCTCTGTTTCCTGCATATATAACTTGCAGCCACTAGCGGGAGGTGCATTACTCCATGCAGGGACTTGAAAATTTGTAATATTTGAAGAATAGAGTTTTCCTAATAAAGGCTTCTTTTGATAAAATTGAACACCCCCAGCTCAGCCTGGGATCATAGCACTTAAGCACAATGAATAAAGAATTTATAAACACTATGAATATGGATATTTTAACAGTGTAACACTAGTTGAGAAACCAAAACAACAAAGTAGACTTTGCCTAGTCACAAGTAATATTTCTGACCTTTAGCACTGATAATCATATCACAGTTTTATTTTGCTCATTCTTTAGTAGCCCATTCACTAGGGAAAAAAACCAACAAATGTCATTCATTGTCCAATTAGTCACTAGTAAGTCAGCAAGCAACAACATAATGCCAATAATGCAAATGATCCTGAGTTTAACCACTGGGCAGCTAATTGCTTCTTATTTAGTAGATTGTTTTGTGGAAACAATGATTTTCACTTATCCTATAGCAAAATCTCATACACATAGAAACAAGAAATCATAATTACATTATTATCTACTGGTATATTCCTCTCACAGCCACAACCCTGTCTTAAGGAGACACAAGTGAACTTCTCGGCCTGTACCCAACAAGCTTCTTTGGAATTGTTGAAAGTTCAAAATGCTAATTTGAGGGAGATTACATTATTTACAAACAAAAAACTACAGTATTTTGATATAACATTTTGTTGCCATTCTAGCCTAAAGATAAGCAGGCTCTTCTAGTAGATGTACAATTTCTCTTACTGAACACATCAAGATGTGATATGTCATAATGACCATGTATTAGCTTTTGGGGCCTCATAGGTGGTTTCATCTTACAGTTGTTTTGTAATGTTAACCACTTCTCTATCATAAATACATGTCCCATAGGCTCTTGTATGTATGATTGTCTATCATAAATACATGTCCCATAGGCTCTTGTATGTATGATTGTCTTGCCCAGACTGTAAGCTCCATGGAGAAGGGACTACTTCCTTTGTCTCTCTGCACAGACCTAGGTATGTTTAGCTGTGCTTTAGAAATGATAAGTAGTAGTGGTAAGATTAGTAGCATAACCTCTGCTGATAACTTATTCCAGGCATCTACTACTCTCTAGATAAAATAGTTTTTTTCCCATGCTTCCTCTGAACTTATTCCAGTGGCGTGCGTTCAGTCCAATGAATCCCCGGCCTTGATTGATTGATTGATTTTTTTTCTCTGAGTTTGTAATTCCTCTCCGGTTGCTACCATGGGTGGAGTTTGGGAGGAGTGGGGAGGCATTGCCTTCTCTAGAGCGGACACCATTGACCACCACCCTTTTTCTTCTGTCACGCAACCAATTTTTCACTTAAGTTCAAATCTTTCTGTCCTGCTCTCGTATTGCCCAACTTGTTTTGTTTTTTTTTGTTTTTTTTTAAATATTTTCTTTTTATTAATTTTCTAAAAACAAAATATATCACGAAATCTTGGTAATAGAGAATTCTGGAATTACAAAGAGATAATCAAACAAAGGAAGCCTCAATAAACAATTCCATCAATAGCAGGAAAGAGGAAGGGGGGGGGAAGGGACAAAAGAATATAAAAAGAAAAATTATCCAGCGAATCATTAATACATGTAAGTGCTCCTATACCTACACTCTCATAGGAGAGAACTGGTTACAGGCATTTCTCTCTTATTCAGGAATCCTTCCAGCTGAAAAACAAATCCAGCCCTACTTAATGTTACAGAACATTTACAGGAACATTGTAACAAAAATGTGGCACTGAGAGTCAAAACCTTCGATTTTTTAACCAAAAATGCTTCTCTATTCAATTGAGCAGAGCAAACAATATCAGGAAATAAAGAGATTTTTAAATCAAGGAGTAACTTCTCATTAGAGCGAAAAAACATTTTCATCATCCGTATCTTATCATGTTCTAAGGCAAAAGTTACCAGTAATCCTGCCCGCGTATATATCTCCTCTTGAGATTCTTGTAAATAAACTGTCAAATCGAAAACAGGGGTAGGATCACCCAAATCATCAGGGGGTAACCGCTACATCCCCTGTGCCTCTAACTGAAAGATTAAAGGCCTTAGTAACTGGAGGAGCAGACTCAGACAGCACCTTTAATATAGGTGCCGTCTGAGTTGCTGAAAAGATTCTCAGTATAGAATCTTTTCAGCAACTCAATCGGAGCCTGCAGAGAAGATTTAGGAAAGTTCAAAAAATAGAGATTTAATCTAGAATAATTCACAATACACTCTTATTTACTATGCAGGTAGTTCTTGTCTTGAATTAGGGAAGTCTTGTAAAGCTTTTCATTGTGTCTCCAGATTAATTTATAATTTCTGCTTATGTGAATTCACCTGTATCTCAAGTTCACCTATTGTAGATAAGATCTTGTCAACTTTGGACATTAAAGCTTGTTCAAAGCCTTTGATGGAAGCCCAAATCATCTCAAATGTGATCACAGATAGCTTCCTACCAACTTCGCGGCTTGAACCTCTGAGGGGGCTAACACCAGCAACTCCACCGTGGAAGTTCACTGGATTGGTTATGGATTGTAAAGCAAGGACTTGCCTGTCACAGGTAGGTACTGATCCCATTACATCTTAAGACAAAGTGGATACCACCGTTGGACTGGCACATAACCCAGTCCCAACATTGGAGGGAGCACATATATCCGGGCTTAATGAGAGGGATAATCCCTCCAACACACTAACTAAATAACTGGTAAGGACATTCCCAGGTGGCACAGAAGTTGGACACATAAAATTTTCAATCAGAGGTTGAGATCTGGGAGTAGAAGCGAGACTTTCTGGTGGGGGGAACCTCAAAGATCCTTTCCTTTTATTCCCCATATCTGCCCTTGTAAAAAGAATTCCCAAGAAAAGGGGAACAATACTCACCAACCAGGCACAGGCATCCAAAGGAAATTCTCTAGGGCCATGTTCCTTTGGGGCATGGCTTTGGCTGTGTGCCAACCACACTGTCTTTTATGGCCCCCATAGCACCTTGGAGTGATGTCAGATGCCAAGCTCCCAGGAGAAAGACCTGACTCAAAGCTGGTCAAAGGTGGAATCTGAGCTTGCAGGATATTTGGTGCTATTCCCTATAAGATATCCCCCTGAACTTGTTTACCAGTCTTCATCATGGAGCAGTGTGAAAAGCCTTACCAGAGCCCAAACAGAAAGCATCCATTGAACTTCTCTGATCCACTGTTTTCATCACCTCATTAGAGAATTCAATCAAGTTTGTCTGACAGGTTCTTCCACTTGTGAATGCAAGCTGCTTGATGTCCTGTAATCTACTTATCTCAATGTGCTATACTATCTTTTTCTTTAGAATCAATTCCATAGTTTTGCCCAACAGCTGTCAATGAAGGGACCAATCAGTGATGAATGAAGTGAATACATGAAAATTAAATTGCAGTAGATTTGGGAGCTGTCCCGCCTTTACTATTCAGGCCAGCTAGAGAAGGAAAGAGACTCTTCTCTTTCTGTTTGCTTTCATTGACACCTTTGAGGGCTAGCAAGCAGGGTGGCAGGAGGATTTGGGGGCCAAAAGGGAATCTTCTTGGCCAGCTACAATTTATTTAATTTTTTTAACTTTATTTTTATATGTATATTAACATACAATCAAATAGTAAATATTTGAAAGAGCAAAACTGAATTGTATAAAAGGAAAAATCAAAACACAAGTAATATACATTCCAACATAATCTATAAGACATCAAAGAGACTGCAATAAGAGAGATCCAAAAGGAAAGATATTTTTTAATTTATGTATTTTTAAAAAAGAATTTATTATCCTTACTCATACACATATGGGTAAATTTAATAGGAGCACGCATGCGAGCTTATATGCAAGCATGTGCGCAAACATATATGAGCTAGAATTGTTTATCATGTGCGCCATTGTGTATGTACTATTTAAAATATGCCTACTGTGAACATAAGAACACAATAAATGCCATACTGGGTCATACCAAGGGTCAATCAAGCTCAGTATCCTGTTTCCAACAATGGCCAATCCAAGTTACAAGTACCTGGCAAGTACCCAACCATTAGACAGATCACAAGCTACTAATGCTTATTAATTACCATCATAGCAGTTTATGGATTTATCCTCTTGGAACTTATCCAAACCTTTTTAAAACCCAGTTACTCTAACTGCTATAACCATACTCCTAATTTTTAGTCGCTTCTCAAGGAAACCTACTTTGTGTATCTTCCACTGGACTTTGCCAGATTTAAAGCATGTATATAGGCAGATTTTAAAACATGCTCACGTGAGGGACATTCCCAATTTTTTAAATTAGTCCACTAGTTTGCCCAGTCACTATCGAGGTCTTCCAGACTCCTCTGGTTTCTCCATCCTGCACCCCCCCCCCCCAGTTGATCTTTGGCCCTGTTGTGTAAGCCAAAAAACTTGAGATCTACAGACTTGCTTCTCATCAGGAGCAGCAGTAAATTTATGCAATTAGAAGCCGACATGTTCCATAGTTCGCCTTTTTAAAATGCAGAGTTCCGCGCGTAAGTCTAGGCCCCCATCCTGGAATCCCTTTGGCCGACCCCTTTTCCGCCCTCTTATTTTTTCCGTACACAAGAGTATATACGCGAGTACTTTGCAGCTTTCTAAAATTTGTGTTATTCATGCCTGGCCCACAAATGGACGTAGATGGGCATTTTTGTGCTAGTAAGCTTTTGAAAATTCATCTGCTAGTGTTCAAGTCGGAGTACAATAAAACCATACAAAGTTGAAAAAGAAAACACAGAGATAACAAGAAATAGAAAAAAAAAACATGCAATCACAAAAACCAGAACTAAAGAAACCTGTTTCACATTATTCAGTAGGGAAAACCTATCTTAAATATAGGACTCATGACTAAATGCTTGCAAGAATAAATCGTTTTCATGCCGTTTATGAAGGACTTCAAGGTAGAAAGGGGCCACAGCTGCTCAGGAAGAGAGTTTCAAAGTAAGGCCCAGCCACAGAAATGGCTCTGTTTCTTGTGATATCCAGACAGGCTAATTTTGGAAAAGAAGCCTCTAACACATTTTTATTTGCTGACCTTAGAGAGCATGAAGGTTTGTAAACACGCAGGACAGCATTGATCCAGGGTTTAGAAACACTGTGCAAAAAAAAAACTCTATGAGTTATTAATAGAGATGTGAATCGGAACTGGAATCGGTTCGGATTCTGGTTCCGATTCACATCTTGTTTTTTTTGTCGTCTAGCCCGATCGCGGTTTTGTTTATCGGCTGCGCCCGAGCCGATAAACAAAAAAAACCCACCCCGACCCTTTAAAACTAACAAGATAAGTACAGTTACTGTATGAAGATCACTTCAAAAAAATTAATTGATCCGAAGCATTGGGACATTGTTTTTGGAATCTTAAAAAGAGGAATTGATACATATTTACAAAATAAGTTTTTATAAAAAATTTGAAATAAAGAAAAATGGACTTTCAACTTAAAGGGGCTTTTACAATTTTATAAGCCTATTGAGTGTCGGTCCTACATACATTTTGTTAGAAAAAGAGTTAAATCCACAAAGTTGTTATAATGGAAATTTTTTTGAAATATATAACCAGTTGATCATTTGTTTTGTTTTATTAGTTTGAAAGTGACCATGTCCAGTTTGAAGGTGGTTAAAATAGATCCACAAAATCTTTTAAGATTGGAGCTGGTTACTGTGTTATATGTGCAGATATTTCTTATGAGTATTCATTGAAGAAATCCTGAGCAAAGTATTGTGGTTGCTGTATTAGAGCACTTGAATATGTAGAAATAAGAGTCAGTAGACAAGTCGTAGCTGATACCTTTTTATTGGACTAACTGAATACAATTTTGTCTACCTTTCAAGAGCTAAGCTCCCTTCATGGATTCAGTGAAGAAATGGCACAATTACACTGGGGTTAAATAGTACAGAATCAGCTGGGCAAGAGGTTGTCTGCATATGCCATTACAATTCAGTAAAGGGAAACGGGTAGAAGGAAGGGAAGAAAGGAGGCTGACAGAGGCAACTGTGATAGTAAAACTTTACATTTCAAAGAGTCTATATCTGATAGTGGATGAGAAAGTCCATGTCCTTATTAAGTCCTTTTGTGTTTGTTTCAAAGTATTTGGCCATCTTATTGTCAAATGATTTGCTTCTTGTGTACTACTAAAATTCAATTTAAGTATCCTGCTTATAAGGTCATTAAGAGAATCATCTATGGATATCCTGAAAACCAGAATAGTTTGCGGTCCTCAAGATCTAGAAGTGAAAATCATTGATCTAAGTTGTAATTTTCTATTGTCTTCAGTTTATCATGAAGTGAGAAACATGCTGTATTAAACTTACTTATTAGTTTGCTCTTTTTCCTCTAATTTGCCTTTGTATATAAGCATTTGATCCTACTCAAACCCATTTTTTTCCTGGTGTGTGCTTCCCAGAAACCAGATGCTAGTAATGTCATAAAAAGGCTTCTGTTTAAAACAATTTTGTAGGATGAACTAAGGTAATGCAGGGAACACAACAGGAATTAAACATAAGCAGTGAACATTACATACTTCCTTCATGCAGTGTTGCCTGAAAAAAGACTCTGGAGTTAGATAATTTTTTTGGTTTGTGTGCATGATTAAAAGAAAGGAAAGGTAGACAATGTTTTTAGTAGGGATATGAATCGGGCTTCAGACAATTGAAAATATTGTATGATATTTTCAAAATCGTCAGAAATCGGGGGCTCCCCCAAAACAATAGGAAAACCCCACGATATTGTTTATGGGGGTTCTCTTATCGTTTTGGGGGAGGGCGGAAAAACGGCACACAAAAATAACTCCTAAACCCACCCTGACCCTTTAAAACTAATCCCTTGGCTTCCCCCGCCCTTCCGACCCCCCCAAAAACTTTTTACAGGTACCTTTTTACAGATAATTTTTACAGGTCCAGTGGGGGTCCCGGGAGTGATCTCCCGCTCCCGGGCCGTCGGCTGCCACTAATCAAAATGGCGCCGATTGCCCTTTCCCCTACCATGTGACAGGGTATCTGTGCCATTGGCTGGCCCCTGTCACATGGTAGGAGCACTGGATGGCCCGTGCCATTTTTAAAGATGGTGCTGGCTATCCAGTGCTCCCTCCATGTGACAGGGGCCGGCCAATGGCACGGATACCCTGTCACATGGTAAGGGCAAAGGCCATCGGTGCCATTTTTATTAGTGGCAGCCGACGGCCCGAGAGCGGGAGATCGCTCCCGGGACCCCCACTGGACCACCAGGTACCTGTAAAATGTTTTTTGGGGGGTTGGGAGGGTGGGGGAAGCTAAGGGATTACTTTTAAAGGGTCGGGGTGGGTTTTTTGTTTATCGGCTCGGGCGCAGCCGATAAACAAAACTGCGATCGGGCCGGACGAAAAAAAAAACCACAATGTGGATCGGAACCGGAATCTGAACCGATTCCGGTTCCGATTCACATCTCTAGTTTTCAGTGTTTGTGCTTGATTTAAAAGATAGGAAAGGTAGATAATTTTTAAGTCTTTCTTTCCCTCCCACCCACCTCTAAACATATTTTTTGATTTATACACTCTTATCCCTTATAAGAGAATGAGATATTTGCCTACCAAAAATCAACCAAGGATTTATCTAAAATAAGGGAGTGACCCAGCCCTTAGATTAATATTGTTCCCTTGCAGGTCATTGCCAAATTAATATTAAATATACCACATCAATTTAAAGGACTTTACTTTACACATCCCTACTCTCTTAGAAACCTATATTAACTAAGAAATCAACAATATTAAGATGCAGACAGCAGTCCAACAGTGAGCTGAGGCCTTCCAGTCTTTTATACTGTGGCCGACCCTTCAGTTAGCCACTAGATGGCCCTAGGTCTCCTACCATCAGGACTAATAACAGCTTAATGGGATTTTCCATTCCTTTTCAGTCTCTCCAGTAGGCTGACTGTGATTGACTATCCAAAGGGCATAAGGTGGAGCAAAATGTACAGAGAGCATGGCCATTTTGGTTTCGCTCTGGAAGAGTTAGGAGCTCTTTTCCCTTTCACCCTGCTGAGTTGGGCCCACTAACCTAACTTGGTATTTTTCCTGCATTCAGAGGAGATTCTTCATCTCCTCATTCTCATGTCTGAGAGAGTCTGCCTCATTTTTGGAAGAGAGAGAGATTTTTGGACTTAGAGCATTTTAGATTTTCTTCCTTTTTGTTACTGTTGAGGTTTCTTCTTCCCATCCCTCCTCACAACTTGAGGTCAGGAAAGTGAGAACTTTGTTTAGTATTGCAAACATCAGACTTTTCCACCAGAGAAGTCACACAGAATGGAAAGACAGAGTGGAGCAACATGTCAAGATCTGGAGATTCCCAACTGGATTACCATATCAAAGGGACAGGGACACAGGCTGTAGGCAAACAACAGAATTTTGGACTCAGGTAGGATCTTTTCATGATTTGGGGTACCCCCATAGGATTCCCGATCTGTACTGAGCAGATTGTACCTTGATGAAGAAGCAGTGGCATGCTCCCTTCCAGGAGCTAGAAAGCTGGACATGAGCACCCCAGTAGAGAGACCATGTACATAGTTCAAATGTACAGTTTTATCTGTGAAAAGTATGCAGAACAGTGATTGATGTTTTGAAAATATCAATAAATGTTATTTGAACATCCAGTCAATGTCCAGCCTGTTTGTCCCAGAGGAGAATACAATACCAGAGAAATATACACACACTCCATCACCTGGGCCAAGAATGATTTCCTTTCCCCTCCCATAGCAAGAACTACCCCCCCCCCCCCTTCCAGGACCAGGAACAAGAGGGAACAGTATGGAATGAGTAGCCCAAAGAATAAATACTCTTATGGTCTTAGGGGAAACTGCAAACCCTCTGGCAAAGGGTTTCAGTACTAAGTGCTACAGTTGATGAGAGGTTGTATGAGTATAAAGAGCTCCTAGCTCTCAGAGAATGGGTTTGATGTCTGGAAGCTAGAGTGGCAGATCTGGAGAACCTGAGGCATACAGAGAGGTATATAGAGGAGATCTTCAGAGACATAGAGGAAAAGTCCCATCTCCAATTTGGCAGCCCCTGTGCTGTCTTGGAGAAGGAAGGTTACCTGGAGGGAGAACATCACCTTAGTGTAGCAGGAAGTAATCCTGTAGCTAGGATCTGTCTTCCAGGTGATTATCATCATGCACCAAGGATGGGTATCCAAGGGCTTGTGCCCAGGAGCGAAGGGTTAAGTTGGCTTTCATAGTTGGTGATTTGATTATTAAGAAAGTAGATAGCTAGCTGGCTGGTGGATGTGAGAATCACTTGAGAACTTGCCTGCCTGGTTTGAAGGTAGTAAACCTCATGCATTATCTAGATAGGATTTTAGAAAGTGCTGGGGAGAAGCTGGCTGTAATTGGTACAAGTGGGCACTAATGATATAGGAAAGTGTGGGAAAGAAGTTCTGGAAGCCAAATTTAGTCTCTTAGGTAGAAAGTTGAAATCCAAAATCTCCAAAATCTCTAAAATGCTCCCTGTTCTACATGTAGGATCCAAAAGGCAGGCAGAACTCCAAAGACTCAATGTGTGGATGAGACAAAGGGACAAGGAATAGTGCTTTAGTTTTATTAGGAACTAGGAAACATGTTGGGAAAGAGAGAGTCTATTCTGAAAAGATGTTAGAACCAGGCTGCTGGTTCTAACTTTTAAAAAGGCGATAGAGCAACATTTAACCTAGAGCAAGGGGGGAAGCTGACAGTCACTCACAGTGCATGGTTTGGAGGGAGGCATCTTTGAAGGATATTAAAGAAACAGGGAGTAAGAGCATCTCGATAAAGTGAAATAAAAGCAAAAGTATCCCATGTGCCTATAAATAAAGAATAGCTTCAGTTAAAAGATTCCAAATTATCTCTGTTAACTGATAGGAAAGTTGTATATACACATAAAAAACTTACCTTGAAATGTTTGTATACTAATACCAGAAGTCTAAAAATTAAGATGTGAAAGTTAGAAACTTTATGCCATCCCTAATGTTAAACTCTATGCCATCCCTAATGTTAGGGATGGCATAGAGTTTAACAGGGTAAAGAATCCAACAGGGTAAAGATCCTTCAGGAGACTAAATGCACAGTAGAATCTAAGGATATGCAGCCAGAAAATATTCATTTTTATTTTTGTTTTGTTTTATGTTTATTATTTTTTTCAGTTTGTTTTTTGTTTTAGTATGCAGTAAATTGAGTTAGTGCATACTAATTTGATTTAGTGCGCCCTAAAAATGAAAAAAATAAAAACAAAAGCAAATCCATAGAATCTTATTGATTGGAAAGTCATTGTGTGATGGGGAAAAGTATAGCAATGGGGATATACTACCATTCTCTTTGCCAAAATGAACAGACAGACGATGAAATGCTAACAGAAATTTGGGAAAATACAAATTTGGCAGCACAATAATAATGGGAGAATTCAATTACCTGAATATTGATTGGGTAAATGCCACATTAGGACATATTAGAGACATAAAGTTTCTATATGAAATAAATTGCTGCTTCATGAGCAGCTGGTCTGGGAACCAACGAGAGAGGGAGTAGATTTAGCCCTAATTCTTAGTGTAAAACAGGATTTGGCATGAGAGGTAGTCAGGACTCTCAGCAACAAATCAGATTTAAAGACTGGAGGAAGGGTATTTAGTAAATATACTGCTCTAGCATTTAATTTTGAAAAGAGAAACTATGCTAAAATGAAGAAAATAGAAAAAATTAAAAGATGTAGCTACAATGGATAAGCGTTTACATCAGGCATGGACATTGTTTCAAAATACTATCTTTGAAGCCCGCACCAGATATACTCCACGCATTAAAAAAGGTGGAAGGAAGGCCAAATGACTACTGGAATGGTTAAAAGGTGAGGTAAAAGAGGCTGTTTTTGCAAAAAGAACTTCTTTAAAAAACTGGAAAAAGGATCAATCTGAAGAAAATAGGAAAAAGCACAATAATTCCTAACTTGGAATAACTTAACTTGGAAGCTGGTGAGGGAGTTGGTCGGACTGTTAAGGGCACGTAGAGAAGACACGGCCATTATTGAAAGTCTAAATTAATTCTATGCTTTTGTGTTTACTGAAGAGGGTGTTGTGGAAATACCATGCTGGAAATGGTATTTAAAGGTGATGATTTGAAAGAACTGAAACAAATCATGGTGAACCTGGAAGATGTAATAGGGCAGATTGACAAACTAAAAAGTAACAAATCACCCATATCAGATGGTATACACCACAGAGTTCTGAAAGAATGAAAAAATGAAATTGTAGATCTATCTAATAATCTATAACCTATCATCACAATCATCTATTGTAACCTGAAGATTGGAGGGTGACCAATGTAACACTGATCTTTAAAAAGGCTCCAGAGATGATCCGTGAAACTATAGACTGGTGAATCTTTCAGTGCTGGGAAAAATCATAGAAACTATTAAAAGGAGCAAAATTACAGAATATATATACAGTAGAAAGACATGATTTCATAGTCCACAGCCTGCATTTACATAAGGAAGTCTTGCTTCATCAATCTGCTACAAATTTTGTAAACATGTGGATAACAATGAGCTGGTATATATAGTGTATTTGGATTTTAGAAGGTGTTTAACAAAGTCCCCTATGAGACACTGCTGAAAAAATTTAAATGTCATGGGATAGGAAGCAATATATTTGTGTGGATTGCAAACTGGTTAAAAGATAGGAAACAGAGATTAGGCTAAATGGTTAGTTTCACAATGGAAAAGGTAAACAATGGAGTGCCTCAGGGATCATTACTTGGACCTGTGTTTTTTTTATATATTTATAAATAATTTACAAAAAGGAATGACAAGTGAGGTGATCAAATTTGCAGTGAATACAAAACTATTCTGTGTCAATAAATCACAAGCGGATTGTGAGAAATCGCAGGATGATCTGGTGAGATTGGGGCCGAATTTTAAGACGTATGCTGCACACACATTATAAAATCCGGGGTTGGTGCGTGCAAGGGGCTACACACTAGTGTACCTTGCACACGCCGAGCCCTAGGGGAGCCCCAATGGCTTTCCCCATTCCCTCTGAGGCCGCTCCAAAATTGGAGGGGCCTCGGAGGGAACTTACCTTCTGCCCCCCCATCTTCCCCTCCCTTCCCCTACCTAACCCTCCCCCCAGCCCTACCTAAACCCCCCCTAACCTTTGTTTTACAAGTTGCGCCTGCCTCTGGGCAGGAGTGGGTTGTGCACACCGGCCAAGTGCTGGTGCGTGATTCCCCAGCCTGCGGCCCTACGGAGGCCTCTGGCCATGCCACGCCCCGGACCGCCCACGCCCGGCCCCTTTTTTCAAGCCCCGGCACATACACACGTCCCGGGCTTTGCGTGCATCGCCGTGCCTATGCAAAATAGGCTCGGCACGTGTAGGGCTTTTAAAATCTGCCCCTGGGAGAATGGGCATCCAAATGGCAGATGAAATTTAATGTGAACAAGTGCAAAGTGATGCACAAAGGGAAAATTAACCGACACTGTAGTTACTTGATGTTAGGTTTCATATTAGGTGTTACCACCCAAGAAAAGGATCTGGGTACCATCCTGGACAATACTTTGAAATCCTTTGTTCAGTATGTGGCAGCAGTCAAAAATCAAACAGAATGTTAGGGATTATTAGGAAAGGAATGGAGAATAAAATGGAGAATGTTATAATATCTCTGTATCCCTCCATGTTGAGACCATAGCTAGAGAACTGTGTGCAATTCTGGTCACTGCATCTAAAAAAAAGATTTACGGTAGTTGAACTAAAGGTACAGAGAAGGGTAACCAAAATGATAAAGAGAATGGAATGACAGCCCTTTGAGGAAAGGCTAGAAAGGTTAGGGCTGTTCAGCTTGGAGAAGAGACAGCTGAGGCGGGATATGATAGAGATGTATAAAATCATGAGTGGAATAGAATGGGTAAATGTGAGTTGGTTATTTGCTCTTTCAAAAAAATACAAAGACTAGGGGACACTCCATGAATTTAGTAAGCATCTCATTCAAAACAAATCAGATAAAATTCTTTTTCACCCAATGCACAGTTAAGCTCAGCTTTATTGCTGGAATATATGGTAAAGGTATTAGCATCATCAGATCCATCTACTGTTTGGGATCCTGCCAGATACTTGAGACATGGATTGGACACTGCTGGAAACAGGATCCTGGGATTGCGGAACCCTCGGTCTGACCCAGTTTCATAATAATTCTTATGTTGTTAATTTTGTTATAGACTATGTGCTTCTGTTTACATTTATTTTTCTGGTAGCCTGCATAAAAAAGTAGATAGAAAAAAGTGTTATCTTTAAAGGTTTAAATGAACCTGGCAAGGAAAACTGCTTGGTTGTTTACATTTATCATAGTATAAGGGGAAAATAATTAGAAAAGCCCATTTTGAAAAATGAAAATATTTAGATTTAGGTTTCCAAGAACGTTGGGCATAAATTCAGTCAGGGAAAAGTTTCCTGTAAAAAAAAAAAAAGGAATTGAAGTAGGCTTGTATCCTTTGTTTACCCTTTTTTTCCCCTACCACCAACAGTACCTCTTCTCTGCCTACTGAAATTCTTTTGTTTCAGACTTGATATCCAGCTAAATCAATGAGAATAAGATTCTGAAGAAATACACTGTACTGTTGATTCCTGACTGTGATTGCTGTCAATTTTCTCTGAATAAGTTCTCACCAGCTCTGGCCCACACAGTGAGACTTTTTTTTTTTTTTTATATATATATATAAAATACTGCTACAAACAGCTCTCAGGAGCCCCAGGAAGCCCCCGACAGCACATCACCAGCTAATGTCTTTTGGATCTTAGCCCATGACTGACTAAAATGTTTTCACAATACTCTAATCTATAATTACCTGGTCTCTGCAGGCAAATGCCCTTTTTGACGTTTGTTGAACCATAGAAAAACAGGGTATTCTTAGATACATAATACACTGTGCTGCAATACATTAGAGATCCGATGTCTGCAAATAGATCTCATGCATATTCATAGTGGCTGACCTAAAAATTCTTGGTGAGGCTAAAAGTTGAGGCTGGGAAAACAATTTATTTCATCACTCCCCCTCCCCCCTCCCCCCACCCCCCACCCCTTATCACCACGCAATGTTATGATTATCAGAGGTTCCCGACCTTTCCAGCAGACCCGGACCCCTTTGCAGCCTCGAAAAGTTTCACATATCCCCCACACACCTCCCTTTCATTTTTGCACGCCATAGCAAAAGAAATAATCAGATGCACCCCAAAATCATTTAACATGGATAAAAAAAACTTTGGTCTCAGTGGAATACGGAGAGAGGGCAAGTTCCAAAGCTCCTTACAAATCGCGCTCTTCGTTGAAGGCTGAGGCCGTTCCGCCTTCCAATCCAGCTGCAGTGGGGGAAAAGTTGAAGAAGTTCCAGGTTGGCAGCTTGGGTATGACCTGGCAGGAAATCAGCACTAGTGGCCGCAGACCTGCAATCTAATGTTCAAAGGGAAAAACGGCCTGCGGTGCTTCCTTTTGAAAACTCGGGCTGGCGGGCGGCGGGGGGAAGCCAGTACTTTTGTCCTTTGTGTGCTTTTCATCTGCTTTGTAGGAGGTGGAAAGTACAAGAGCTTGGAGCGTGCACCAGGATTTCCAAATGAAACCTCTGCATGTGCTTTCCCTCCACCAACCTGTTCCCTGCTCCTTTTTTCCGCTCTGCGGGGGGGGGGGGGGGGGGGGGGGGGGAGTCTGTATGCTGCGCACAGCGTAACTACTTTTACCCTCAGTGGCAGGGAATACTCATTTGCAAAAGGAACATTTTACATGGGTGAGCAGGTGTTTACCTACATAAACAGTTTTAAAACTTCCCTGAAAACTGCTCCCCTTTTAGCCCGCTTTTCTTTTCTGCTTTATTAATTCCTTTTACTTTTCTTACAAACATGTATAGAAACGATAGAAAATAATTTAGATTCTAGAAAGAGCAAACCAGTAACCTGCTTTTCGACAGGAAGAAGTCCAACAGGATCTCCGTGTTTGTTTGTGGTTCCCCCCTAAATAACTTGCGTTTAGTGTCATATCCACACCTGACTGCTATCTCATCCTCCCTCCTCCTTCATCCCTAGCGGTCATCTTTCCCTTCTTCCCTCCAGGACCATGGTGCTCCTCTATCTTTCTTTCTCTTCCTCTGACCAGCATGATTCCTGGGGAGGGGGGGGGAGGTTCCTCTCCTTCTTTTCTTCCTTCATTCCTGTCTCATTCCTTCTCCCCTCTGTCTTTCCCTTTATAATGCCAACCCAGTTCCGCTTCCTCCTTTCTTCCTTTGAGCTAAACTTCCTTACATCCCTTCTGGAGGACCTCCTGGGATGGTCTTGTGGACCCCTGGGTGTTCACGGATGCCAGTTTGGGAACCACTGAGCTATATCGTCCCAAATGAATGTTTATGTAAACACCCCCGCTGAAGGAAATTCCACTGCAAACTTCGATAACTTGTGCATAGTTACCCTTACAGTTAGAAAGAATCTCCTCATTTCTAACCCTGAATCTCCCCTGCTGTATTGTCAGACCTTTATTTCTGGTTCTTTCTTCAGCGGAGGGAAACAACAACCAATTGGCATCCTTACTGTAATTCCTTTTCATTTATTTAAAGACTGCTATCAAGTCTTTAAACTGCTGTCATTATTAATTGTTATTTTGAGACCCACTGTTTAATCGTTATATGTATAGTTTTGGAGACTCATTGTTTACTGTTTTATGTAAAAAGCCTTTGTTTACTGTTTTATGTAAAAGCCTTGGTCGGGCATGTAAGCCCCGGGCGATTTGTCATTCCATGTAAACCAGATTGATTTGTATCTCATACAGGAATTTCGGTATATAAAAATTAAAAATAAACAAATAAATAAATAAAATAAGTCACCCCTTTAGTCCTCTTGTTCCAGGCTGAATAAACTAACCTAATTGCTTTGGCATATCCTTCCTTATAGGCCTGTAATAATTGTTTTGCTCTTCTCTGGATCTCCTCTTCTTTTGCCTTGTCTTTCATTAAGTGTGGTGACTAAAACTGAACATACTGTTATATTCTAACAATGGCCCTATCAATGTTGAGTATAAAATGAGAATTGCTTCATGTGTTTTACATGCAATACTTTGGTTGATGTAACTCACCATTGTGTTAACTTTCAATACGACAGTGCTCTATTACTGAATCACAGCAAGTCTGTGGTCTACTGTAATCCCCAGACATTTTTTGGCAATACTACTGCCCAGCCAGTCATTTCCCATTTCATATTTTTGCACTTCATTTTTCCATTCTAAATCTAATTAGTAGCTTTTTTTTCTTGTATATTTATTATGTTTTTCTTAATTTGCCCATCAGTTTTCCTACTACTAAATGTTGGGTATCCAGCTTGACAGTCCTCTTGGGGACTGATAGTCTTCATTTGCAGGCTTAAAGGAGGTTTTCCCTTATTATATCTCTCCCCTTAAAGCCAGGCTGCTCCAGTGATGGCCCTTGGCTGAGAAGCATGGATCATGGCTTCTTTTGGAATTCAGTACAAATTCAATCTCCATTGACCAGTAGATGTCACTGGACAGATTCAGTAACCCAAAGCAAAGGCAGCCAAACAACAGGTAATAACGGCACTTTGCTAAAGTATTCAGTGTTAAATTCACCGACAACCACAGTCAGACATTCTTAGAACATTGTAAACAATTGCTCTTTCTGTTAAATTCCTCTCGCCTTTTTCTCCTTCTCCCAGTTTTAAACATCCCTGTTTTATTGTAACTTCAGAGTTTCTCCTCACTTGTTACAGTTCTATGTTATTTTCATTTTACACCCCTTGTCAAATGTAAACCAGCATGATGTGTGTTGCTGTCTGGGAAGCTGCAGACCAGGAGTGAACCCTTGGGCCGAACTACCCCAATGATAGGGCAGGTCGGGAGGCGGAGCCACAGGCAGAGATCTTCACCCGGGAACCAGGAACCCCCCAGGAGGAACCCGTAGGGTCCTAGAACCTTGGGACTTAGGAGAACAGTGAGAGTCTCTATAGTAGAAGAAGGCCTGGGCAGAGAGTATGATAAGGTAGTCCAATAGGAATGCTGTAGTCCATGGGCTAGTTGGGGCCGGCGTATGCTGGAGCAGGTAGTGAGCAGATACAGAGTCTATAGCGTGCTGAGGACTGGAGCAAGCTATGAGCAGGAACGGAGTCTGTAGCGTGCTATGAGCTGAAGCAAGCTGTGAGCAGGAACGGGGTCTGTAGCGTGCTGAGAAGTGGAACAGACTGTGAGCAGGATCGGAGTCTGTAGCGTGCTATGAGCTGAAGCAAGCTGTGAGCAGGAACGGGGTCTGTAGCGTGCTGAGAACTGGAACAGACTGTGAGCAGGATCGGAGTCTGTAGCGTGCTATGAGCTGAAGCAAGCTGTGAGCAGGAACGGAGTCTGTAGCGTGCTGAGAACTGGAACAGACTGTGAGCAGGAACGGAGTCTGTAGCGTGCCGTGAGATGAAGTAACCTGTGAGCAGGAACGCAGACGAACCCAGGTCAGGCTGGCAGCAGGCAGGAGCGGAATCAGGCACGGGCAATGGTCGGTGGCTGGCGGAGAGAAGAAGCGGAATCAGGAACAGGCTGAGGTCAATGGCAGGCGGCAGGCAGAAGCGGAGTCAGGAACAGGCTGAGGTCAATGGCAGGCGGCAGGCAGAAGCGGAGTCAGGAACTAGCAGAAGTCAGGTCAGGAACATGGACCAAGTGAAGCGCAACTCAGAACTTCTAACCAGTAGCGACCCTCGTTGCAAGGCAATGAGACGGTAACCGAACGCCGGTTAAATCAGGCTTGGGGCGTGGCGTCGTTAGCCCGGGCGGGGCCAGACTTCCGGCGGCTGTGCGTCCATAGTGCGCGTCCTCACGCGCGCGGTGGCGGCAGGGAGATGAGCTGGTAATGGCGGATGCCCTGGAGGGCCGGCAGAGCCACGGGAGCGGCGTTTCCCACCACTGTAGGTAAGCGCAGTGCAGGGCGGATAGGGGGGAAGCGGTGGAGACCGCAACAATGTGAACTTTATCGCGAATGCCGGTATATAAACACTAAACAAATAAATAAATAAAAAATAAATTGGGTGTCAGCAAGCTGGGAATAGTGCTATACCTCTTGCACAAAGGCAGAGGAAACTCAGACCTCTCAATCATCTACCCAAAGTGTGAATGCACTTTGCAAACAACACCAAGTCCTTTTTTAGAAAATTTTCAAAACGCAGAAAAGTTGTTATTGTATTTATTACTGCCCATTTCTTCAAAATGTCAAGAGCATGTTGAATTGTAATCCTATCTTCTTGGATACTTGCAGCTTCTTTCAGCTAAGTGTTGTCTGTGAATTTTGTGTATACACTCAATTCCGTTGACCAAATCTCTTTTTATACATATAGGGGTAGATTTTTAAACTTGCGCGAGCGTGTCCATGTGTGCTCGCTACCCGGCGTGCATAAATGGACACGCGATTTTATAACATGCATGCGCAGGCGTGCGCCAGTATGCACAAGGAGCCAACAACTGTGCACCTTGTGCGTCCTGAGCCCGTGCCGAGCCACGCTGCCTTCCCCCATTCCCTCCCAGGCCTCGGAGGGAACTTCCCTACCCCCTCACTCCACCTTCCCTTCCCTTCCTCTACCTCCCCCGCCCTTTCCCCCCTACCTTTTTCTTTTTTTCTCGGGCACTGGCCGACTGCCGGTGCCCGATCCCGGTCGCAGGGGCAAATGGCCGCTGTGCCAGGAACCTCTGACCCCGCCCCTGGACCACCCTGCCCCCTCCCTGCCCCTTTTTGCAAGCCCTGGGACTTACACGTGTCCCAGGACTTTACACACATCGCCGGGCCTTTTGAAAATAGGCCTGGTACGCGTAAGCCCATTTACACACGTAACTTTTGAAAATCCAGTCCATATATTGTAAAAAATGCTGACTTTGCTGTTTGTGTCCTGATATCAAGTGGTAGTGAATACCCATCACATGGTGGGGCTGAGGGTGATGTGCTGATGTCAGTTCACACCTCTCTGCCCAGTACAGAAAACTGAACAAGCAAGCCTGCACTCCAGGTTTCCCCTCTAGTGCAGTGACTGAGACACTTCCTTTCCAGAGATATCCAGGCCCAGGAGCACATGGCTGGATCACCCTCCTAAGAGACTGAGTTAAGTAATGTAAATATGGCACAGCAATTATCTTAGTAGAGGAGAGAGAAGGTTTATTTCCTTGCCTCTTGTCACAAATTCAGTGTCTCATAACTGGTTCAGCCTTTCAGCTGAAGACAAGCATAAACCCCTGCCACAGCCAGATGAGATAAGGTAGGGAAAAAGAAGCTGATGGACTGTGGTCTTTCTGTAAGAGACTAAAACCAGGCCAGCTTTCTGTTTAGTACCAAGTAAACCAGTTGGAGAGAGAGACCTTTCACACACTGCCGTGCTCATCTGTTTGGTTTGTCATCTAGCCAGCTCCACCATTCAAGAGGGACTTCTTCATTTTCTTGGTTGTTTCTTTTTCCACACAATTTTGAGTGCACCCTTTATAAACTGGTGACATTGGAATGGTTCTGTTTCCCTCCTCTCCCCCTTTTTGAGTACTCAGGGGTAAAGACAATTTTTTAAAGCTTTGTATTTCACTGCTTCCCCCCTCACCAACCTTTCTCTATTAGCATTTCTTATTTTTTTACTAACCATATGAGTATGTGGTTTCCCTAGCTAACAGGCCGTATCCAGTGTTATTTCTGAATTGCTTGATTTTAAATAAGAAAACTGAAAGTTTATGTTGTACTTTACTACTGTACTTTTCCCATTTAATGTTCTGGTTGGATTTATTTATCCAGTACTAATAAAAGGGTTAATTACTGTTTTATTCTGGTGTAATGATTTTATCTGGTCTGTGGTGCAACAAGTGAGAGGAAAGGCACAGAATTGTGATATCAGGGTGACTGGGACCCTGTTTCATCCTCCATTCAGGCTACAAACCCAAAGATAAATCATATTAGTGAAAAAGATTTCTCATGTGGTACTCCCCACCCCAAGCATAGGGGTTATTCATAGAAAGGACCAAGGGAAGGCCACATATCAGTTAAAATTAGATTGAAACCATTAGAGACCAGTCAAAAACAAGTCTAAATATGCTGTGGCATTTAGGAATGTAAGAGCCAATCAGCTTAAACAATGTTTGCAGAAAAATGTATGCTTTTAGGATAATTTATGATTTATGAAGACAATGCACCAAACTGAATAACTGTATGCTAATACACCATATATGTTTTTGCTAAGTATAAAAATTTGTTTAAGGGGAAGAAATGCTGAGAGTGGTAAATTGAGGAAGTTAGATGTAAGCAATCTATGAGATTCTCGCCTTTGTAATGCATTGTAAATAAAGCGTATTTTTTGAAGCATTGCACTCTGGGTCTTTTTGCTAATTAGCTGCTGTGAGTAGTGCTCACACTCACAGTAGTAGGAAGGCCCGGCAAAGATGTGGTGTATGTCACATCAGGATTAGTGGTGAGGACCAAACAGAATATTAGGAATTATTAGAAAGGGATTGGTGAATAAAACGGAGAATGTCATAATGCCTCTGTATCACTCCATGGTGAGACCATACCTTGAGTACTGTGTTCAAATCTGGTCACCACATCTCAAAAAAGATATTGGTGCACTGGAGAAGGTACAGAGAAGGGTGATAAAAATGATAAAGGGGATGGAATGGTTCTCCTATGAAGAAAGGCTAAAGAGATTAAGCCTGAGGGGAGATATGATGGAGGTCTATAAAATTACTAGAGGACTAGAACTGGTTAATGTAAATTGGTTGTTTACTCTTTCAGATAATACAAGGACTATGGGGCATGACATGAAGTTAGCAAGTAGCACATTTAAATGTATTAATATTCTACATTTTGGCACTTTAAAGTTTACATCAAAGCAGATTATATTCAGATACTGTAGGTATTTCCCTATCCCCACAGGGCTTGCAATCGAATTTTGTACCTGAGGCACCGGAGGGTAAAGTGACTTGCCCAAGGTCACAAGGAGCAACAGTGGGGTTACATCCCTGGTTTCCCTGGGTCATAGCCTGCTGTTCTATCCACTAAGCTACTCCTCCACTCCAAATCAAATTGAAGAAAATTCTTTTTCTCTCAATGTATAATTTTAATTAAACTCTGGAATTCGTAGCCAGAGGAGGTGGTTAAGGCAATTAGCTTATCTGGGTTTAAAAAAGGTTTGGACAAGTTCCTGGAGAAGTCCATAAACTGCTATTAGTCAAGTTGTCTTAAGAAATCACTACTGCTTGTTAACAGCATTAGTAGCATGGGATCTACTTAATGATTGGGTACGTGCCAGATATTTGTATCCTGGATTGGCAAGTACCCAAACATTAAATGAATAGATTCCAGGCTACTAATCCTTATTGATTAATAGCAGTTTATAGACTTCTCCTCCAGGAACTTATCCAAACCTAACTGCCTTAAACACATCCTCTGGCTATGAATTCCAAAGCTTAATTGTACATTGAGTGAAAAAGAATTTTCTCCTTTTCGTCTTAAAAGTGTTACTTGCTAACTTCTTAAAGTGCCCTCTAGTCCATGTATTATCTGAATGAGTAAATAACCATTTCACATTTACCCATTCAAGTCCCTTCATGATTTTGTAGACCTCTATCATATACCCCCTCAGCCATTTTTTCTCCAAGCTGAACAGTCGTAACCTCTTTAGCCTTTCCTCATAGGGGAGTCGTGCCATGTCCTTTATCATTTTGATCACCCTTCTCTGTACTTTCTCCAGAGCAACTATATGTTTTTTGAGATGCAGCGACCAGAATTTCCCACAGTGTTTGGTGTCCATTAGCTACCATGGGGGGTCATTCTCTAAGCTTATCGCGTGTTACAGCTTGCCAGGGTTGGAGTCAGGGCGGAGTCGGGGCAGGCAGGGGAGGAGTCGGGGCGGCGAGGAGGTGGACACGGCGCTATCTTTGCTGGCGGCGATAAGGTAAGCACCGTTATCACCGCCAGTAGCGTGATCAATAGCGCCACCCAATAGCGCACCCAATAGCGCACCCAATAGCGCCACCGTGAAAAGTGGTGCTATTGGGTGCGAAAGCCAGCAGCGATAACACCGCGGTGGTGCAATCGCTGCTGGCTATCGCAGGTCCACCCCCCTTTGCCCCCAGCCCCCCGTTAACGCTGAGATTCACCATTCTCTGTGACATTGGAAAATCCAGCCCATGGTGTCAGAAGTAAACCAATAGCAACAGAAATTTGTTGAGGAACTTCAGTAAGGTACGGGTTGGTTATGAATGTCAGTGAGGAAGTTACCCAAAGAAAAGAAAACTGAGGATTGCAACAAGATAGTAAGCCAGAAGCATGGATTTCTGAAACAGCCACCAAAACTGAAACTGCAAGGCAATTTAGAAGAGACTTGGAAAAAGTTTAAAGGTTCCTTCTTTATTAAAGAACAATAAAGAATGAAGAGGGCGATATGCAAAAAATTCCCCTGTTTCTAACAGTGGCTGGCCAAGAAGCCATAGATATGAATAACACATTCCAGTTTGTAGATGCAGAGAAAGATAATTTCAGTAAAGTACTAAAAAAGTTTGACAGTTTATGCATTCCAAGAAAAAATGTCACATTTGAGAATATATTTTTACTTCTTGGATTTAGAAAGCATATGAAACTGTTGAAGAGGACATTACAAAGCTGAAGCTCAGGAGTCAGTCTTGTGATTTAGGAGCCTTGACTGATATACTGGTGAAAGATTGGCTAGTGATGGGCACAAACATGCCAGAGCAAAAGAGAAGTTGCAACATGAAACATATCTTTTTATTGTTTAGAGCATGCAGTACAGATTTGAAAGGCTTCTAAAAATGCAAAGGTTAAGATAAAGCAACTTGATCATGCAGGAGGTATTTTTCTTTAAGTTGGTGATGACGTTGGAAGCGGGATAAAGACAGCCATTCAAAGATTGGAGCAGAGGTGCACATAGGAGAAAGTATTGAATGTGAGGGAACAGAAAGCCAATACATTTCATGCATACCTGTACATCATGAAAAGAAAAATATGTTTGTGTGGACAGTCACGCGCCTATAAGCAATGTCCTGCTTATGGACAAAACTGAAGAACATATGGAGGACCAATTCACTTCCAGAAAATACATCAGTCAAGCAGAAAAGTGCACACTGTAGAGGACAGCTAGTGACAGTGACAAATTTTTTTTGTGGGTAGCATAACTGCAAATAGCACAAAGAAAGCAGAGTGGAAAAGGCATATGCTATAGAGTAGCTATATGTGTTGAAGTGGACAATTTGTCAGAATCTGTATATTATATTCCCAGTTCTAAGCCATGTATGAAAGAAATGTATAATGAGCTTAAGAACATATGGAGGAAAACTGATTACAACATCGGAGCAGTATCTAGTATAGAAGGCAAATATTTGTACTGGACATGGCATTTGTTTCAGATCTTCATCCTAATTGGTTTACAAACATGTAGGAAGTTAGAAGTAGAGAAAATGAGTATGAAGTAGTACATAATCCAGAAAACTAGATGCAAATGGCTTGCAAAAGATGCTCACCAAGATGTTTTTTGAAAGTGTTGGGAAGCTGTCAGTGAAGCATACCATATGTTACATATTCAAAGGGTTTTGTTGGGTAACTTTTGAGTTATCCACAAAAATCCCAAGGTTTAAATTTTAGCCTTTCTAACTGGATGAATTTCTGGATCTGACAAACCAGCAGTGGCCCAATCTCATGCCCCCCCCCACCCCCACACCCTTAATTAAAAAAAAAAAAATATCAGGCCATATTGGCCCTATTTTTCCTGTTGCTCTGCCTAAAAATTAAGGCCATCCACCCCCCAGACCACGCAAAGCTTTGTGTAACTCCTGCAGGAGGAGATGAAGCTGCATCCTCCTCCCGCTTTGTGAAAATGTTATAACGGGGGACCTGCTAGTTCCAAGTATCCCCTCTTTCCCCTTTTTCTTTGAAAAATGAAGGTCCAGTATCCCCACATCCCCCTTCCTCCCTTCTGCCAGTAGGCAACATTTCCTGATGGAATGCCTTCCTTCCTCAAAGTCATATTCCAGCAACACCCCCACCCTATTCCCACCTCCCGATACCCCCTCTCTCCATCCCAAGCAGGCTCATTTGAATATAGGTGAAATCCTAGTCAGGAGGACAGAAGCTCTGTCCCACAGCTAAGCATTTCTCATTATTTGGCCTATAAAGCTGATAGCATATGCTATGAACATTATTTTCAGAGCAAAGCAAAATGGTGTGTAGACAGTCCTCCCGATTTTCTGTACCTTAGATCATTTTCTCGAACCTTTAATTCAATGGCCAATTGGTTCCATAATGCTGCATCATAATTGGCATGTGCATTCGTTGGTTGATTCATTTGATTCGTTTCGGCAGTACACGCATATCTCATGAATGGAGAGTATGCACGCATAACAGATAGTGCACATTATGTAGTTTTATTCTATTTATTTATTTATTTATTTATTTACGAGTTTTGTATACCATCATTTGGAGAGGGGTACCATCATAACGGTTTACATCAAAACATAGATCGCTAATACAATGTTTGTTCCTAACACTTACTTTCTCATCTTTAAAATACTCTCCATTTGTGAGATACGTGCATACCACAGAAACTAATCAAACAAATCAACCAACGAATGCCATAACAACTAAAAAATGAATGGCAAGTAACTGTCAGTCTAGACCTCACTAACCATGGCAGCACAAATTAGTATTTTGGACAATATGGGGATAATTTTTGAAAGCATTTAAGTGCAGAAAGCATGGTATTATGCACATAAATGGGCTTTCTGAAAATTACCCCAGGGGCTGAACAAGTAAAAGTATGTGCTGAAGCAATTTAGTGCATACTTTTATGTATACTAGCAAGAGTTGAAGTGGGGAAAAAATTTACATAAATTCTTTTGAATCTCGATAGTGTGCACATAAATGTACATATACACATTTATGCTTGCTCTCAAGCATTTTTAAATTTTTGTGGGTATGCCACACAATTCAAGTTCATTATGAAAATTATGGGTGAATGCCGCATGCACTTTCTACACATGGACTTATAAGTCCCGTGTTGATTGTTAACAAATCACCTTCCCTAAGCGTAAACACTAAAATATCATTGTCAAGACTTTAAAGTGAATTCTGGCCTCTATTAACAATCAATGAAGCACATTCAAGTTTGGAATGATAAAAGCCTCGTAACTATATTCTGTACTAACTGTATTTGCTTAAGACTGGTCCCTGGTAGCCATGATAAAAAGAATTATAGGAATCAAGTCTATTGATGAAGTTGGCATGTATCATTGTTACTAGTTCCTTAGAGGATACATATTTATTTATTTAAGCATTTTTTTATTCTGCCGATAATATAAAACTGTGCTGGGCAGATCACAATAAAAACATTCATAGGGGTACAATTGCCTAATCTGTCTCAGATAGCATAAGGTGGACCATACCACATATGATACTTGAGGTATAATAGCTAATTTACTGTGTAGGGTAAGTACTGTCTGTTGAGATTGCATCTATGTGCCAGATATTTCAAAGTACATAAACAGAGGTCTCTCTTTTTGGCTAATCCAAAAAGCCTCTGTTTTCCTGGGATTAAGTTTGAGCCATCATCATTCTAACCAATTAGAAACCATTTTTAAACACCTACTAATATTTCTAATTTCAGAAGTCTGTTCCGTAAGCACATGTGCAAGTATTTGGATGTTGTATGCAAACATATGGCATTCTAGGCTGATTGTGTGAACCATATCCATCAAAGTGGCCACATTGCCAAAGGGGTTCAGGTGAATATTTTTTGCTTAGCAAACTGGTTTCTTGGAAGACAGCTATATGGTCAAGGAGGTCTAAATGCTCCTGATGATTTCACGTAGTTAGTCATTCATTCATTTCCAGGATATATTTGCTCCCATCTGGATCTTTACCCTTGAGTGGCAAAACTAACAGGAATACTGCTTACACCCTTATCTCCTTCTCCTTCTCACTCTCAACCTTGTAGCTTTTTCTCTGTTCATTGAATTATCTGGTATTATGATTTGTGCCACATGGATGAGAAGCAAGAGGGCTGGAAGGACTTTGACATCCTCTGCACTGCCTGGGATTTGAACTCCTGACAGGCAGCACAGCTTTTAGGAAGCAATGTCAGTTTGGTAGGTAGTTGCCTTCAACCCGTAAGCTCTTAAGTAGAATTATACTGCACTATATAGATTAATTGTTGAATTTGTATTAGTATCAGCTAAAATATTCGAGAGGAGCAGGAGAGAAAATGAGGGTATGCCAAAGCTAAGGATTCCAATGAGGAGTGGAAGGCAGAATAAAAGGTTCAGTAGTGGCTATTTTCCAAACAAGAGCTCCAGTAGTGCTTCTGCTTAAGTAACTGTGGAGCGATACAGAAAGAATCACAAACATATTGTATTGTAGACTTACTTAGCTGACAAAGAGATATTATCAGTATGCTCAGAGGTCTGAGGGCAGACTCCATGGGAAACAGAAAATTAGAATTGTTCTGTGCATTCCTAGGAGAACATTCAATTGAAAGTATTTGAAAAAAAAATTGTCAGCCACATGTACCTGGCCAGCTGCCCAGCAAAAGGCCAAGAAATCTGCTGAACAGCATTTTTGAATAGTCTGAGAATAGTGGAATCACAGCGTACTTGCTATTGAATAAACCTTCCTTTTGGCTTGCATGAGGTATGTGGGATAATTGTATTGCTACTACAATCTTTCAATGTAAAGGATACAGAGAGGCTAACAGCATTGTTTTTTTATGCAATCAAATTTCTTGGGATTTTATTCTGTTTAAAATGGTGCGGCTGCCTAAATGCACTACAGTATAACTGAGAGATTAAGGGAACTTAATTAATATATACTTATTTATTTATTAAATAAACAGAATATTCCACTTAAATCAATTACTTACCAAACATTGTATAGCCAAAGCCATAATAAAATCAAAAGTATTTATTTATTTTATTTATTTATTTCAGAAATGTATATGCTGCCTACTGCCACAGCTAAATGAACTCCTCCAAGTTACGTCCTCGCCCCACTTACTGCTCAGATGTTTAACTATTTAGCTGGATAAGTAGTTATCTAGCTAAGTGACAGCTGCTGATCCTGGGCAGGTATTCAGCCGCCGCTCCCACTTAGCTGGATAAGTCGAAATTTGTCTGGCTAAGTGGCAATGATTATGTTCCTCATAAGAATGATCCCAAAATGTTCTACATAAGCTTTCAAGATGATCGCCTAGGTCACTTCTTCAGACTTGCCTCAAGTCTGATGGTGTCATGGCTGGCTGGTTAGGATACTGGACTAGAATTCAGTGGAGCAGAAAGCAGCAGTTAACCGGATTACTTTATCTGAATATTCAGTGGCAATTATCCAAGTAAAAGTGCCACTGACCATACCTGGATAAAGTTAACTGAATGAAGCTATCCAGGTAGCTTTAGGTCTGCCCTTCACCTCGTCTCTTCTTATGTGTGTAAATTTCATCTGGGCAATAATTTACCTGGCAAGCAGGGGGTGGGGGGAATTTTTAAAAACAAAAATTTGTCCTAGTAACTCTTAAAAATACCCAGACAAATCTCCTGAATATGGACTGCTAAGGGTTCAAGTATCTGCTGCTGTCACATACCCTCACTGCGACACTGGATAATGTAATTTTGTTTCCCGTTGTCTCAGGTACCCACTGAAGCTGTATGTTCTTTGGGCAGGTTATGATTTACCTGCAGATATTTGGAAAGTGTGCCTTGATTTGTGGCACCAAACAAATGGCAAAGTAAACTAAAATCTCTAAAATGTTGAAAAATTAGAATCACATTTACAGTATAAAATCAAGTATGATAATGTGTAATGGAGGAATCGTAAACTTCATGGTAACAACCTGTTTACAATAGTGGCTAAGATTTTCTAAGCTCGGAGAGCCATCAAAGATCCTTAATGCCATTTCTTTACCTACTGTTGTGGATTCACATCATTTCTATTTTATTCTGGATAAGAAAATAACTGGTGTACCTCTCTAAGGGGGTCATTTTCAAAGGCTTATCGGGTACGAAAAGCCCCTATCGCACGTGAAAAGGCCCTTTTCGCTTGCGATAGCATGCTGGAGGTAGAGTCAGGGCGGAGTTGCGGCAGAGTCCAGGTGGTGAGGGGAGGAGTCGGGGTGGTGAGGAGGCAGACTCTGTGGTGTCTTCGCTGGCGGCGATAAGGTTAGTAACGTTATCGTGGCCAGTAGCACGCCCAATAGCACCACCTTTCACAGTGGTGCTACTGGGTGCGAAAGCAGGCAGCGAAAACATTTCGGTGGTGCGAAGGCTGCCGGCTTTCACAGGCCCGCCCCCCTTTCACCCCCCACCCCCCGTTTTCGCTGGATTCACCATTCTGCGATAGAATGGTGAATCCAGGCCTAAATCTTATTGCGTTTATATGACTACATTGAGGATACCTGATGAACAATGCAATTGCTATACTTGGGATATAGAATTCCAATCTGGTTTGTAGGGTAACCAAGTTAAAGTAACTTATCCTGTTCCTTTCCTAAATATATACAAACATGTCTCATGAATATTAATTGTGGTTATCCTAAAAATGATATCTGGACTAGAGCCATGCACCTTTTTTCTATACTATCTTTCCACTAAAACATCTGTTCCTGTCTATGGCTGACACAGGCCCTTTGTGCATCACAAAAAAGAATAAATATGTATAGTTAGGGGGGGCAATCTGGCTATTACCTGCTTTCATGGCTTGGATGAGGCTTCCTTACCTATAGAGTAAACCTGCATGGAAAAGCAATTACAACTCTAAGTACCTTGCTAGGCAGGCTAGATGGACTGTTTTGATCTTTAGTTGCTAGCATTTACCATGGCACTATGATATAGCTCTAGTTTGCCCCACCAGACAACTTTCAATCGGGTCGATACAGTAAGAAGCGCGGGAGAGCCGGCGGGCACCCGCTCTCCCAATGCGTGCCCAGGCCACTCTCCTGGGCACGCGATTCAGTAAATAAAGATATGCAAATTAAGGCCCGTGGTAAAAGGAGGCGCCAGGGACACTAGCGAGTCCCTAGCACCTCCTTTTTGACAGAAGTGGCGGTGGCCGGGTTTGACAGCCGACACTCAATTTTACTGGCGTCGGTTCTTGAACCCGCTGACAGCTACGGGTTCAGAAAATGAAGGCTGGCAAAATTGAGGGTCTGTCTTCCAACCCGCGGGCCGCAGGCAGATTTTAAATTTTTATTTAATTTTTTGTTTTTGTTTTTTGGGGCCTCCGACTTAATATCGCTATGATATTAAGTCGGAGGGTGTACAGGAAAGCAGTTTTTTCTGCTTTTCTGTACACTTTCCCGGTGCCGGCCAAAATTAACACCTGCTTTTGCCAGGCGTTAATTTCTGAAAGTAAAATGTGCGGCTTGGTTGCACATTTTACTTTTTGTATCGCCCGGGACTAACTAATAGGCTCATCAACATGTTTTTGCATGTTGCGGGCACTATTAGTTTCGGGAGTGTTGGACGCGCGTTTTCCACGCGCTATTACTCCTTACTGTATAAGGGGTAAAAATAGCGTGATGAAAACGCACGTCCAAACCTGGGCTAACAGTGCGCAGCGCACTGTACTGTATCGGTCCGAATGCGAGGTCTTGAGTTCTGGCTTCTGAGACAGCATTCAGATGAGTGATTACTTTACTTTTGGGCTGGTATAAGGCGTTTTGTAAATAAATAAATATGAAACATAACTGGTGTTAGTAACTATTTTTGTTTGTGTGTTCTAGGTTTGAAAATCGCAAGGCAATATAGGCAAAATTCCAGCCTTGGCGATCACTTGAGCAGCTCTGTTACGTCAAGTTTGGGAATCTTTTAAACTTGAATCAGAATTTCTTCCCTGCTTTAGCAAATTGCTACAAATTAGCATTATTATCAGATCTATGATATCGGAATAGGGCCACAAAATTGCCTTCAGAAGATGTTAATAAGAACAAAATGAATTAGTGTCACTTCCTATCCTTGCTACAGTCAATAGACTGTGGGCTACTTTTTGTTCTTCTAAAATCTTTTTATCATACAAATATCAGATAGGAAAACAATATTTTATAACAACAGACAAACTACTAATAATGCCTGCTATATGGAAATTCCAGCTTTAATGGTGTTCTGAAATAAGAATCTATTCTTGTTGAATGCAACATAGATGTAGCATTACAAAAATACCCATTCCCAAATCTTTTGCTTTTTGAGTGACTCAGAGACTTTTGTTAAAGTAGCACTTTAATCTTCTTGACTTGAAAAGCCAGCTAGATAGAAAATGCTCCTCGAGTGTACAGTACTTAAATACAGTGCCCAAAATCTCAGCAGGAGAATACAACATTAAAAAATATGTTTTCTTTGTAAGCTGGCGCTTAGCTGAATCAAGAGAACTCTTGGTTCTTCTCCAGTGGCCTACGGACTCCCTGTTAAGCTTATTATAGTGCCTTCTGCTTATAGACCTATAGTCTCAGCAAGAGGTTAGAGGACAGATGGGTATGCAGAATGCAGAAGGAAGTTTCAGAATTATAGAGGAAATAACTTTCTTTAATATGCTTGTTAAGACACAGTAAGATTAGGAAAGAAATCCTCAAACAAACCCATCTCCTGTGTAGCCATTGAATCAGAATAACGGAGAACCTCCATAGTAAATTTCTATCTGTTTGACTGCAGAATAGCAGAATGACATGGGCAATCTTTGTGGCTACCAGAGCTATTTTGATAATATATATTCCAAAAGCAGCTTCTTGGTTCCAAATGGAGGAAAAGCCCACAGGAAACACAAGTTTAAAAAACTCCCTTTTATCTCATCCAACTTCCAAAGGAAACATTGTAAATGCTTATTTATTTTTCTTACTACATTAACAGCACATGAGTTTCTTTTACTCTTTGCTGTCACTTCTTATTGTAAAGAGTATCAAGTTTGTTTTCTTACTAAGCTAACTCTGCTGCATCATGCTGTCTCAGTTTGGTGGCGCTCTTGGAGGAAGATGCAACAATAAGTGATTTTGCTTATAGGTCAGGTACTGAAGCATTCAGGAACATGAAGTATCAGTTAATTTCAGTAAGGCCATAGCCACACATTTTCCAAAGATTTAAGCACTGAAAACTTCAATTTAATTAACAAAATGTGAATATAAGAAGGGACCTTTATTTAAAAAAAAAGAAACATATTGGATTCATGGTACACAATTATAAATCCTAAATCTTATTCTTCAATCCCTATCAGAATGTAGAAGACAATAATACAATGTTATTTGCTATTTCTAGGTGTACAGAAACCAGAAAAAAGGAGGCTAATTATTGTCTGGTCTTAATCACCTGAAAGAACCAATAAAGCTTATTTTGTACAGATTAGACCTTTTGCAGTGGCTGCACAGTCAAATAGGAAGTCTTATAAGGTAGCTTTGGCTCCTGGATAAAGGACCTGATTCTTAGATGTACATGTAGCAGTCTATCTGAGAGAAATATGGATTGCAGATAAATTTCCAATTTCAGCCTTCGTGCCAGATATAGTGAGTAGGCTGAAAATACTTGTGTTAGGAATGAATGATCAGTCTAGTACAGAAGTTATCTGAGCAAAGCCCTTGCTTATATAAAGAGCCCACGACTTCATAATGAAGTAGGGCACAATGGGGCGGGGAAGGCAAGGTGGGCGGGCTTAGGGGAGGGCTCGGGGGCGGGGCGATGCCTGGTAGAAGAGGGGAAGCCAGAGCAGACGGACTTCCCTTTTCACCCAGGCATCGCCGGCGCAGCTTCATCCCCTCCCACCCTCCCGTTAGTGGGGGGAGCAGGAGCTGAGGCCCAGAGCGTTTTGTCCCATCGCAGCCCTTGGCGTTGCGTGGTGACTGGCGGAAGCGACACCCCTCCCCCCCCCCTCCCCCCGCATTTAGGAGGATCGACCCGGCGGATTGGGCTAGGCAAGCAGCCTAACAGATCTGGCGCAAATCCCTCGACGCTTCAACGGCCAAAAGGGAGGAAGAGGGGAAGGGGACATCTATATAGACATCTATAGACATCTGACTATAGACAGTAGGGATGTACATTCATTTACAAGAATAAGGAATCAAAATCAGACTGGATAAGAAGGCCTCAAGGACTGAGATGAGAACAACGAATATAGCATGTGTGTGCCATTATCACTGTCAACTAGGGATGTGCACAGACAGTTGTTGTTTTGATTCTTTTGTTGATTTTTGGATTCTTTTGAGGTTTTTTTTGTTTGTTGTATAGAGCTTTTAAATTTGGTTTTCATTTTTTTTTTTTTAATTCAGAAAGTAGTACTCACTGTTTGAAAACAGTGCACAATTATCACAAATAGTGAACATTAAGGGGCAGATTTTCGAATCTGCCACCGACCCGATTTTATAACATGCGCGTGCTGCCGTGCGCATCTTCTAAAATCCAGGGTCGGTGCACACAAAGGGGTGCACATTTGGGCACCTTGCGCACGCCGAGCCCTACCTAGGGGAGCCCCGATGGCTTTCCCCGTTCCCTCCGAGACCGCTCCAAAATCAGAGCAGCCTCGGAGGGAACTTTCCTTCCGCTCCTCCCCACCTTCCCCTCCCTTCCCCTATCTACCTGACCCCCCCCAGCCCTATCTAAATCCCCCCCACCCTGTTTTCAATAGTTACGCCTACCTCTGGCAGGTGTAACATGCGCGCGCCGGCTGGCCTCGGTCCCGCCCCCAGACCGCCCCCAGACTGCCTCCGGACCTGCACCCTTCCCGCCCCTTTTTCAAAGCCCTGGCACATATGCGCGTCCCGGGGCTTGCGCACGTCGCCCAGCCTATGCAAAATAGGCTCGGCACGCGCAGGAGCAGGTTTTCGTGGTTATGCGCAGAAGTAACACCAGTAACCCTTTCAAAATCTGTCCCTATGAGCAGTGTACACTATTTACAAAGTGAATGAAGTTGAACATTTTGGGGATTTTGGGGGATACTGGCCATTCATATTCATTTTTAAAAATCCAAATCAAATTGCCTGATTTGGTTCAGATTTCTTATTCATTGTAAACAAATATACATCCCTATTGTCTACCACTGAATATCTATGGTCAGTGAACCCCCTCAACTGATCCTTTATTTTTTGCTCACTTCTCTAGAGAGCCCATTACAATAGGACCCATGTCCTGACAGGCTCAGCTTCTTAATAAAATTATTGAGAACTAACCTGAAAGGAAAGTTTCCACATTTTGAGTTCTGCAACTCACTCAGATTCCCACTGGACTCTGGCCCACAGCTATCCTGTTGGTGGCACAGGTTTGCTGCCTCTTCAGAGGTGTGTGCAGGACTAAGAAAACCCCACCTCCCTGCTGGCCATATGCATTTATTCCTTGAACATGTGTATTTCCCTTAAGCATGGCTGCTGTAAAGCAACAACTTCCAACTAAGCATGCTTTATGCCTTGTTCTCTCTCAAGGATTCTTAAAGAGAAACTCGCTTGCCTGAATTTTAAGAGGCCCACCCATGTAAAATCCAGGGGTTATGGGGCAGATCTTCAAACTTGCGCGCGGGCGTAGATTCGTTCGCGCAACCCGGCGCGAACAAATCTACACCCGATTTTATAACATGTGCGCGCTGCCGCACGCATGTTATAAAATCCAGGGTCGGCGCGCACAAGGGGGTGCACAATTGTGCAACTTGCGTGCGCCAAGCTGCGCAGATTTCCTCCGTTCCTTCCCACCCCCCCACCTTCCCCTCCCTTCCCCTATCTAACCCACCCCCCAGCCCTATCTAAAACCCTCTCTACCGTTATTGTTGAAGTTACGCCTGCCATCTCCCGGCACGGCAGCTGTTCCGGAGGCCTCGGCCCCGCCCCCAGAATGCCCCTGGGCCAGCTCCCCGCCCCCGGAATGCCCCTTTTTTGAAGCCCCGGAACATACGTGCGTCCCGGGGCTTGCGCGCACCGCCAAACCTATGCAAAATAGGCTTGGCACGTGCAGGGGCAGATTTTCTCCGGTTACGTGCGTATGTTACGCGTGTAGCCTTTGAAAATCTGCCCCTATGTGCGTGGATGGGCCGTGCGTGCGCCAAGTGCATTTTAGAAATGTCCTGGCCATGCGCGTAACCCATGATACACGCAGAAGTTTCGGTCCAAAGAAAAAGGGCAGGCCGGAGGGAGGGGGCTGACCAGGAGAGCGGCCATTAGGCCTTGTCCTGGGGGAGCGTATGCTGGCAGCTGGCTGGTGTGTTGAATTTACTTCTGCTCCGAAGGAGCGATAAGTATTAAAACAAAACAAATTTAATAGGTAGGGGTTAGGGGTCAGAGAGGGGAAAAGGTAGGAAGGGTTAGTTAGGTGGATAGGGAAGTTCCCTCTTAGACCATTCCTTAATTGGAGCGGACTGGGAGGGAACTGGGAAAACCCTATTGCTGTTTGCTGTGTGTTGTTTTCAAAAATTCCTATGCATGGTGCGCGGAAGAAGCCAGCTGCCCGCACAAGTGCATGCAGACATTAAAATCTGGCATGCATGTGTGCACGGGAATCATATTTTATAACATGCGCGTGCTGATGTGCACATGTTATAAAATAGCTACATCCATGTGCGCTTGCCGGGAATCGTGCGCACATGGATGCATGCGCGGACCCCCATGCAAATACAGTCCATGGCGGTTACCTATGCTTTACACTTGCTATTTAAGTTGTGGAAATGAAATTGCACTTGTCTTTAGTCTGCAGTTTTTGGGTGGAAGATCTGTGTTAAGGGATATATTCAAAAAATGGTGACCACGTGAGACGCTGTTTGAAACTCTGGAGTGGTTGAGGTGGCAACATTTTGCCATTGAGACAAGAGAATGTATTTTTGGTGATTCGGGGTTTTAAGAGATATCATGGTGAACCTCTGGCATCATAAACCTGCATGGTAATGAAAATTTGTGTCAGAAGATTTCCCCTGAAGAAGCCTTCAGGCAAGACCAGGGTTCCTAGTCAGGGTTCGGATATATAGTGATTTTATGAGAAACTGGAGTTCGATGCATATGTGGTGTATATGAAAAACTGAGAAGTAAAATTCTCATGAAGCAGTAATTGATTGTCTCATAATATAAATTTTGGATATGAAGAAGTTATTTACTAAAGAAACTCATACAGTCTTTGAAGATTGTGATTTTAAAGTAGATATGGTGCTATGAGTGTGATAATGAATGGAGAAGACAGTGCTTAGATACATTTTAGGTATTATGTATTGTTACAAATATTTTGAGATGTAAAATGATTTATGAAAAAATATTTACTCAGTTGATGTTTTGAGTTTATAAGGAATATATTCCCTTCTGTTGTATTTTACCATATTGGTTACCTTAAGTTTTGGGAGGTCAGGGTAAAGTGCTGGAGGGTCTGGGTGAACTGGTGGAGGTGTTGGCAAACTGGTAAATGCAAGTACACGCACAAGTATTTTCAGAAGCAGAGTACATATGTTCTTTATAAAATACATGCCTCTGTGTATAACCTAAGGCTATAATTTTTATGCACAAAAAATATACGAGTGTAATTTTATGAAATGTGGTTTTCTGTATTACAAATATACATTTGAACTGAAACATATATGCATACTTTTGGAGCAACATTACATCATATTTTTATAAAATATTGGCTAGAGCCACACAATTTATATTATATTAGCAGGCTCTGCAGGCTCATTTATGCCCGCATTTGGTGACTTACACAGATTATTGAAAATTAGGCACAATATACAATGTATAAATGCATCTTTTGTATATTCACTGTGGATATTCTGAAATCCAGACTGGCTGAGCCGGTCCCAGTGACCACATTAAGAAACACTGGTCCAGGGATGGTTCTATAATGAGGCAGGGTGAGGCGGCTCTTCAGGTGGCAGAATTTTGAGGCAGCAAAAAATGCCCCTCTCAGAATGCCACTGGAGTGTCCACCTCACCCTGCCTGCCAGGACAGCGGTGGCAGAAAAGAGGAGGGTCACTGCTGTGGGCTGCTGCCACCAGAGGCTAGGCCGGTGCTGTGGAGGAGGGCCACTGCTGGCGGCATGGAGGAGGGATGAGGTGGGCAAGAGGGGGTGGGGCGAGCGGGGGGGGCAGAGTGAGGGGGTCAGGGTGATGGGGCACCATTTCATCCATCACCTTAGGTGGCAGGTTGCCTTGAGCCACCCCTGCACTGGTCTATAGAATCGACCCCATAAGGGAGAACAATAATGACTTGATGGAAGTCCTTCAGAATAGAAAAGGTAACAACTATCCATCAAGTAAAATCTGAATAGTACATCCATCAAAGTCTGCACTCATAACTAGGGGATCTTGACTGAAAATTATGTAAATGAATAATGGATATGTATCAGGGAATCATTTTAAGATGTATGCATTTAAGAGTGAATTTTGAAAGCCCAACGCATGCATCAATTAGGGATGTATGAACATGTCAGGCTGGCAGGCATCAAACGGATTTTAAAAGCCATCCAAGTACGTGCATATTGCCCATTGTGTGCACAAATGCAAAGATCCAAAAAAGGGGTGTATCTTGGGCATGGTCTGGGCAGGACATGAGCATTTCTGGATTTCAACTTCAAATTAGTGAGTAAGTGCTTACATGCACTGGCGCGTGCTGGGGTCCCCGGCCGCCTAACTTTACTTCTGCTATGGATGGCTTGTAAGTCATAAAACAAACAAAAAAAAAAAACTAAACAGATCAGCAGGGTTTTGTGCTAACAGGGGGGAAGGAGGGCTATTAAACTAGGGGGGGGGGGGGGGGTTGGAAGTCCTATTCCTTACTTGGGCGAACTGGGAATGAACTGGTAAAACTGGTAATGGTGTGTGAGCTTGTGTCTTACTCGGTAGAAGAGGGACTTGCATGCAACTATGTGTGTCCACTTAAAATTCCATGCACATGTGCACAAGGTCATGTTACTTTATAACATGCACACATATACATGTGTGTATATGTGTGCATATACACACGTATATGCACACATATACACACATATCCCCTACCCCTCCCCTCTCTTCCTACAAACAGCCTTTCCTTGAAAGAGCCATTGCCTTAACGTTCTCCTATACCCCTACCCCCTCCTCTCCTTTCCCCTCCTCGCTCCCCCTCTCCCCTTCTCCCTGCCCCTGCATTTAATATTAATATTGTAAATAAGTTCATATGTTAAGTTCTTAAGTGTACATGCATCCTTAACATCCTGATGCATACCTATTCCTAACATGGATAATCTTCATCCAGTTCGTTTTACAAAGTTGTATCCCTGCTCGTTGACTCTCTCTATCCTTGTTCCTAGTTCATTGTAATATCGTTGACTCTCTCTATCCTCGTTCATTGTAATTTCCTTTCTCAGTTAATTGTGAACCGACATGATGTGTCCTACGAATGCCGGTATATAAAAATTGTTAAATAAATAAAATAAATAAAATGGCCATGTCCTTGGGCGCAGGCTGACGAACGTGCGCACATATGCGCCCTCATCCCTATTTAAAAGGATTGCAATATTGGAGGCCCAACAAACAGGTTTGGTTTTCAGGATCTCCATAATGAATATTCATGCGATAGGATGCAGCAATAATTAAAAGTTTTTATGTGAGGAAGTATGTGTTTACCCACAGAAAAACGGGGCTTGACTCTTGCCCTTCTGTGAACATGGCTGAAAGTATCCGCCTTGCATGACAGCATACAATACTTGTAGATGTGTGAAAAATGGGGGGCATTGGGGAAGGGGTTGCAGTGGAGACAGAAAAGTAAGCATGGGAATTTAAGTTTGAAATCCCCATGCTTACTTTCATTGTGTACGTGGCCCCAGCTTCAAATCTGTGTATAAAGAACCCACTGTTCCCTGATGACCAGATATTCAGAAGTTTCCCTTTGAAAATGTGCTTTAGCCCCATGGCACATTTCAAAATTGCCTTCCCCTTGAATATTTTGGAGATCCATTTTATGTAAATATATCATATCCATTCTCATTGTGAACATTCTGAAACCCGGACCTTAAAACTAGGGGCCAGATTTTAAAAGCCCTAGGTGCGTAAATCCAGAGAATTTACGCATGTAGGGGGGGTTAAGCAGAGGATCCAGAGGATTTACACATGTAGGGGGGGTTAAGCACGCCGGGCCTATTTTATAAAGGCCTGGCGATGTGCGTAAAGCCCCGGGACGTGTCTAAGTCCTGGGGCTTTAAAAAAGGGGTGGTCCGGGGATGGGCCCGGAATGGGGCGGGGCCAGAGGGCTCCGGCACAGAGGCCATTTGCCGCTGTGTTGGAAGATCGTGTGTCGGCAGGCTGCCAGCGTGCGCAACTTGCGCCTGCCCAGAGTAAGGCCCAGAGGCAGGCGCAAAAGGTAAGATAGAGGTTGGGCTAGGGGGTAGGAAGGTTAGGGGATAAGGGGTGGGAAGGATAGAGTAGGGGGGAGGGAATGGGTGAAGGCTGCGGGCATTGGCGCACGCAGGGTGCACAATTGTGCACTCCCTTTCTCGTGCAGACCCCTGATTTTATAACATGCGTGCACCTGCGTGCACATGTTATAAAATTGGGCGTCCATGTTTGCGCACCAGGTAGCGTGCGCACATGTATGCCCGCATGCTTCTTTGAAAATCTACTTCTAGATGAGTTAGGGCTGCATCCAGGACTGGGTTGGGACACATTGTATTACAGGAACACAGATGTAGATAGCCCCATCAAGAAAAGTGGAGTTAAAAAAATGCAATGTGTCAAATTACAGAGGGCAGCATTTTGGACTGCAGTGTTACCTAATTTAGCAATTCTAGCCATAAAGATAATAGTGCATGATTATTTTTCATTATCACTATTTTCATAAGGAATTTTTAATATAATGTCTACTGTGTTCAGATATTGTTTGATTAGTAAAGACATATCACTAAAGCATACATTCCTAAAATATATTACCTTGCAGTATGGTATGTTAGTGTCTAATTCTGCATTCGGATTAGAAAACATTTTTTCCTTTTCCCAGAAGTGATGGGGCTATAATCAAGGAAGCTGTTGAGAGGCTAGCTAGTCAAACTACAGAATGAGGCATAATGAACAGATAATGTTGTACTGTGTGAACAATACATTTATATTCTGATACCTTATTCACATGCTAAACATTATAACAAGATGAGGCATGCCGTGTATATCATTTTTTTTTTTTTTTATAAACACTGTATCATGAGTGTGAAATTGCACAAACTTAACCTAGTCATGCTATAGTCATCAGATTGTATTCTTTTTGTAATTGTAATTTTTTGGTCCTCCTGGGATGCTATAGATGGGAAGATGTCTATTTCTTATAGTAGAGGCATAATTGCTCTAAAATAGAAATTATAGACCTCACCACTTTTTCTCCTTTGGGAAATTTGCATTTAAGAAGTTGATTATTTCTACATAGATGAGGTTGAATTTGTATGTGCAGCTTATAAAACTATTTTAATATTTGCATTGAAAGCAGAAAGTAATATAATTGCACTGTTCTATACATTAAGGAGAAATTAGCCTGGTGCCTTTATTCTATGTTTAGAAATATATTGCAAAATGGGCATGGTACTATTTTTCTTACCTGACAAAACTTACAAAAACGATGTGAAAGATCTCTAGTTTACTACTAGTAACTTCATAAATGTGACCCTAAAGAGGCAATATCTTTCTGGCCGTCACACAGAGAGAGTAATCTTCATACAACTTTGCGCTGCCCCATATACACACGTATATAACCATGCGGGGATCTACTACAGTATTTTATAACCTGCACATATCAGATGTGCTCAAAATATAAAATGTCTTCCCCCTAACATATGTGCATACATTTCCTTGTGCATGAATATCTACAATGCATTGAAAACGCATATTGTTCCTGCCTATTTAAAAAACATATTATGGTAACGTTCAAAGGGGCGCTCAAGGTGCACATGGATGCGTGGGCATCAGCATGCACCCAGGAATGTGCCAGTTTTACAACATACAGGCACATATGCACGTATGTTATAAAATAGCTTCGGCGCGCATATGTGTGCATCCTGTTTTGCAAATGGACATGCACAGTGGCACACATCCGGGTATGAGCCGTGCAAGTGGGGGAATTTTATAACTGCTGCGTGCCCATGCCATGAGCAGTTTCAGCAGTTCATCTGCCAGTTCACCCAGTATAGAGCAAGGTCCTCCAAACCTCCCTGGTTTAATATCCTGCACTCCTCCCCAGTTATCCCAGAGCTTTTAAACCTTTAGGGTTTGTTTTTTTTTAATTTACACCTCCTCCATAGCAGAAGTAAAGTTATGTGGCTCTGGACCTAGGTGTACACACAGGTGCATAAGTATATGCATGCACATTTCTTGACTTTGCCACAGAATGCCCACAACTCAACAAAACCACACCAACACCATGTACCTTTTTAAATTGGAGTGAGATATTTGTGCATTGGGAGATGTGAGTGCACGTAGGCGGCTTTTAAAATCCACTGGGGGGTGCACAAATGTCCTACATGCGTGCACATCTTCCGATTTTGGCAAACGCGGGATTTTAAGATTCAACTTTATGTGCATATATTTTATGTGTGGGAAAAATTGTGACTTGCTCATGTAAAACCCTGTTTTTTCTCAGAAGGCAGTAGTATATTTATGCACGCATAATTAAAATCACCAGTTTGCTTCCACAGTTCACTCAGTCCTTCTTCAGGTCATCAAAACCTTCCAATTTCTTTATTATGAATGCCCCCAGATCACCCACACCACCCACCCATCAAATAGTAAACAATAGCTGAGTCTGATTTCAAATCTGCAAGATTATTAGCAAGTGTAAAGTTATGCTAATAAGTTGACAAATGTATATGCATAAGTTTCTTATAAAATAGCTACTTGAGTGTGTACCTCTTGGCCTTACCTGAGAGTGCCCATGCATATAGGCTAATTTTATGCGCACAAATGTTTTGAAAATTTACCCTTATGCTTTCAAATTTAATACTTTAGCAGACCTGCTTGTTTGCTTTTCCTATCAAGTTATCATCAAGGATGATTATGTTGTTTATCTTTTTTAAAAAAAATTTTGCCCTCATGTTTATATCTTAAGAACTGGCTAAAGAAATCATGCATTCTCCCTGAGAGCTACTTGAGATGCTGCTTTCTTTTGGAAGACCACTGGTCATTGCAATGAGAAAATGACTTCTCTCAACCCTTTCTTACCCTCCCTCTGCTGTTCTCACCACAGGGCTATAATTGGTACTTTAGCAGCATTCCTAACTCATACCAGATTATAGAACTTGAGCTGGGAACTCAACATTAGTATGGTAGCCCAGAGCACTACTTACTGGCCATCAAGCCGGGAAACGGACTGTGTTTAATAAAAAAGATGGATTGTGTTTCTGGGAAGACATTAGGGCATTGACAGATACCGATTAAGGATAAGAGTCTAGTCTATGTCTTCCTGTAATGTGAACACTTCCGCCTTTCCCTATCATATATTCTTGATTTAAATCTGTGGAGGACTCAGTTTTTATAGGTACAGTAATTCTGGCCTGCCTGACTTGTCTCATTATATTGACCAGGGATATATATACACATCAGGAGTAAGAAATTACTTCCAAGCAATCATTTTGCTCTCCTGGCTGTGTTTTCTCCAGTTGGAGATTGAAAAGACAGGCAGCGTTTCATACTGACTGAAAGTACCTTGTACTGGACCACTCCGGATTCATACATGTTACTGTTGCAAACATTTTTTTAAATGAGTAAATCTGGATGCTTAAAAATAAATCCGATAAACATCAATAGAAATGATGTGATTAAAAGAAAAAAAGGATAAATTTGAGGTAATTTTTAAAGGAGTTATGCACATGAATGTAATATACTCTCGTAGCAATTTCGAAAGCCCATTTATGCACAAGGAGGATAACTTTTAAATTGCTTGTGTGCGCCCATAAACGAGTGTACATGGGTGCACGTAATTTACGACTCTATTTTATAACCTGCGCACAAATGATATGCGCAGGTTATAAAATACAAGTACATATATGCACGCAGAAGGGGTGCGTCTTCTCAAGATGGTGTAAGTCTGGTTCATGAAGAAACAAAATAGTGCGTTGAAGATCTTGTGTCAGGAAGTAATGATGCTGTCGCCTTCAAGCGTTTTGAATTGATGTTAGTGGCACAGTAACTGTGGGTAAGAAAGGTGGTAATATGGGAAATGAGGTAGATGGAGTTTTGTTTAGCGTAATTTAAGAAGTTCTGCATTTATTTCAGATCAATAAAAAGAGAAGAGTGATGAAGCGTTTCCATATGAGGGCAGCGTTTTAGTAAGTGTGGTTGGTAGCTGCGCGAAAATCAGATTAATGGAGAGTTGATTTTGGTAACCGTAAGAATTTCATATTTGTTGCAGTTTATGGAAAAAGGAGAGGACACGTTGAGTTATTAAGTAGAGAAATTTAAAAAAGAGACAATCAGCCTTACATGGGAGTATGATGGCAATTGAGATTGTCTGGACGTGAAGTCTGTGTTGGAATACATATTAATCTTTAAAACCGGTACTAACTATATAATGGGGTTGGTGGTAAACATTCACTAGTTTGGATTAGTTAAGTGTCTACTGAGATGTAGAAATTGTGTTTATATTAGGATTGTGTTTATTACATTGCAGACATTGCTATTACACACTCAGTGGACCACGAGTTACAACCAGAACTGAGCTTAACCCTCCCTCCTTTGTATTTTCCCTCTCCCTCCTTTTCTCTCCCACACCCTTTTACCTCCGTTATGCTGTTTTCTCCTCGACACTCCATTTGAATTTCTGATTTAATCTGCTCAACTCTGCTGTTTTAAACTTTATTATGATAACCTTGTATAGTTTAAGATTATTGTGTTGCTAGTAACATGACACCTTCATCAGAATTATTCTCTTTAACATATATTTATTACTATTGTTGTCTAAGAATCCCTCTTTCATACTCCCTGTCTAAGAATCCCTCTTTCATACTCCCTGTTAGTATATACATATATATCCCTTGTATATTGTTGCATAGAGCGAGTAATTATCCCTTGTATATTGTTGCATAGAGCGATTAATTACACATATATCTCTTGTATATTTGTTTTCCACATTCTTTTACTGTTCATTGTAAGGGCTATGCCTACAAGTTATTAGTTGTATGTAAACCGATACGATGTGCAAACGGCTATCGGTATATAAGAAACTCCAAATAAATAAATAAATAAATAAATAAATTGGGCAACAAGTTGATGCACTTTCAAGAATATGAGAGATTAATGTCCCTGAGGAAGCCCTGTGAGACAGGGTGAAACGAGGTGCTCCTTGGACAGTATGAGGACAGTATGATGTAATCTCTATAGGAGTGCCTGTGAATATCATTGGTGTATTATGTAAGGAATAGTGAATGAAAAATAGCTGGAGAACAGGATATAATTTTAGAACTAGGAGATATTGATCTTCACAAGTATATCTGTATTGCTTGATGTAATGTTAAATGTACTATAAAAAACTAACATTAAGGTGCAATAATGTGTGTCATAAGCAGATACAGCCAAATTGAGACAACTGTGGTTGTACTTTGCAAAGTACATTTCAGTATGGAGATGGTTTTATGAGAGGGATGTGTGAATGGTATGAATGGAATGATTGGAAGGTAAAGTATGGATGGGGATATGTTATGGGATTTTAAGTATATATATAATGGGATTATATGGTAATGTGGTCCATATGTGTGAAAAATTGTGTGTTTGAAATATTGTTGTAAACAAATTGTTTAAAATAAAAAAAATACAGTATGGCATGTAAATTTGCCGAAGCCCTCTGATTCAATATGTTGTTTCACACAGATGTTTGTGCATGTAAAAACCGTGAGCTGTGCAAGTTCGGACATATCCAGATAAGTTCGAATTTATGCGGCTAAGTAGCGGCACTTAGCTGGATAAGTCTGAAAAGCACTATTGTCTGTCTAATTAATACTTTTTGGACTTATCCAGGTAGATAAGAGAGCTTAAAAGTTAAAAAAAAGGTGCTATTTATCTGGATAAGTTCAAATTTGTCTATCTAAGTAGAGGCAAAGACACTATTTATCTGGATAAGTCGGTATTGAAACAACCACAGTGCAACTGGAAATGTACCATCAGCCTTTCAAACTGGATAGGTAGTAAATAAATAGTATCTCCATAAAATCTACCTAAATCCAAAATTATGATATTTTAATGACGCTCAACTACACAATCACCAGTGATTAAGGGAAAGTGACCATCATACTAGGCATTATCGAAGTAATTAATATACTGTAGACTCTGCTTTATATATAATCATTTAGTCACTTATATCGATAAATGGAATGTCCATCTCCTTTTTTAAAATTTTTTTTTGATGCAAACACATTTAAAAGTCCATATACAGATTACTTATCTTATAAACATTCAGTGGTGCCCATGCCACCCTTTTCCTACTAGATGGTCAATCTTCTTTTACATAGTCCATAATGCTTCTCTCTTTCATTGCATTTTATTTCAACTTTTCTTAACTTCCGTTCACCTCAACCTCCGTTCGATGTTCCAGTCTCCCATACTGGTGAACGGAAGTCTCCCAGACTGGAACATCGAACGGAGGTTGAGGTGAACGGAAGTTAAGAAAAGTTGAAATAAAATGCAATGAAAGAGAGAAGCATTATGGACTATGTAAAAGAAGATTGACCATCTAGTAGGAAAAGGGTGGCATGGGCACCACTGAATGTTTATAAGATAAGTAATCCGTATATGGACTTTTAAACGTGTTTGCATCAAAAAAATTTTTTTTAAAAGGAGATGGACATTCCATTTATCGATATAAGTGACTAAATGATTATATATAAGGCAGAGTCTACAGTATATTAATTACTTCGATAATGCCTAGTATGATGGTCACTTTCCCTTAATCACTGGTGATTGTGTAGTTGAGCGTCATTGAAATATCATAATTTTGGATTTAGGTAGATTTTATGGAGATACTAAGTCAGTATTGAGCCAGATAATTGGGTGCAAATGATATCTCCGCGTATTTGTACTTCAAAATTTAAAGGGGTACGTGAATAGCTCTTACTTGTACTGTTTAATTGCATTTACTCCCCCATATACAACTTATGCGTGCAGCAGTTTTACCAATTAGTCTATCAATTTGCCGTGTCCGCCTGCAGCTCATGAAGACCCTCCTAGCTCTTCAGCCTGAAGTCCCTCCATTTCACCAAACCCTTTACCCAGTCATTTTTTTTACTTTTAAGATGTTTATTAAACAAGAGTAAATATACGCAAATAAAAGATTTATGTGCGTTACTTTGGCAGGTTGTAAAATAGCAAATTAGGTGAATTTTAAAAGGAGTTACATGTGTAATGTAACATATTATTGTATCAATTTAAAAAAGCCATTTATGCACATAAAATGCACTTACACGTGAATATCCTATGGACAATTCAATAACATATATTGTAGCAATTTTCAAAAGCTCACTTACATGGGTAAAGTGCATTCACACGTGCAATACCCAATTTTAAGCATATAAATTCTTTCCAAAATCAGGCCCTATGCACGTAAATGCTGGCGCCTCCCTGGAGTGCCCCTGACCCACCCCTTTTTATATGCACACATTTACTTGTGGTCCCCGATGTACACATGTAGGTTGTGGTTTTTAAAATACCATATACTCGCATATATGTCATTTTACACACATACATACTACTTTTTACATGTGCAACTTTTGAAAATTCACCTCTTAAACTGCACTTACATGTGTAAAACCTATTGACAATTTAATGGCATATGTTGTGGTGGCTTTCAAATGCTCACTTACATGCTTAAAAGTGCATTTACTAAGCCAATTTTAAGTGTGTAAATCCTTTTGAAAATTACCTCCTAAGCTGTTTGTACTGTATTAGAATAGAATATAATGAACATATTTAACAAACTTGTGATATAAACTGCTTTCTGATGTTATTTATTTTTGTTCCATATGTATAAAACTTCATTTTCTATGAAGTGCTGGAGATAAAACTTAAATAGAATTTGCCTGGGCTTGATCAATGAAATTTGAATTCTATTCAGATCACATCAGATTTTTCTACCCCTAAAGCCTTAATATGATGTTAATTTTATCCTTCACAAAACTGGAGGTATACTTGCTGAATTCAAAATGGTTTTTGTTTGTATTACAAGCAGTGTGTGAGTAAGATGGATACATTCCTCTCCTGCTTTCCATACTTTACTATGCAGGAGTGTTTATTTCAGGGTAGTTAATACCCAACAGGAAAATGTCGTTTGCACTTCTTAGCAATTAAATTGCATTATGCCCCTTGCAGTACATTGCTTTGTAACATTTTACATTATATTACATTTCAAATTATTCCATACTAGATTAATATGTCAGTAAAATCTAATATAATCTCATCTGAAATGTTTTTCCCATAAAATGTTGGTGTATAATTGTATAAAGTTTCTGCAAGACTAAATCATGAAGTGCAACGACACTTCTGAGGATCCCTGATGTGGCACCTTCAAAAGATTTGGCTAATGGTTCTTTGAAAAGAGAACCCAGCAGGTCTGAGTGACAAGCAAAAAAGTATTTGTGTGGAACCACAGTGTAAAATTCATGCCTGTTAGCTCTTGTGCTAGTACCTGACTCCTGCATAATTGAAGGGAAAAGAAATGTCTAGATATTTACTGAGGCAGGAAACAAGAAAAAGCTCTTTTGAAGTTTTAGGTTACAAAAAGTATATAATTTTCAGACTTGGTATTTTTTTTTTCCTACTTGAAACTTATCTTAAATCTATAGTGGTATTCACTGTGAATTTGTATGATATAGCAACATGTGACTTGTGCTATTTAGTCAAGTACAATAAAGGGGTGCATTTATAGGGTGCTTGTAGTCTATCATGTCAGGGGCATTTTGGCATTGTACATCTTGAAAGTTTGCACAAGTACACTTTTGATTGGGAACTTTGAGTGCACGCAAGGGAATGTTGAAGATCTCTTAAAGAAAAGAAAGTGCATCACTTTGCTCAAACTTATGCTTTTACTGGCCATGAACAAACTGTGTCAATGTGTTAGTAGAGATGCTGGCTTCCTATTCAACTTATCACATAGGTGCAGATTCCTGTTGTAGAGATAAGCTAGTTTACATTATCTGTACTAAAACAATGACTTTTAAAGTAGCATTTTAGGAAGGCAATGAATCCAATATTGTTATTATAAATGAGCAAATGTGTTTACGAGTGGATACTGGCACAGGATAATACCAGTTGGTGCATGGCAAAAGCTAATACTCAACAGATGGCAGAGTCCTACAACCCATAATAATGACTGCAGTTATTTTCATTACTGTCAGTTCATGACACACACAAGAGTGTGAAAAGGCTTGAACCGAGTAATCACAGTAAATATACTCCAAGGGACCAGATGTACTTCAGACAATCAAAATGGTGATGGATGTTCAGGCTGAATGGAACTTCTGCCTATATCCTAGATGCATTAAATACTAAGGATTTCAGCAGCATTAGCTGTCACATACAAGCCTGCATTTTTATCCTCTGTAATAATAACTAGCAGATTGACACCATCTTGTAAAATAGACAAATTATGCTATATAGTTTATGATTTTTTTTGTACGATAAGCATGCATATCAATTTAGTTTGCAGATGTTCTGATCAAAATTCCACAATTAACAACACAGAATCCTCAGTTGAAACTCGTGGACACTGAAATGAAGGCAAATTAAAACCTTTTATATTCATTTGAACCTATATTTTTAGGGAATTTAGAAAATAAAAGGGAATACCAGGCAAGATTAACAAGTCCTGTTTTTAACAGATTAAAAAGGAATAAGGGAAATGGCTCGCAGCCTTTCCTCCATTTTGAAAGCTATTGAGAAAAAGGCAAGTATGTGTTCACTCTTCTTTACCCAGGAGCCTATAAAAAGCACTTCCCAGCATAGCTTGGCAAAATAAGAAGAAAGCTGATACAGTGTTAGGCAAATAGATTGTGGAAAAGCTCACAAAGACAAAGAAAAATATAAAAAGCACAAAATGAAATGCCTGTAAATGAATAAAAGAGAACAGAGAGAAATACAGAGATTCTGCAAAGGTAGCAGCCTGCTTGAGTAGATCAACGAAAAGAAAATCCAATTGTATTGCAAAATAAATCATATAAATACTTTGTTTTTGAATAACTGGCAATAGATTTGTGCCGGGCAATGTTGTACCCTGACAGCTGTTTCGAGACTCTGTATTCCAGAAAACCTGTCTTTTATTACTTGTGTTTCAACATGAATATGCTTTCAAGGGAGCTCCAGTTTTCCAGTATTGGACATAATACCAAAACCTGGAGGATAGAAGAGTTCACAAATGTTATTACCATTGTTCGTTTTAATTTTGTACCTTTGGGTTAGATAGATTAAATCAAATTTGTCCCCATCCCAGTGATAGTCAACATTTGCTCAAAGACTGAGGTTAGTCTCTTAGAACTACCGTGACGCATATTATGTAACAATGACATAAGATAGATCATGCAGTGGAGGATTTCAGTCCATGCACTGTTATTTTTCTACCAGGTTTATTTGCAAGAATAGAAAAATATCCACAAATGTGATAGTGAATGCAAAAACACACACTGTAGTACATATGTTTCATAGTAACCAGAGATTAATGACACTTGGGTAAGGACATTTGCGATAGTACTAAGAAAAATTCAAATAAAATATGAGAACTCAGATGGGGAGAGGAGGGAGGGAAAAAACCCAGAGATCCCGAAATCAACTCCATCACATAAATACAAGCCTCACTTAACTTTCCTTCAAATGAATTACAAATGCATACCGTTTGCATTTTTAAGCATATTTGTGAGAAAGTTAAGAGTACTATACTGCGATTTCCTGCATCTGCTGACTTTTAAAGATTTGTGTATGTACATGTGCATTTATACATGTAATAATTTTTTCCCTGTTTGATTCCTGATTGGCTGTAACAGACCAGTGCATGTACAATTACAAACAACACCAAGCTTTATGCATAGATTAGAAATATAGAAACAGAGAATATGATGGCAATATAGACCACAAATTCATTCTAGTCTGCCTATTTTGTTTTCCTGTTATAATATTGTAGATCCTATGGGATCTTTTATATTTTCCTTGCTTCAGTACAGCTAAGAGTCTTGCTTTATTGAATGATAATACTCTTTGCGTTTCCACCACCTCCATTAGTAGGCTGTTTTATGCCTTCCCTACCCTTTCTGTGAAAAAAATATTTTGTTATAGTACTGTAGCCCTTACTTGGGGTGTGTTAACTCCCATGGGCACACAATCTAATTAATATCTTCTGGGCTGTTCAGACTAACTATTCACTTCCATGCTGACTCTTAATCCCTGGGGGAGGGGGGGGGACCCTTTTTACAGGGGGGGAACTCTTATGGCCCAGATGATGAGAAAAGTTCGCTAGTGTGTGTGCTGTACCTTAAGTGCTTCTCATGAGGTGAGAGGCTATACAAATTAGGGATGTGCATGTGCTTAAAATGAAACTGCAAAACATGACGAATAAGGCTAATTTGATTCATTCGGGGGAGGGCCTCGAACCAAATCTGAGGCCCCCCAAATGAAACAAACCTTATTCGTTTGTTTCATTTTAAACTAATGATTTGGGACTAGGTCTAGGCCTGAAGCCAGGGCCTTGCCTAGGGCATAGGCTGAGGCCCAAAGCAGAGGGTGTGGCCTATGCCTGAATGCGATACTGGTGCCTTGGTCTAGACTTGAAGCTGGGGCCTTGCTAAAGCAGTGGCCACGGCCTAGGCCTGTTCGCAATTCCAGAGTCTTGGTCGAGGCACAGACCAACACAGGAACCTCAGCCGAGACCCCCCGAAAATTAAACAAAAAATAAAAACTTACCTGATCTATAAGGTATCCAATGAAGGCCAGGTCCAGATGCCAGGGCCTAGGCCCCAACCCAGGCTCAATGCTCCAACCTGACCCAAAGACTGGGTCCCAATGCTGGGGCCTATGCCTAGGCCAGGGCTCAGACCCAGGCCCGATGCTGTGACCCGACCTGGAGGCCAGGTCCCAATGTTGGAGCCTCAGCCTGGACCCAGGCCTGATGCTGTTTCCTGACCTGGAGGCCGGGTCTTAATGTCTGGACCTCAGCCCAGGGTCAGGCCCAGGCCTTGAAGCTCAGGCCTGGGAGCCTCTTCTTGGTTCTATTCGTCCTTCGGCACTTGCAAGCAAAATGATGCTGTCTGCTGCGGTCACATCAGAGTAAACTCCAGCACATTCACCCCAGCGGACAGCACCATTTTGATGTACGGTAATGTGTACGTTCTCTGGTTGGGTCATGATTTTGTGTCTGGGTCCAGGCCGCAGCCCCGGCATTGGGACCCGGTCTCTAGGCTGGGTTTCACCGTCAGGCTTGGGTCCAGGCCCCGGCTTATGCAGAGGCTCAGGTGTTGGGACCCGGCCTTTGGGTCAGGTCGTGGCATCAGGCCTGGGTCGGGGCACTTGCCTATCTAGGGTTTAGAGAAGGCTCACAGGTATTTGATCCCCTGGTAAGAGCCCTTTTGCCCCTAGAGGATATCAGGCTCAACAATCTATCTCTCTGTAATTTAAAGTGAGGAGGACCCTCTGGCAGGACGTGCATGATGAGGTATCCCCTCTGAAAGAATACTCCTTAGGGCAAGGCTGGAAGGCCCTACCAGAGTATGGAAAAATATATCTTTACTTTGCAGCTACTCTCTCTAACTGAATCCCCTGAGTGTTAAACTGGCCAGGCTAAAGAACACTGAGTCATCCAATCCAAAGCCTTCTGGTAGGAGGGCTTGAAGGTTTGGTTGGCTCCTACTAAGTGTATTCTAAGGACAGGGATAGTGGCATCTTGTGGCCAGACCCAGTAGGGGTGTTACAATACTCTTAAGAATACCTTCCTTCAGTCCCATGTTCTACTACTTCCTTTCTTTTGAAAAATACTTGCTTTCAATATCATTGACATGAATCATTGATATTGCCATTCGATTCCTGTCATTTTTGTTACACCAGACTAACATGGCTGTTCCTCTGAAGATTTTTGCTTTCAGTATGTTATTAACACTTTTGAGATATTTTAATGTTGGTAGCACATCCTCCTATTTCTTCTTTCATCCAAGGTATGAATATTTATATCTCATAGGGCATATGGTGAAGAAACTGCACCATTTTGGCAACCCTCCTCTATATTACCTCTATTCTATCTCTTGGGAAATGTGACCTCTAGAATTGGAAAAAATGGTGGCCATTAAAAAAAAAAAATGCTTAGTCCTTTGCTTAGGTGCCTAAATATACCAGGAAATGAATTAAGTAGACATGATGGGTCTTAGGGACTTTATATGACTTTGTATTCTATGTTTTTATGTTTTCTTCTTAGCCCAGCTATATATTCTAAACCTTACCAAACTGCAGTAAAATAAATATATGCTTCTACCCACTTCTATGCCCTCTTTCTCTATAAAAGCTTTAATGTAACAGAGTTAAAAATATAATGTATTGGCTGAGCCCCTGAAGAATGATCCTGGTAGAAAAAGAAGCAGAGCTGCACTAGTTCTAATAGATAGATCCTGTGGTTTGTTTTTTTTTAATTGCTTGTAGAGCCTTCTATAGGCAGATAAGATAAACAGAAAGAGCCATTGGACAGGAAAGAAAAGTAAACAAGCAATTGAGCTGAGCCCTTGTTTATTGCGTCTGCACATGGAAAAGAATCAATTTGGAACCAGATTGCAGAGAGCTTTGGAGAGGACCAGAAGCATGCCTGTGTAGCTGCAGCTAGTGAGAAAGAAAAGTAATTCTTTTTGGTCAGAAAACAAAAGAAATTGTCTGGCAAAGGAAAGCCCTTAACTCTGGCAGATGTGGGTTGCATTTTAACCCAGTAGCATAGCTCCAGTTGAAAAAGAGAAACTTTGAAGAGAAGGAAACAAAAAGGAGAAATGTTTGTGAAAGGAAATTTAGTTTAAAGTTTACTAGTAGAGACAGGTGGAAGTAGAAATCTGCTGTATTTAAAATTTTGAGTGAAGAAAAGCTCAAATGGAATCTGTTTAATTGTGAGTTGGAACATTAAATCGTAAGATTTGTTCAGCCAAAAGCTGGTAGTAATACCATAAACTGTAACCATTGACTGAAGCACAAGTGGCCAGGCAGCATGAAATACTGTTTGAAAAAGGGCAGTGTTTCTTTAAGACCTATTACTACTAGTACTACTTAGCATTTCTATAGTGCTATACGATATACAAACGATATACACTGTACAAACACACAAAAAAGACATTCCCTGCACAATATAGCTTACAATCTACTAAGACAAACATACAGAACAAGAGACTTGGTGCATTTCATAAAGCAATACAATGGTTAGAAAAGAAAAGAAAGTTAATTAATAATACTGAAAGCAGATAATCATGCCTAAGATTTAAAAGCAGCTTCAAAACGGTGGGTCTTTAGATGGAATATAAAAACATTAAGAGAAGGCGCATGACACATCAGTTCCAAGCATGCAGTTCAACCAGCTGGAAAGCATGGAGTCGGGAAATGATGGTAGAGGAGAAGGGCACAGATAGAAATGATTTGTCTGATGAGCAGAGTGCACGAGAAGTGGTTTAGAGAGAGATAAGAGAGGAGAGGTAGTGAGGTGCTGCAGAGTGAAGGCATTTCTAGGTGAGAAAGAGGAGCTTGAATTGTATGTGAGAGTGGATAGAGAGCCAAAGCATGAAACATGGCCTGGGTTGGAGGATCGTCTACCTGTCCTGATAGACATTTTGGGCCTTTGCTGACATACCTTTAATTTAGTGAATAAAAATTGCATTGAACATCTGATGAACTATATGGACATTTATTTAAATTTTTATATTCTGCTTTTCAGCCCTTCAAAGTGTATATCAAAACAGATTATATTCAGGTACTATAGGTATTGAGAGGTAAAGTGACTTGCCCATGGTCACAAGGAGCCCACTGTTCTAACCACTAGGCTACTCCTCCACTCATATCCTTCTGCTTTATTTGCTGATTATCTCTTGATGATCGATACTTCGCCTATTTCTGCTGCTAAATATTATATAAGAACATTCGTTTAAAAATTTTTTTTTTTTATTAGGTAGTTTGCAATCTAGCTTGGTGAATGAAGCATATGCATATCTAGATACTGACAGAAGGTAAATCATGTACAGAGTAGATTGTCTCTTATTTTTCATTTGGTAAAGCTCAAGATAGTGGGTGGTACAGCTGGATGTGAACTTGAGAACCTGAGGACCAGATGATTAAAGATTTCAAAAAGAAGAAAGTGTGCCAGTACCCTCCAGCAGTACCAATAAGGACTACAGAACTGTGAGCTATTTGTTGCATACCTGTTACAAAGACAGAGCTGGATTTTCTAAGATCGCAGACCTTAGAAAATACAGTGGTAACAGGGGGCGGTGTGGCGAAGCGGGGGGCAGGCCAGCAAAAGCCGGCAGAGATCGCACCTCCGTGAAACTGGCAGCGATAAGGAATCTTACCTTTTGCCGTCAGCGAAGTTGTGGGGAACGCCCTGAGGCCGCCCTGACTCCTCCCTTTCCGGTGTGGACACCGCCTCGACTCCGCCCCGATTTAGCTATCGCACGCGAAAACTTTCGAAAATGACCCCCACAGTACTTTTCTGGCCAGAAACACAGAGAAGTGGAAGCATAAAATACACAAAGCAATACTCAGGGACACACAGAAAGTGGTGCACAGAATGAGGCAGAAGGAAAGACTGACAGAAATTTAGTGTTCTCACCTTTTGAGGACTGAAGATAATCCATGTTTACCTACAGGCCGATACAGTACAGTGTGCTCCGATGGAGCGCACTGTTAGCCTGCTATTGGACACACGTTTTCCCTTACCCCTTATTCAGTAAGGGGAGGAAAACGCGTGTCCAACCCGCGGCACCTAATAGCGCCCTCAACATGCAAATGCATGTTGATGGCCCTATTAGGTATGCGCGCGGGATACAAAAAGTAAAATGTGCAGCCAAGCCGCACATTTTACTTTCAGAAATTAGCGCCGACCCAAAGATCGACGCTAATTTCTTCCAGCACCGGGAAAGTGCACAGAAAAGCAGTAAAAACTGCTTTTGTGTGCACCCTCCGACTTAATATCATGGCGATATTAAGTCAGAGGTCCTGAAGGGTAAAAAAAGTTAAAAAAAAAAAAATTGAATTCGGCCCACGGCTGTCGGGCCGAAAACTGGACGCTCAATTTTGCTGGTGTCCGGTTTCCGAGCCCGTGGCTGTCAGCGGGCTCAAGAACCGACGCCGGCAAAATTGAGCGTCGGCTGTCAAACCCGCTGACAGCCGCCGCTCCTGTCAAAAAGGAGGTGCTAGGGATGCGCTAGTGTCCCTTGCACCTCTTTTTGCCCGGATCTACCACCAGGCCTAATTTAAATACTCCATCGCGCGCACCGGTGAGTGGCCGGTGCTCGCACCGGGAGAGCGGGCGTTCGCCCGCTCTCCCGCAGACTTTACTGTATCGGCCCGTTTGTGATTTTCTGAGTAAAAAGTGAAACCTGCAAGAAACAAAGAATGCAAATATTTAGAGAAAAGAATCCAAATCTTGGTTTAAAAAAATTAGAACTACAAGTTTGTGTTGATCATTTGAACTAAAACTTATCTGATTATTTTGTTGTTGATGATGGATCCTTGTACCTGCAAGGTAAAAAAAAAAATTAGAAATTAAGTATTTGAAGTTCTTTGAAATACCTGGAAAGGGAAAAGAAGGAGGTTAATAGTGAAAAGTGAACAGTTAAAGGAAATTTACTTACACATTGAATATTTCACAGAAAGTTATAAAAGTGTCTTCCTGGAAAGTGTTTAATTTCTTTAAATAAGAACATTCGTTTAAAAAAAATTTTTTTTATTAGGTAGTTTGCAATCTAGCTTGGTGAATGAGGCATATGCATATCTAGATATTGACAGAAGGAAAATACATTTTCTTTAATTTCTGTTTTTTATTTAATAAATTCTGTTGAATTGTAGAATTATTTTTTTCTACTACCAACTCTTATGGCACTTACTATTCTCTCCTGCCTCTGGGGAAATCACTTGTATTGTTAATAATCACAATACAAGGAAGAAGTGTTCTTTCATTTGTGACTGCCATTGGAGGACCCGTGAGGGAGAGAGATTATTTAATTTTGCCCCGTAACAGTTCTAAAGCTTTCCCTTCTCTGTTCCACCCTTGGGGGTTACATTAACAAATAATCCTTACAATAGATCCGTCAGCTTTAGGTAACACATCATGGAGTGATATGTTGAATCATAACACAGAATATTGCTTTAAGTTAGATTCAATTGAGAAAACCAGTAGAAAGTGCGACATTCTAGATAACTTTGATTCATTCTTTAGAAAGTCAAATTATGCCTCCCTCCTTTTCTCCCCCAGATAACTCAGCAGCTTTGAAATGTGAAAATGTGGACTGTTGCCTCCTCCCCACCCACCAAGGACTTACCTCCACACACTAAGCCAAGATGTTTTTTCATGGGAGGAGCCCAACTATCATGAGGGGTGTACCCATGATAGTGGGCAACCTCCCATGAAAAAAATATCATGGTTGTATTGCGGCATCGTTTTGTCTCACGGCAAAGAAACCATGAAATAAAAAATGTGGCATGGTCCTTTAACGTTGATGGCGGCCCCAATGCATGGGGACACCATCAACTTAAAGGGCCCACCTAAAAAAAGTTTGCAAAGTATGCGGGATTCAAATCTGACCCCCTTCCTCACCCTGGGGCCACCAATAGAGGTGGATCTGACATCCAAAGTATAAACATTGCAGCACATCTTCAAACAATGACGATCCCCCCTCTCCCCCAACAACCCAGTCAACACTGATAACATAGGTGCCATCAGGAATCCTCCACCTCCTGCTCAATAAAAATATTTCCAGACATATACTCCACGTACCCCTTACCCCCAACCTCAAATAAAAAATAATATCATTGGGGTATAGTGGTTCCCCCCTCCCTCCTCCCTTGAACCCTCCAAGGACAATTTCCAGGCAGTGGAATGGCCCGGGGCACCCGCCTTAGCCCTGTGCCTGGTCGCTTGCCATTTTCCAAAATGGCGCCGACCTGACCTTGCCCCAGTCTTATCTCTGGGCAAGGTCCAGGCATTTGACCCTCAATCACGCTGTGCCTGGACCTTGGTTCAGTCATGTGACTGGGGAAAGGTTGGGTCAAGCCATTTTGAAAAATGACACTGACCAAGACCAGGGCTAGGGGGGCTCCCTGGGCTGTTCCATGGGCTGGAAATCTTCCTTTTGGAGTAATGGGGTATATGGGGGGGATTCAGAGGTTGGAGGGCCAGGGGGCCCTCCCACTATTCCCCAACCATTCTTTGCTGGACTTGGAGGGTCTAGGAGGGATGGGGGGGAACCACTGTACCCCAACACAATTATTTTTTAATTTGGGGATTGGAAGGACAGGGTACCAGGGGAGACATGTCTAGTATTTTTTTTTTTTTTTTATTGAAAGAGGGATGGGGGATACCCAATGTTATCAATGTTGACTGGATTGGAAGGGGTCTGTCATTATGTGAACATGTGCTCAATTTTTATCCTTTGGATGTCGGGGCCATCTCAACTAGTGTCCCCGAGAAGGAGGGGGGGGGGGGTCAAATTTGACCCCCCTGAACACTTTTTAAACATTTTGGTGCTTTTTAAAGTTTTTTAGGTAGGACCTTTAAATCTAACATGGGAGCATCAGAACCCACATTAGGATCTCGATGATTCCGCATTAGATTAATGATTTCCCAAAAGGATAGCTAGCATAATGTGGCTGACAAATTTGTAAGTCAGCCGTGTCATTTTATTTATATCAGATTATCTATGCATGAGAGGCTTTGCATGGATTTACAAAATTCATGCATGCAAATGTCATACAAAGCAGCTCATTGAAATAGGGGAGGGAATCTGGCCAAATGTATGTAAATTATTATGAATATTGCACAATATAGGGCTATATTATGTGATATTCGCTGTTTAATGCACATTATAGCCCTACTATGGCTTTGATGAATTTCTCAGAAAGTTTGGTGGAGCTAGATCCAGCCATTTCAAAGTTACATTCAGGAACACACAAACAAAATCACAAACCACAACACACAGAGACATTTTACCATCTGATAAGCCTCTGCCCTTACTGAATAGAGGCTAAAAAGAGTTGAAAGAGCTGTCAAGTTTCAGCATCTGTTCAAAAAACATTGTTCAGCTCTTACTGACTATAGGCTAAGATACATTTCTCTGTCAAGAAGATCTGTGTCTGCTTCTTCAGGCATATTTCTCTTTTTTTCTTTACTAGTTTAGCATTAAATGTAATTGAACATTCTTAATCACTTATCCTTTCATCATCTGAAAATTCAGTTATTTTACGGTTCAATAAGATTCATGTTTGGGCAATTGCTTTTATCACAGATGGACACTGCATACTTTCCACAGTCTCAGAAGGTATCCTTTATATTTGTGAAGTTACTAATCTAATGAAAGATGCAACAAGATCAGTCACAGTATCTTTGGAAGTAACATAGGGCACTGCAGCATGCTGCAATCGATCCCCTAGGTTATCGAAATACCACGTGCTATCTTAGCATCACATAGGTAAGATTTTGGTGGGGGTGGGGTAGGGTTTGGGGGCCAGTTTTACATACAGAGTGAGATGTACAAACAGCACAGTAGACCTCAGTGAAGATTTGACATCATTTGGAGTCCATCAAGCTAGGGTGAGAGAAGATTGTAGAAATGTCATCTTTGTGTGATTTTTCTCACTCCAAATGATGTCAAATCTTCACTGAGGTGTACTGTGCTATTTGTGCATCTCATTCTGCATGTAAAACTGACCCGCAAACCCTACACCACCACCAAAACCTCACCTCAAGTTACTAGCTGGCCCTCCTATAGCAGTATAAATAGTTGACTACTATGCATGCCACCCTAGAGTGCTCTCTCTCTCTTTCTCTCTCTCTCTCTCTCTCTCTCTCTCATGGAATTGGCAATATTTATCACAAATTGTGTTATGGCCATTTCGGGCTTCATTAAATGAGAAAAAGGGGGAAGCGCAGCAAATTTTAATGAGTCCCAAAACAACTTCAACGTTGTGAAATTTTCAAAACTTTATTGGCGGCAACTCCATTGCTTAAAGAGACATAGTATTAAAACAGGGCCCCCGACACGGACCCGTGTTTCGCCGAACGCGGCTGCATCGGGAGGGACGTATTTAAAGCGGAATTCATATGCTGTAACAGAGAAACATTATTTAAAATAGGGGAGACTCAAAACAAAGGATCCATACAATGAATTGCACATCACAAAAGAACATTTAAATACGGTGTATGCAAATTAAATCATAGAATTAATGTAATAAAAACTAATAGAATATTCATATTTGAGACAGCATACTCCTTAACAATATTAAACAGACATAAATTCAAATGTAATGAATATCAGTTATTATACTAATAATTCTACTTAAATTTTTGACTAATTTATGTTCAAAAATTATTGACTCAATAGCCAAAATTACAGAGTTGTTTATATGAACATATAATACTGATAACACCACAACTAAAAATAAGGTGCAATAGTGGACAAAATCAAATCGTTATAGCGGCATCAGATCAACCCCGCAGTGAACAATTTATTAAGACTAAGAAAATAAAATAAAACCATGTTACCTGGAAAGTAAAAGATTTTTTAAATTTTTAAATTTTTGAGCACACTCAATACACTGAACAATACCATTCCCAGAGTACAAATAATCGTGTATAATTACCTTGAGCACTTTGCACTTTAAGGATATTTTTCAGCAAGGAGAGCGGGCAGTGCCGGCAAAACCAAACATTTTAAAGGAAACTAGAAATGGCGCCAAAATGGAGGCGTCCAATCACAGACGTCCATAAAATGAACCAATCAGGGCCCAGTATCTGACGTCATGAAATGTAAAAAACGGGATTATATGGACAACCATGGGGATTAATATAGTGTTGTGCACGGATTATGAAAGAACTAAGACCCAAAAATATTAACATGATTTGTGAGAAGCGCAAAAGAGGAAAAATATAAATGAGTTAAGGAACGATTATAAAAATAAACGCCATTCAATCTCAGAATTGAGTCCGTGGGGCATCACGCTATCCAGCTTAAAATCCATTTCTGTTCACGTCTGATCAATATTTCAGAAAAATTCCCGCCTCGGGGTGGTAAAGGAACAATGTCAATCACACAAAATCTCAAATCATTCTCATCATGACCCGATATTTTCCAATGAGATACCAAGGGAGCGGTTTCACGGTTGTTTCTAATATTTGAACGATGTTCAATAATTCTTGTTTTAACAGAACGAGTGGTTTGACCTACATACAGTTTCAAACATGGACATGATATCACATAGATAACTCCCTGGGTCTGACAAGATGAACTAAAATTTAATTTATGTTGTACATGAGAAACAGGATGTTCAAAAATGGATAATGATAAAGACAAAGGACACACAGAGCAGTGCCCACATGGAGCATGCCCTGTAAAATGAACTACTGCTGTTTGCGAATTGTTGCTTAAGTAAGAGTGAACCAGAATGTCTTTTAAATTACGACCTCTACAAAAAGAGAAACGAATGGGGGCATTAAAGACTCCACAGGAAGAAAGAATTGACCAGTGTTGTCGAATTATTGTAGTGACCTTGTGTACATGTGTAGAATAGGGCAAAATACAATTGATACAATCATCTGTAGATTGATCAGGTGGGAGTATAATGCACGCTTAAAAGCTCTGTACAGTATTCGTCTAGGGTACCCTCTTGCCTGGAACCTTAACATCATCTGCTTAGCTTTGCAGATGAAATCCTCTCGTGATGAACACAACCTTCTTAATCTCAGCAATTGACCAACTGGAATGTTGGTTCTTAAGGCAGGTAGATGGTGACCATCGAAACTAAGCAAAGTGTTTCTATCAGTGTCCTTCCGATAAATTGATGTCTGAAAAACTCCAGCTGTTAGAGAAACAGAGACATCCAAAAAGGCAACAGTAGAGCAATGAATTGTGAAATTAAATTGGAGGTGTTCGTTACACTGATTTAACCAGTCCAAAAAAAACAAAAAATTGAATGTCTGTGCCTGTCCATACCATAAAAACATCATCGATATACCTGTGCCAAGAAAGAATAAATTGAGACCACATTGATGGATAAATATAGTCTTCCTCAAATTTACTCACATAAAGGCAAGCTAAACTGGGGGCCATAGTGGCCCCCATTGCTGTGCTCTTTACTTGCTGATAAATAGACTGTTCGAACTCAAAATAATTCTTAGTCAGGGCTAAGCGGGCGATGTTAAGTAAAAATGAGGTTGGTATACGAGAAGGTGCTGGGCGATTATTCAGCAAAACCTCTATCAGGTTTAAAGCATCCTCCTGAGGGATATTTGAATATAATGATATAATATCAAGTGTAACCAAAAAACAGGCAGAATCTTGAGGTATAGATAAGTGACTCAAAATGGTAATAAAGTGATTAGTGTCTTTGACATAGGACCGGCTATGACTAACTAAAGGTTTAAGAAAAACATCTACGAATTGTGATAATGGTTCAAGAACTGATCCAATTCCTGAAACAATTGGACGACCAGGTGGAGCTGTAAGAGATTTGTGAATCTTGGGTAGGACATAAAATGTAGGAACAATTGGAAATTCAATTTGCAAAAAGGATGACTACTACCCCAAACCAAATAAGCCTGATACTTCACTTTCAATGCATATCCTGCTTCAACCGCAGGGGAGAAGAAAAACTGATACTTCACGCATATCCAGCATAGCTCTCTGCTTCAACGGCAGGGGAGAAGAAAAACTGATACTACACGCATATCCAGCATAGCTCCCTGCTTCAACGGCAGGGGAGAAGAAAAACAACCAATAAGGGCTGAATAACACAGTCTGGGTAAAACAAATAAACATGGGTGTAGCTTGCTTATTGCGGCGGTTACTACCCCTACTACCCCTAACTAATCAAGCTTGATATTTCACTTGGTTGCAGCTCCATCACTGCTCTCTACATTAATGGTGGGGGTGGAAGAGAAATAGAACCAAAGAGCTAAGAGAAACAGATAAGTATGAGAAAAAAAATGTGAAGCTTGCTGGGCAGACTGGATGGGCCGTTTGGTCTTCTTCTGCCGTCATTTCTATGTTTCTATGTTTCTATGATGTTCACGTGATGTTAAGAACTGTAGCGTGAGAGCTTCCTCAACCATGTTTTTAATAATTGTCTGCAGGTAGGAGGTGGGATCAGTGGTAAGTGGCAGATAAAATCTTGTATCTGCAAGTTGTCGTTTAACTTCATTAATGTATTTCTCACGATCCATTACCACTATCCCACCTCCTTTATCTGCTGGATTTATTATGATAGATGAGTCATTTTTAAGTGTGGTGATCGCCCGTTGTTGGACCCTGGAAATATTGTGATGCCGAACCTTAGGATTTTGAGGAAGATTGTTAACCTCCAATTGAACTAATTTTTCAAAGGCTAATAGTAGCGGATCAAACGGGCCAGGGGGACATCATCTAGATTTTCTCTTTATAATAGACATATCGTAAGTAGGAGGGGTGTCAACAAAAAATTGTTTTATGCGTAACATACGAAAGAATTTTTGCAAGTAAATCTGTATGTCAAAAGAATCAAAAATAATGGTGGGTACAAACGAAAGTCCTTTTTCCAAGTCCTTTTTCCAAGAATGGCGTTTCTTTTTATAATCATTCCTTAACTCATTTATATTTTTCCTCTTTTGCGCTTCTCACAACTCATGTTAATATTTTTGGGTCTTAGTTCTTTCATAATCCGTGCACAACACTATATTAATCCCCATGGTTGTCCATATAATCTCGTTTTTTACATTTCATGACGTTAGATGCTGGGCCCTGATTGGTTCATTTTATGGAAGTCTGTGATTGGACGCCTCCGTTTTGGCGCCATTTCTAGTTTCCTTTAAAATGTTTGGTTTTGCTGGCACTGCCTGCTCTCCTTGCTGAAAAATATCCTTAAAGTGCAAAGTGCTCAAGGTAATTATACACGATTATTTGTACTCTGGGAATGGTATTGTTCAGTGTATTGAGTGTGCTCAAAAATTTAAAAATTTAAAAAATCTTTTACTTTCCGGGTAACATGGTTTTATTTTATTTTCTTAGTCTTAATAAATTGTTCACTGCGGGGTTGATCTGATGCCGCTATAACGATTTGATTTTGTCCACTATTGCACCTTATTTTTAGTTGTGGTGTTATCAGTATTATATGTTCATTTCATTTCATTTTTTCATTTATAAAATTTATTAATCGCTTAACACTGTTAGGTCTAAGCGATATACAAAATTCACATACATAATAAAAACAACACAAATAAAGATAACAAAATATAAATAAATTCATAAAGACTAACTTATGAAAAATTGTCTAATATTCATTGCATTATGCACTAACTTATTCGAATACATTGTTAACAGTTGTACACACGATTCAGCAAATATTCCTTGAAAACAGCTTTCAATTTTTTGACATCCTCGATAGATCGTAAATCGAAAGGAATCATGTTCCAGCAGTTAGGTGCCGCTATGGAGAAAGACGTTTCTCTTGTATAGTATAAATGGGCTAATTTTACTGACGGAACTTCCAATAAATCGAGTTGTGAAGACCTTAATGCTCTGGCTGGCTTATGAATCCGAAGTAGTGCGTTAAACCAGAAATCAGAGGAGGACGCACGTAATTTAAAGATAGTCATGCCTATCTTAAAAATTATGCGTTCTGCCATAGGAAGCCATTGAAGTCGACTTAGAATTGGTGTGATATGATCACGCCGTTTAGAAGATGATACTAACCTAGCTGCTGAATTCATCAAAAGAAGAGAGCGAATTGAATTTTTGGGTAGCCCAATGTAAAGACTATTACAATAGTCAATATGAGGAAAAATGATGGCCCGAACGACCATCAGGAAATCAGTTTCATACAAAAGATGTCGTAATCCTGCTAAAAGTCTCAATTTAAAAAAACCTAGTTTAACAACGGATCTAATCTGTGCTCTGAATGAAAGAGTTGAATCAATAATAAACAACTCTGTAATTTTGGCTATTGAGTCAATAATTTTTGAACATAAATTAGTCAAAAATTTAAGTAGAATTATTAGTATAATAACTGATATTCATTACATTTGAATTTATGTCTGTTTAATATTGTTAAGGAGTATGCTGTCTCAAATATGAATATTCTATTAGTTTTTATTACATTAATTCTATGATTTAATTTGCGTACACCGTATTTAAATGTTCTTTTGTGATGTGCAATTCATTGTATGGATCCTTTGTTTTGAGTCTCCCCTATTTTAAATAATGTTTCTCTGTTACAGCATATGAATTCCGCTTTAAATACGTCCCTCCCGATGCAGCCGCGTTTCGGGGGCCCTGTTTTAATACTATGTCTCTTTAAGCAATGGAGTTGCCGCCAATAAAGTTTTGAAAATTTCACAATGTTGAAGTTGTTTTGGGACTCATTAAAATTTGCTGCGCTTCCCCCTTTTTCTCATTTAATGTATATTTGAAGTACAGCATTTGCTCCAATTTCTTTTTGTGCATTTCGGGCTTCATGCCAGGAAAAAAAGTGTAGTTATTTCTAGTGTGTGATAATGCCCCTCATTTTCATTAATCCCGTCCACCCCTTTGAATAAATTTGCATTCTCCCTACGATAACTATCGCAGGCGTTAACGCCATAACGCACTTTGATGAACGATCCTGTATAATAGCAGCAGCTTCTATTAGATGAAAGGTCCCCATGTTTACCTTTCAGAATGCCAATCACTCTGTATTCTCATTATTCAGACTTGTATGTTGGTTAGTAATGGAATTCCCAGCTGCATGGCAAACGCATTCAGAAGAAATGATGAAAGGAGGACAGCTTAAATACTTGATGGCAGTTCTAGTCTCGACAGGCCATATTTTTCACCTCAGGAATCAGTATAGGAGAGGATCCTCCTTTTTTAGTAGTGTTTTATTATTATTTATACGGGCTTTTGTGATGAATCAAGATGACTGTGTTTCAGCACTAAACTTTGTTGCTGATTATTTGGGACAAAGCATCTCTTACCTTTTACCTCTTAGTCAGAGTTTAGAGGAAGAACTAATGGAAATAGAGCAGATGGTATCATAGCAAACAAGAACAGACTAGAATGGGCTGTACCCGCACATATCTAACTCTCTATCTATCTATATATGATCACTGCATAAAGTAAGGCTTTCGTATTATTTCTAAACATAGAGTCAAATAAGGGAGCTAGGAATTAGTAAGATTTGTTCTTTACATATTTTATCCATAAACCAGGGCTTCCCTAAGCTGTTATTGGGGACCTCACAGCCAGCTGCGTTTTCAGGATATCCACAATTAGGGGCGGATTTTAAGAGCCCTGCTAGCCGGTGCGCCTATTTTACATAGGCCTACCGGTGCGCGCAGAGCCCCGGGACTCGCGTAAGTCCCGAGGTTTTCCGAGGGGGGGCGTGTCGGGGGCGGGCCCGATCCGCGTGGTGTTTTCGGGGCGGGACGTAGCGTTTCGGGGGCGGGTCTGGGGGCGTGGTTACGGCCCGGGGCGGTCCGGGGGCATGGCCGCGCCCTCCGGACCCGCCCCCAGGTCACGTCCCGGCGTGCTAGCGGCCCGCTGGCGCGCGGGGATTTACATCTCCCTCCGGGAGGCGTAAATCCCCCGACAAAGGTAAGGGGGGGGTTTAGACAGGGCCGGGGGGGGGGTGGGTTAGGTAGGGGAAGGGAGGGGAAGGTGAGGGGAGGGCAAAAGAAAGTTTCCTCCGAGGCCGCTCCGATTTCGGAGCGGCCTCGGAGGGAACGGAGGTAGGCTGCGCGGCTCGGCGCGCGCCGGCTATACGGAATTGGTAGCCTTGCGTGCGCCGATCCAGGATTTTAGCGGATACGCGCGGCTACGTGCGTATCTACTAAAATCCAGTGTACTTTTGTTTGCGCTTGATGTGCCAACAAAAGTACGCCAAATCGCGCTTTTTGAAAATCTACCCGTTAATATGCATCATATAAATTTGAATATAATTGAGACTTGGTATATGCAAATTTATCTCATGCATATTCATTGTGGTTATCCCCAAAACCTGACTGCCTGTGGGGTCCCCAGGACAGTTTGCGCAGTACTTCCACAAAGAAAGAACAAAAAATAAATTATTTTAAATATAAGATAGCCAAGAGAAAATGAATGACTCAGTGGATTGGCTTGACTTAAAAAGCCTTAGAGCAGTGAACAGAGAATAAGGGAAGCCAGGGTGCAAATCCCAGTAATGTTCTTTGTGACCTTAGGCAAGCCACTTCACCCTCCATTGCCTCAGGTACAAACTTAGAGCCCCATATACTGAGCATTTTTTCCATATTCACACCATGGGAGTATAGGGGGCACTGTTCTCACTGAGAAAGGAACAAACACTGAATATTATTGACAGAATTGGAAAGAGGAAGCACTTTAATGAGTGAGGCTCTCATGGAGTCTATGTTCAGCACTGAACAGAAATACAGCAGAGACACAGCTCAGCTGTGCAGCATCTTTAATTACAGTCTCCCCACAGGTTATGGACCAATTATAACATAAGCATCGGTTATAGTAATATTCTAAAAGGACATACATATCTAATGAATTAGCAGTTGGCATACTAGCCCATGAAGGCCTCATGAACAATGACCATTGTCCTTATTCTGCAGTTAAAGATTTACCCACCAAATCTCCCTTACATTTCCCCCCTTTGACATATTTAATCTGTCAATTCAAATCCGAAGCTCCAGACTAAGCCCTAACCCCATGTCTTAGGTTGGTCCATACTCAAGTGATATGGGGGAGTAGGCCTGATTGCTAGGATTCTTACCCATCATAGAGGAGAGGGCTCCGAGGGCTATGGGGAATGGAGTGTCAAACAACATGGGCTAGTTGGGGCGAATTTGCAACTTTTGGTACTCCCTATTATCAATATGGGAGGGAAGAGAGTTTACATCTGGGAAAGGACCTACAGATGGAGGTAGTGACAATAATTACAGCAATAGAAAGGTGAGTGGCTGACCATTGGCAGAGGCTTATAAGATACTGATGTCCAAGGCATACAGAGATAAAAAAAATATAAGGGCAAAACAAGAAGGACGAGAGCTGGCATATGTGCAGCTGTTTAAAAGTTACCATCACTGTAAATAGCACAAGTTTTAGTGCATGTACAAAAATCCACTAGCATGTTTGCTAAAAGTCAGCCCCAATATGTAGATTGTGATTGAACTATCCATGCATGCCCAATGTTTAAGAGTGATATGGAAATTCTAGAACTCTTTCCTGGGCTGATTGGACTTAGGTGGGCCTCGCAGGGACTCCCAGAAAGGAAGTTCAATGGTGTGCCCACCAGGATCAAGGGTGCGTGGTCGATGTCTAGACTAGAGGCCTGAGGGATCAAGGAAGGCCAGTACAGTGCCTGCAATGACAAGGCTAGGAGCAGGGCCAGAATCAAGGAGGCGTGGTCAGTAATAGGAGAGGTCAAGTTCCAAGGATCAGTCCGAGAGTAGGCAGTCAAAGCAGGGGTCAGGTTCCAGAAATCAGACGTGGTCAAGGAGACAGGCAGAGGTCAGTATCCGAGCAGCAATCAATGAGGTCAAGAACAGGCAGAGGTCAGTACCAGAGTGTCAGTCCAAGAGGTACTACCAGGGGAAACGCAGGAACAGACAGACGCTGGAACAGGAGGATGCTGGAACAAGACTGGACCAAGACTGGAACAGGCAATGAGACACGGAGGCAAACTAGAACACACACGGTGTCGACCTGATTACAAAGGCAAGGAAGTGCAGGCAGGCACTTCCTCTTGTACTGCGTTCAATCAGGGTGCGCCGCAGAGCTTGGACCCGCCCCGGCCCTATAAGTGCCCAGGCAGTCCGCGCGCGTGCGCCTAGGGTCAGGGCCGACACTACGGAGGAGGCCGAGCCCTGCTGTGAGGCCTGGTGAGCTGAGGAAGGCCCAGCGACCGCTGCCGTGGGACGCCGAGGCCTGGAGGAGCTTGCGGCTGCTGCTGGAGTGGCTGACCCGGGACCTGAAGAGGAGTTGGAGAGGTGAGCAGGCCCGTGCGTGGGCTGAGCGCGGACGGGGCGCGCAACAATAGGGTACCCTGAGTGTAACGTTGCATATTTTTTATACCTTTGAATTAAATAAAAATGTTGTTACTGATGTTTTTAAATCAAAAAATAAGTTTTTTCCCTTGGAAATAGGATTGCAGTTTTTCCTGATGTATCTAAGGCTCTGTAGAGTAGACATAAAATATTTTTGGGAAAAATACAGTGGGTCATTGTTTTAGGAGATACTTCCTTCTCAGTTCCTATGTAAATGTAGTATTAATTTGGATAGTGTTAAATATGTTTTCTATGATCCTGAACAACTGGGAAAGTTTCTATGGAATTGAGTTTCTACTTGCTAAGTTGGGGTAGGCATGACCTTAATTTCTAATGGCTAGGAATTTTTCCTTGAATTTTTTCACTATGTGCCTTCCCCGATTGTATTCTATACTTAGATGGGACTTTGTTTTCTTTTCAAATAATATTCAAATAATATTTTTATGTTATTCTTCAATATATTTGGTTCTAATGTCAAGGTTTCTTGATTGTGTTTTGTTTAAAAATTCATAAATACATTTTTCTGATTTTGTGTGAGTGAGAGATGGAACGAGAGACTCTATATAAGGCTTGCATAGTAGTCAACTATTTATACCACTATAGAGGGGCCAGCTAATAATTACAGGTGAGGTTTAGGTGGTGGTCTAGAGTTTTGGGGCCAGTTTTACATGCACAGTGAGATATACAAATAGCACAGTACACATCAGTGAAGATTTCATGTGATTTAAAGTATAGAAAGGTACACAAAGATGAGATTTCTACAATGTTCTCTTGACCTAGCTTCTGGGTACTATGTGTGTCACCCCAGAGGCTCTCTCTCTCTCTCCCACCATTTGAATAAATTCCAAATATTTGCATTTGTGCTGTGTGTTGCGATAAATATCACAGGTTTTAGGGCTCTAATGCTATAATGCATTTTGATAAATGACCCTGTTAATCTTTAAGTTTCCTTTTTTTAAGCAAAGACCAGAAGAAGATAAGTATGCAGAGAAAAATTAAATTGTGTATATTACTTTGTCCTTGAGTTTCATACAACAGCAATGCAAACAGAAATTTGACAAATGATAACTACTGAAGATAATTACAAGAAAAAAAAATCTGAATAGAATGAGATAGGAGCTGTAAAGACTGTTTTCTGCCAAAGGCAGTTATTGACAGTGCTTGTTAAAAGAAAAAATGTGAGTTCTTTGCACATTGAATAACAGAGAAAGATGTTGAGTTTTAAAAGTAGGGGAAAGTAACAATATTAATAGTTAAAAGATTTTTCTCAACTAAATTCTGACTAAATTGAGTGAGTCCATTAAGAATTAATGGAATTTATTTCAATTAATTCCCATTGATAAATTAATGTTGTTTTTATTGTCTTGAAGTATGCATAATTTTCTTTTCAACACATCTTCACAAACATTAACTATCAAAAGATCTTATTGATAACATACAATACATTGAATTTCATGCTATGTGATTTTGCTGCTTTGTTTAATACTGTGCTCCTGCTCACTTTCATGGCACACGTGGGATAAGGAGAAACAATTTCTGTTTTTCATAAGGCATGGTATGACTTCTGCTCAACTCTCCCAGCTTTGGTGCATGTAGAGCTTTTAAATTCTACCTATAAGAGCCTGATTTTTCAAAAACATTTACACACTTAAAACTGAGTTTAACATGTGTAAATGCATGTTACCCATGTAAGTGGGCTTTTCAAAATTGCCACAATATATTCCAGTGATTTGCTAATGGGTTTTACCTGTGTTGAGTGCACATAATGTGGGTAAATGGCTTTTGAAAACTGCTATAATAGTATTTTAGATTTATATCCGTAACTCCTTTGAAAATTCATCTCTAATAGTTTAGCTTGGGTGAAAACCCGATTTGATTATTTGAAATGATCACATTCAATTTTAACATGGCTATGTGTTCAGAATATGTAAATAAGTTGATAATACCTGATTAGCGATTATCGCTCCTGTTACAAAAGCTGTTTATCAAGATGAAAATTTCCTGTGGGGTAGTTTCCATGAAAAATGAAACTCCTATTGGGAGGCTCATATTAAAGCCTTCCCACACATGTTAGTTGGTTTCTGAAGAGGGTTGCGGTGGTGAATGATAATGCGGGGGGGGGGGGGGGGGGGGGGGGGGGGGGGAATGGGTTCTCACCCCTTCTCTAGAACATCACCTCCAGAAAGTCGCTCTTCTGGAAAAGACTTCACCAAAAAAGAACTCCTCCTCATGGGCACCCTCTAATAAATTTACTCCTCCCTCTCCAGGCCCTCCCCATCTGAATGGACTCTAGCCAACAGGAGGAGAGCATTGTACCTGCCTTCTGGGTCCGTAATGCTATTCCCCATAGGTTCTTGCTTTGACTCACATGTCCTATAGAGCAGTTCACAGGTGAGAACACAAAGTTTTGGAAAATGGCATGAAAAGCAAAGCCAGAAAGTAGGAAGGATGCATGTATGATGCTCTCCTCTTGCTGACTGGGAGGGAGGAGGACTTCATTATGGGTAGGGATGTGAATCGTGTGCCCGATCGTTTTAACGATCGGGTTCAGCTGGGGGGGGGGGGGGGGGGGGAATCTGATCGTTAGAGATGTGAATTGGGATCGGTTCCGATTCCAATTCACATCACTAATTTTTTTTTAGTGAGGCCTGCGCTGATAAAAAAAAACCCACCCCGACCCTTTAAAATTACCCCCTTAGCCTCCCCTATTCTCCCAACCCCCCCAAAAAACTTTTTACACATACCTGGTGGTCCAGGGGGGCCGCAGGGAGCGATCTCCCGTTCCCAGGCTATCAGCTGCACTAAAAAAAAATGGCGCCGATGGCCCTTTGCCCTTACCATGTGACAGGGCATCCGTGCCATTGACTGGCCCCTGTCACTTGGTAGGAGCACTGGATGGCCGCCGATGGCCCAAGAGCGGGAGATCACTCCCCGCACCCCCCCCCAGACCACTAGGTAATTTTAAAAGGTTTTGGGGGGGGGGGGGTCGGGAGGGTGGGGGGAGGCTAAGGGGGTCGGTTTAAAGGGTCGGGTGGTTTTTTTTTTATCGGGCCATCGGCGCCATTTATATTAGTGGCAGCCAAAATGGCGCCGATGGCTCGAGAATGGGAAATCGCGCCGGGACCCCCTCCACTGGACCACCAGGTAATTTAACATTTTGGGGGGGGTTCGGGAGGGTGGGGGAGGGTAAAGGGATTGGTTTTAAAGGGTCGGGGTGGATTTAGGGGTTGTTTTGGTGGGCCGGTTTTCCCCGCCCTCCCCCCAAATAATTCCCGTGCCCGATTTAATGATTTTTGATGATAAATCGGGGGAATTTGTATTGTATCGCACACTCTAACGATTTTTGATGATTTAAAAAATATCGACAATTTTTTAAATCGTCAAAAACGATTCACATCCCTAATTATGGGTACTGTTCAAAAAGAAAGGGTTGTCTTGATGGGGCCCAGAAGGGATCTTCTACAATAGTTGGGAATTTAGAAGATCCTCCATGCTAATAAAAAATAGCATTACTGAAATTGTCACACTCACATTAGTGTAACCATTTTAGTGCTACCTGAATCTGCATATCGTTAGCTTAGCACATCAGGTGCTAAGCCCATTTTAACACATATGCAACACTAACCTTCCAAATTTAGACCTACATAGTGCATTGGCCTCATAGTGAAGGAAACTGCAACATGATAAATAGGGGTAGAAAAAAATGGCTAATGGAATTGTTTTCTTGAATGGGGCTTTATTTTTAAAGACTCACATATAATAACCAAAGCTTCTTAAATTATAGATTTGTCATTCCTTGCAATTCCAATATTAATCAGCATCTATATGCTACAAGATAGTCAGACTTGATAATTACCATCACTATAAATTGATCAGGTATGAGAATTGCACTATTTTGGAGATTATCCTAACAGATATAGTGCAAATATAGGGCCTTATTTTCCAATATCGCATTGGTAAACGCATTAGGGTGTTACCAATGCAAATGAGGCTTCTTTGCAGTGTGGAAAATTCGTGCAAGTTGAGAGAGTGAGAGAGAGAGAGAGAGACAGAGAGAAGTGAGATGCAGCAGAGAGATTTTGAGAGAGAGAGAGAGAGAGAGAGAGAGAGAGAGGAGAGAGAGAGAGAGAGAGAGAGAGAGAGACTTACTATAGTGCCTATGCCCTACATAGGTATTTTAACCCCTATGGGAGGGCCCACCTACTAACTCGGGGTGGGGATTAGGTATGAGCGTCGGGGGTGGGGGCCACTTTCGCATTCACATGATACCTACGGACTGAACAGTGGTCTCTAGTGCAGATTGTGGCCGTCGGAGTGAGGACGCTCACTCCAAGCGGAGATTTGGCCAACATTCTCTCCACCTAGCATGTTGTTGCCCAGGTAGAGTGTCCATCAAGCTAGGTAGAGAGAACGTTGCCCAAACCACTTCTTGGAGTGAGCGTCCTCACTCCGACAGCCAGCAAATCTGCACTAGAGACCACTGTTCTGTCCGTAGGTCTCATGTGGAATGCGAAAGTGGCCCCCAACCCCCGACGCTCATACCTAATCCCCACCCGAGTTAGTAGGTGGCCCTCCCATAGGGGTTAAAATACCTATGTAGGATAGGCATAGGTAAGTATTAAGTCTCTCTCTCTCTCTCTCTCTCTCTCTCTCTCTCTCTCT